>NC_141164.1:74727057-75082057 GCF_053477565.2 Lygodium microphyllum | reverse complement strand
TCTCTACTTTTCTTTCTGCAGTGGTGTCTACCTTCTGTTGTACTTCTAGCCGTGGAGAGGGAGGCTATGAGAGTAACTCCTGGTCTTGCTGCCCCATTTCAAAGCTTGGCCCTACTTCTTCAGTGTTGTGCTTTGCATCTCCTCTCCTCTATGCTCTTGTGGCTCTGCTTCCTTGGGCCCTAAAGAGTCCACTTCTTGGACCGTCAAGCTTGCCCTTAGTAAGTAGCTTCTTTGATCCTATGGGCCCTTGCTGGTTCTGTTGCTTGTGGTTGGATGTGCAGCCCATGACTTAGATCCCTACAAGTGAGATCTGTAGCTTTCTCCTTAATGATTCAACGGCCTCCTCCTCTTCTAATTGTGTGGTGTCTAAGAGAGTATTGAGGAAGGCGTGTTGTTAGGCTTCCAAGCTTATTTGTGCGGCCTCCGCCCTACTTTCTACTAACATTTTGTCACTAAGGCTCTTACCCGTCCTTCACTCTTGCCCACCCATTCATTTTGCAAGGGCTAGTCGGCTCACTAAATCTCTTACCCGTCCTTCACTCTTGCCCACCCATTCATTTGTACTTCTTTTCATCTCTTCTAAGCTTTCGTTATGCCTTTAAGCTAAGGCCATTATTCTCTGCTCTTGTTCCTCGATTTCTCTTTCTAGTCTCTTCTGCTCTTCTAGTTCCACAACCACCCTCTTCTCCAACTTGTCCATGTTTTCATGATATCTTTTGGCCCTCTCTTCTTCTCCCATTGTTGTGAACTCCACCATTGCATATTGGACCCTTTTAATCCGTCCTCTTGTAGCTCTTCTTTTGCAATTAGTAGCTTGTACTCCCCTTGAAGTCCCATCATCTCCTAATTCTTGTCTTCAAGTCTCTTTTGCCACGAACAGTTGTTCTCTTACTCCTCCTTAGCCCTGAGCTCCATCTTTAGCTCACTTATTTCTCTTTGATAATCAGCTATTTGATGGGTTTTCTCGAGCTGGAAGGCTGCTAATGCATCTTTCTCTGCTTCTAACTCGGCCACAGCCATCTTCTTTTCCTCCTTCACTCTCGCCAGTTGAGAAAGGAGTTCTTTGACATAATCATCATAATTCGTAGACAATAGTAGTGCTATAGGGATAGTTGTTGTGGATGCTTCTACCTTCTGTCTCTTAGGATCTTATCGTGATTTTGCATCTGCAAGTTGTTGGTCCCTTTGTTCCCATCACTAGGGTTCCTCCACTTGCATCTTGAGCTATCTCTTTATTGACCAAAAAATGCACCCATGCCATAAGGTTATTGGCATCTACTGTAGTTAAAGTGCCTTGGGTGGGTGCAAAGACTAGGGTGGTAGATGCTAGGATAGGTGGGATAGGGTCAATCAAACCCTTGCCCTTGCCTTTTTCTACTAGGTGTGGTGTAATTTGTGGCACTTGGGAACTTGTCCCTAGGTCTTCTTCTCTATGCAGGCTCATGGCAACTAGCTCCTCCTCTCTGGAGGGCTGCTCCATTGACAAGCAGATGTCATTGGCTATGTCCTCCTCTTCTCTCCTTCTAAGCTCCTTAGTCTCTTTGTTTGCTTTTCTCTTTCTCTCTTCTTCTGCCTCCTTTGATTCCCTTTGGGCCTTGAGATAGTTAGCTTTTTCTTTCTTCCTTCTCTCCTCTTTTTCTCACCTTTAGGGGCTTTTCTTCTTAGACTTCTTGGTCCCTCCATGACCGTGTTTCTTGTTATCCTTCTTCATCACTCACGGTTCTCTCACTAGTCTATTCGTGCTCTTGGTGGAGAGGGGATTTGTTTGGTGTCTCGTCGACTCTTTCATCACCTTGTACTTCCCCCAATGCCTCCCTGATGATGGCAATCAAGACCCCACCAAATCCAATGGCTGAGGCCTTAGATGACAACTTCTTCCTTGCCTTGGAGGCCAAGGACTCTCCGCCCGCAAGTCTTCCACCTATAGCTAGTGCCTTTGATTGTCTTCCGCATGAAACTGGTGCGCAGATCGGTCGCAGTATGCTCACGTAGTGAATCTCGAAAGGTCCCCAAGAACAATGAACTCTACCTTTTTGCACAAAAAACAATGTAAAAAGCATGAACGACAAGAGCAAGAGACCAATTGGGTTCAATCTCCCCCCATGCCTTGTGTGAGCGCTTCATAAAGCATGTATTTTATGTATATTTCCATCTTCATGCTCAATAATAGCCCAATTTACAAAAATATGACAAGCTTTTAGCTTTTGAGTTTGCCTTTTACAAAAATAGGAAATAAAGCTAATGGACGGTGCCCATAGAGTCTGGCACGCCCAACACAATGTCCAAATAGAAATAACATATCCGTGCGCATAGGCGCATACAAAATAATAATAAATACTCGATGCCTCAATAGACATAACAAAATATAGGCGTGGCGCCTATCAAAATATAATCCATAGGTCGAATACTCGCTAGACTCCAATGCTTTCCTCCGCCACTGCTGCTATCTCTACACATCAACTGAAGCATTCACAATCGTTAGTAAAATAATACAATTAAACTGACAAAAGTGAATACCTAGCAGTCTTCAGCTACATAAATAAATCAGCTGGTTAGAAATAAATCCTAACCTTAATTTATTACGAGTGCGCACTCTAAACTCATAAACGTTTATTAATTTAATATGCATTTTGCAGAATCACCCGCTATGGAGTCACCCATGTACACACTAAATTAATGAAACGCCCGAAAAGGATAGGCGTCCCCATCAACTTCTCGCACAAAGAATCCACTTTGTGTATGAGCCCCCGTCATCTAAGTTTACGGAATCCACCGTAAAACCTCAAGGAATCCACCGTGGCACAGAATCCACTGTGGAATATGCCTCCTGGCATCATACCCCCGAGGTGGGATAGCAATTGACCTCAATTGCTATTAGCTCAATGTGGAGCTAACAGAGTGGGAAAAGCATTTAAGTCTCTAGCATGCATCCATTGTGCTTCCTCTACAGGATGGTTCTTAAATTTTACTAGATATCTAGAATACCTTCGGCCAGTTCTAGTGGTCATATAATCAGTGTCTATGATAGCTTCTGGTTCAAGTATTTCAATCTCTTCCTCTAATAAAGGTGGGTTTTCATAAACAGGGTGGATAGGTAATTGGCCTTTAAATGGTCTTAATAAGCTAATGTGAAATGTATTGTGAATTTTCCAATGAGATGGTAATTCTAACTTGAATGCATTATCATTAATTTTATGAATGATTCTAAATGGTCCATAAAATCTGGGAGCTAGTTTGACAACTGGATGTCTATCTACACTTTGGAGTCTACGTTTTTCTATTCTGAGCCAAACATAATCATCAACTTTGAAATTCATAGCTTGTCTTTTCTTGTTGGCTTGTTTGGTATATGATTGCTGGGCTTTAGCAATCATATCTTTAACCTCATCAAAAATACTGTTATGCATACTAGCAATATCATCAGCACTTTGAATTCTATTAGATAAAGATGCAACAGGTGTAGATAATCTATATCCATAAATGATTTCAAACGGTGCTTTCTTTGTAGATGTGTGCGGTGTATTGTTATATGCAAACTGTAATAAATGCAAATGAGTGTCCCATGTCTGAGGTTTAGAGATAGTATATGCACGTAAAAGATCTAGAATGGTGCTATTTGTGGCTTCTGTTTGTCCATTAGTTTCTGGATGAAATGCAGATGAGAAATCAATCTTTGTGCCTAGATTAGCAAACAGGGTAATCCAAAAATTGTTACAAAATCTAGAATCACGATCTGAAATAATTACTTTTGGCAATCCATGGTTAGTAAAAACAGTTTTCAAAAACAACTGTGCTACTTGTGATGCTGTTAAAGTTTTCTTTGTCATATGTGGAATATTTCAGCTCAGAGGGTTTCAACTTACAACTAGAATATGCTATTGGATGATTGTCTTGCATTAGTACGGCTCCTATTCCTGATCCGCTAGCATCGGTCACAACTAGAAAGAATGGTCTATTAAAGTCAGGCAACTGTAAAACAGGGGCATTGGTTAATGCATGTTTCAGTAAGTCAAAGGATTTCTGTTGATTTTCAGTCCATTGATAAACAATTCCTTTCTTGAGAAGTTTGGTTAATGGTAAAGCAAGTAATGAGAAATTACGTATAAACTTCCTATAGAAACTAGCAAGACCAAGGAATGAGCGTAACTCATGCACGTTTTTAGGAACAGGTCAATGCAATATTGCATCAATTTTCTTAGGATCAACTTTAATTCCTTCAGATGATACAATATGACCTAAATACTCAATTTCTGTCTTAAAGAATTCACTCTTTTCAGGATTTGCAAACAATTGATTTTCTTTCAATAACTGAAAAACTAATGACAAATGCTCATAATGCTCTTTCTCGTTTTGACTAAAGACTAAAATATCATCAAAGAAAACAATCACACAGTACTGATATTTTAAAAAGATACGATTCATCATTCTACTGAAAGTGGCAGGTGCATTAGTCAATCCAAATGGCATGACTAAGAATTCGTAATGGCCAAACTGTGTTCTGAATGCAGTCTTAAATATGTCAGATTTATCTAGCCTCACCTAATGATATCCAGACTTAAGGTCAATTTTACTAAATATAGAAGATCCTTGCAGTTTGTCCATAAGGTCATCAACTCTAGGTATAGGATACCTATTCTTTACAATGATCTTATTTAAAGCTCGGTAGTCAATACACATACGATAGGTATTATTCTTTTTCTTGACTAAGAGTACAGATGCACCGAATGGAGAACTGTTAGGTCGAATTAAACCTCTATTTAGTAATTCTTCAACTTGACTCTGGATTTCTTTTTGCTCTATTTGGTTGTGCCTATATGGTGCTTTGCAAGGTGGTTGTGTGCCAGGGATTAAATCAATCTTATGGTCTTCTGGACGTGAAGGAGGTAAACCTGGTGGTAGGTCTTCTACAAAACAGTCCTTAAAATATGCAAGAAATTCCTTATGCCTAGGGTGCATATGATTTTCCTTTGCTTGCAATTCATTCACCCAAATGAGATATGATTTAGTACTCTTGCGTAATGCACGTTTTGCTTGAGTATGCGAAAGCAATGGAAAAACATTAGATGCATGCATACCATATAATGTAATAGATTTTCCTTGAAAATTAATATTCATTATGTGTGTGGAATAATCTATATCTGGATTATGCTGGTGTCACCAAGGCATTCCTAGAATAATGTCACTCGACTGTAATGGAACAACTAAGAAATTTCTTCTTTCAATGTATGAACCAATTTGAATCTCTAAGTCTTGTACTTCTTGTGTACCATTATACCTAGTACCTAAAAATGTAGCTTTTATGCGATAATGCGTAGGTACAGTCTGTAATTTCAATTCCTTTACCAATTTTGTTGAAATAAAGTCATGAGTACTACGGTCATCATGCAAGATAGTCTTTTCCTTTCCATGCACCAAACATTTCATAGTCAATAATGAATGTGGAGTAGGCATACCTGGTAAAGTGTCGGAAGTAGTAGTAGTGTCGTCCTCATCTTCAGTGAAATCAGGCATATCCTCATGTTCGTCTTCGTCCATGGCTCCAAGATAGTTGATATGTGCTGGTGGCTTCTTTGATTGACAATTTACTGCGAGATGTCCAGGCTGGTGACATTTATAGCATACTATTGGCTTGGCTTTGGTTACATTATTTGCAATGGCTGGAAGTCTAGGTACATTTGGATTTGCTTGTGGAATAGGCTTAGGATTTGGATTGGCATTGGATGGTAATGCAGGTGGTTTAGCCCAATTCTTGCGGAAAGATGGTGAAGAGAAACGACCTGGATTAAACCTTCTAAAATTAGAATTGAATTGTTTAGATCCATAATTACCATTGGCTTGGAATTGCTGTGGTCGTCTGTCTCTACCGCGTAACTTATCTTCAGTGTCATGAGCTAGTGAGATGGCGTCTTCAAGGGTAGCAGGCTTGAACATGTTCACTTCAGCGTAGTAATGTCCAAGAAGTCCAGACATATACTTCCACTTATGTGCCATCTCTGGTACATCTTCAAGCATGCGTAGCTGCAGGAGTGCATTCCAAAAATGCTCTGTATACTGTGGTATAGGCTCACGATCCCGTTGTTGGAGTAAATCCCATTGCTTGATAGCTTTCTCATGAAATTGCGGTGGTAGGAAATTCTGCATGAACTTCTTCTTGAAATCTTCCCAAGTAGCAGGATATTCTATGCTCTTGCGTACTATAGTCCACCAAAGTGATGCTCTGTCTACCAAATGATTAGTAACACACTTGATTTTATCTTTTTCTGGATAGGTTTCCTCATGGAAATAGTCATCAAACTGGCTAATGAATGATAAAACAGTCTCTCCTTCTCGTATGCCATTGAAAGTGCGAAATTTGAAACTTTGTTTACTTATCTTTGATTCCTTGCAAATGGTTTGAGCTTCAAGGGTAGCATCGATGGTACGTCGAATCAAATCTTCAGCTTGAGGTTCTTCTTTGTCGGTAGACGCTCTTTGTAATTTTGTCAATTGCGCTTGCAATGCTTGTCTAGCCCTTCGTTCTTCTTCCAATTGCAGCATGATTAGATCCAGCTTTTGTTCCATGGTAGGCTCAAGTAGGTCGTCTTCAGCCATAGGATCATCCATATGTGGTTCCGTTATCCTGTAAAACTCAAAACACCTTTCTCACTCAAAATCAGGTTAGCGGGATGAGCGTAGCTCAAATTTGGGGTTACAAGGCTATGTGTTTTTGGGTATTTCTTTCTCAATTTTCAGAAAATCTGCGATATTTCCTTCTTCATATGCTAAAATACTTCAGCGGACCTGCATATGGGTAGAATACTTTGCCACGAACAACTTTGCAGTTCAGAGTTTCTGCGCAGGAACAACCCTTCTAGGAGTTTTGAGCACTAGTCAGTTCTGACTCCAATTGACTAGTCTAACTTGCAGAGTTGCAGACTTAGCCGACTTACAGAGTTGCAGACTTAGCCGACTTGCAGAGTTGCAGACTTCGCCGACTTGCAGAACTTGATTTTGGAAGTGCAGGACCTGGAGTTTGTTAACTTGATTGTCTTATCTGACTTGATGAAAGCTTAGTATCTTAAGCTTAATAGCTTAAGCTTATGAAGGAGGGGCTAATCGTGGAAAAACGGTGCAGTACATGAGGATATGGGCAGCCGTTTTGTGACAACGCAAAAATTTCGGACAGCCTCAGATACCTCGATGAGGATTTTTGTGAAGCTTGTTGAATTTCCTTAAGCTTTTAAGCTTTATGACTAAGCTTTTAAAGAAGGTAAATATGGAAGATCTTACTGTATATCCACGACTTGTTTATGGAGATGATGGAGTGGTCCTCTGCCTATACAGCCTGGTCCTTCGCGATCTGAGAGTAGAAACAGGGGTTCTTGATTGCCAGAAGTCTGCCTGTATCGACGGTTCGCGACGAGATTGACCGTAGAGTTCGATCGTTCCAGGAGCTCCACCTTCGCACGAGATGGGTAGCGATTGGAAGCTCTTGATCTCAGCTCCGCTCTGATACCACTGGTGCGCAGATCGGTCGCAGTATGCTCACGTAGTGAATCCCGGAAGGTCCCCAAGAACAATGAACTCTACCTTTTTGCACAAAAAACAATGTAAAAAGCATGAACGACAAGAGCAAGAGACCAATTGGGTTCAATCTCCCCCCATGCCTTGTGTGAGCGCTTCACAAAGCATGTATTTTATGTATATTTCCATCTTCATGCTCAATAATAGCCCAATTTACAAAAATATGACAAGCTTTTAGCTTTTGAGTTTGCCTTTTACAAAAATAGGAAATAAAGCTAATGGACGGTGCCCATAGAGTCTGGCACGCCCAACACAATGTCCAAATAGAAATAACATATCCGTGCGCATAGGCGCATACAAAATAATAATAAATACTCGATGCCTCAATAGACATAACAAAATATAGGCGTGGCGCCTATCAAAATATAATCCATAGGTCGAATACTCACTAGACTCCAATGCTTTCCTCCGCCACTGCTGCTATCTCTACACATCAACTGAAGCATTCACAATCGTTAGCTAGCCTCAACATATTGCAATGATTGTATTTCTGTTATCCCAAAAAAAATGAGAAAAAGGGAGAGAAAAAAAAGCACAAAAAAGAAAATAAAAAAATAAAGGCACCCATAATCACAACACAACACCCCTGGGTCCTCAAATTAGGTTCATCCAGTGACCTTGGTCGACTGGCTCAGTCTCTAGTTCCCTAGCCCTCTACACATCCCCCACAATGGTTCAGGGCACATCAAGGGCAGGACATACCTAGGGAGCTTGTCTTGCCTATGGTTAGACTTGTCACCTTGAACTATTTGCACAATTCTTTTTCTCACTCCATCTCAGGAGTACCATTGAAATCGATAGTGGTAAGCAAGGAACGAAAGACCATGGAAAGTACACTGTACTCTTCGAACAATACAAGTACCCACTAGCTACAAAAAGCTAAGGTGTCAATGAGCTCAATTATGCTACATCATGTTGTCAAAATCACAAATGATGTCTCAAGAAGCCTTCGTGTGTACGTCTCCTCAACATCAACAATTTTTTCCACCCCATTGAACCCTTGCTTCATCCACACATTGCTACAAGGAACCAAACCAGCAATCTTCTAACTATGTAATATCTAAGTACGCACGTGCACTTACATAATATCTGCACCACAATCTATACATAGTTTGGGTCCTCAATTGCAAGAAATTACTCTCGGCTTGCCTAGAGTTCATCGAGCTATCTCCAAACTAATCAAACTATGTCTTGTCCACGATAAGAAGACTAGCATTACTCTCGACTCGCCTAGAGACCACATATGAGAGGTTTTTCAATTGCAAGTATTGAAGACTCCAACGAAAGTACCGTAAGCTCTTCATCAACACTCAACTCTGAACTCTTGTCCTTTATCATCATGCAAGCCCACCAAAGAATTGTCGCCCACAAAATTCCCAGAACATTAACACCTGTGCTAGCCATCAGTGCTATTTCCAACAAAGAATAGCCCTATTTCTAACTCCAACAACCCTACCACCAGCCACCCAGGCCAACAATGTGCCCCCAATGACCTTCATTTGCACCACCACCAAAACTCCTCCAAGGCACACCACAGATGTCCATTCCACCCACGTCTTTGGTGTATGCCAAAGCCTGCTACCTACGACAGTGAGTGCCATGGGATTGGCACTCGTCTAGGAGGGGGATAATGTTAACCCTCAGACGAAGAAGGTGGAAAATTTGAAAAATCTAAAGTAGAAGATAAGGCCAGGGTAAAAGTGAAACGGAAGACGAAGGTGCGCCAAGAAGAATTTGGAAACACAAGAAGTGCAGAAAAGTCCTAAATCAAGGAGGAAGGCGCACAAGAAAAAGCACAAGTCAATACTTTTGTAAAAGAGCACAAGGTGTGCCATGATTTATTTTAAGAGTGCTGCTCTCACCCGT
This sequence comes from Lygodium microphyllum, assembly GCF_053477565.2. Taxonomy (NCBI): domain Eukaryota; kingdom Viridiplantae; phylum Streptophyta; class Polypodiopsida; order Schizaeales; family Lygodiaceae; genus Lygodium; species Lygodium microphyllum. The sequence continues at coordinate 75,072,628 of NC_141164.1, read as the reverse complement.
GCAAATTGTAAAGGTAGATGGGCGGTAGGAAGGAAGCTAGGAAGATAGGAGGACAATGGGAAAAAGGACCTTCTAGGCCATGGCCGACCATGTAAAAAAGGGGATAAGGGGATGACTACCCAAAAGGGATTTAGGATTTTGTATATAAAGTTGAAAAGTGAATGAAAAGCTCATTCTTGTATGTGACCAAAAGTAGTTCTCTTCTTCTTCTTCTTCTTCTTCTTGCTTACTTGAGCTTGTTCTTGAGAGAGGGAGTGAGTGTGTGAGGGTGAGGGACCATGGTGGAGAAGCTCTCCATTCTCCTCTCTTCTTCTCTTCTCTTGCTCGTGGCAATGGAGCTTGGAGCGTGGAGCTTGCACTTGGATCGTGGAGCCATCGAAGTGCTCAGGAGAGGAGGTAACTCAATTGGGCATGGAGGTAAGCTCACTACACTCATAGAGATAGATAGTGCATCGGCTATGTGAGAGGTAGCCATTAATGCTCAGCTTGGAACGCTTGAAACAATAAGCGGTTAGTGGGTCTTGTTGAGAAACACGGATCTAGAGCATGGCTATGGTGGTTCAAAGATGGGAAGAAGACTCATGTAGACATAGACTCAGACACTGACTGTCACACAAGTGAATCAGGTTTTAAGATTGAGACTTAAACTCATAAACACAATCTTGTGTGTGGACAATGACACTGACACTTTATTGGAAAGAAAAGAGTACTTTCATTGCTTAAGAAAAGGAAGCAAGTACAGTGCTTTATAGGAAAGTAGGAAACTGCAGTAGGCACCACTGTGCATATGGGATAAGTAAGCATGCATGTCCTTGGCCCTGAAGCTCCATACAAAGAGGCTGTTAGTGAGTGTGATTGTTGAATCTCAACACCCCTCCTCAATCACAACTAGAAAGGCACAAAGTGTGTAGAGGCTGTAATGAGAACCACCTGCAAAGTGTGGGCACACCACAAACATGGTAGACACCATAGGCTGTCGCAAAAAAGGCTAAGTGTGGGCACCAAAACATGATGGACATCTAGAGGCTGTAACAGGGGCCTCACAAAGTGTACAGGGATTGTAGTGCCAAGTTACATGAGGAGTTTACAAAGCTTATGGCAAGAAGCATTAGGGCTAGGAAATACAAGGCTTTTAAAATAGTCTATCGGAGTAATGAGAGTAGAAGGACTGATGAGGCTTGTCCTTTTGTTCTTGGTGGTCTTCATCTTCATCTTCATCTTCATCTTCATCTTTTGGTCCATGGTCTTCTTCTTCTTTCACAGCTGCAAGATAGGCCTTTTGGGGCCTCTTCCTAGCATGACAGAACTTCTGAGTGTGTCCGGTCCTTTTGCAAAAGTCACAGAAGAGCGGTTCCTTTTTGCATTTGTATCTGTTGTTTACATATAACATTTGTTCATCCTTTGAAGTGCTAGGCTCTTCTTTGCTTTTAAGTTTCTTTTCTTCCTCTAGCAGAGAGACTTTAATATCAACAAGTTGAGGATCAGGCATATTGGTTAGAGTGGTTGATACATTATCATAGGCAGGAGGCAGACTTTTTAACAAGACACCAATACAAACATCTTTATCCATTTTTAGCTTTATCCATGCAAGTTGGGTTAGGAGACTTTCCATGTAATTTAGATGGGATGCCAGGGATGTATGAGGCTTCATATCAAGTCGAAAAAATTCAATCAATAGACCATACTTAGATGAATTTGACTGTGCACCAAATAAGGTATCCAATTTTTCCCAAGTGTCATGGGACGTGTCACAGGCATCCACATGATGGATGTAGATGTCATCCAATTCCAGCTTAATGATGGCTTGTGCCTTGTCATCATTCTTCTGCCAAGTAACTGCAAGGTCCGCATCTCGAGGTTTCTTTTCTTTGCCATTTGTGATGGCCTAGAAGCCCTTCTTCATCAGGATGAGCTTGATGCGTGTTTGCCAGGTGTGAAACCCGACTCCCTTGAACCGAGCATTTGGAGAGTCTTTTCCCATGTTGGATGGTTGGAGCAGTAGCAAATCAGCTCCAAGATTCTCAGATTTCACAAGTGAAAGAGAATATTACAATGTGTCAAGAGACACAAGTAATGGTAGTGTGAAAACACACTATGTAGAGACTTGATGTTGAGCTTGAATCTTCCTTGCTCGGGGTCGTCGATCCTTCTTCAATTCATTTGGATTGGGAAATGTCGAGGTCCAAACGCTGTGATAATGGATATTATAACAATGATTGTGTTACTAGCCTCAATGCTAGAGGAACACTTGTTGAGATGGAGAGATACACTTGAGATTTTGCAAACCTCTTTGTAACATGTGAGATATTGGTACAATTGAAGTAGCAACTACAGTGAGCCAAATGTAGAATTTGGCCAAGAAAGAGAGAGCATCCAATGACTATGCTTTGGGCCATGCTCAAATGCAATGTGGGCATTCTACAAGGGTGATTCTCTCTTCCACTAGTGAGGCTTTCATCATGGTTCTTTGTTCTTGGTATTTCTGTTACTTTTTCTATAATGGCTCTTTGTGGGGTTGGTGGTCTTGTGGTAACTTGGACATTTGAACGCTTTCGTACTAAGACCTGTGTCATCATGTATCCACTTGACAACTTGTGAGAGTACATGCAAGTTTTATGCTTCAACTATAATGAACAAGTGCAATGCAAAAAGACATCACTTATCTAAATCCTATGGTGTTGACTTCGATGCATATCACCTACGCTTGGTTATCTTTTTTTTTTGTTAAAGACATGAAACATATTAGAAGTAGATAAGGAAAGTTTTTACAGTTGGGGAACCTGCCCCTTTTAGCCATCTAAAGACTAAAAGTCATAGCAAGATAGCACTTCGTAAGCATCTTATACAAAATAGGGGCTATTCTATTTGTATGAGGTGGGGTGAGTTTGGATGACCAGACGATTGAGGTATTGCATGTGAACCCTCGCCTTGATCCATCATGTGAGGGGCCAAAGTCTGATTAGTTCGGGAGAGTTGTGCATCTTGATTCGGACTAAGGGCAGAGGAGGCGTCGACCAGGATCCAAATGGTGTTGTCCCTGGCTGTTGCCATATTAAGAATGCTCTAGAATAGTTCAACAATTTCATTCTTGATTTTGATTCTTTTTCTTCTTTTGAGCATTTGGTTCCCAAGCATCTGTGGAAGGTCTGCATGTCATGGGTTGCTACCCTTCGGGCATTCCTTTGAACCTTCCTCTTCTTGGTTTGGGGAGGAGTTCTTGCGTTCGGCCTGTGTCCTGGGCGTTTCCGCTTTGGGCCTCGTCTCGACAAATACCTCTTCAGGGTGGACACGTACTGTTCCAATGGTGGAGCTTGTGCCGTGTGCTCCCTTCTGTGGAGGAGAGCTTCCTTGCAGGTCAATGGCATGGGGTGCTCCGTGACTGGTGGCTGTTGAGAAAATTGCAAAATGTGAACCAAGGGTTAGACCCTGAGGCAGGATAGAGCTACTCACATGAGAGGGACTAAATAGCAGGTTAACATGCACATATGACGAGGAGGGGTGAGGCGAGGCATGCAGTATTTGCTATAGAGGGACGGCCCCTGTGATACTCGTTCTGCCTCAAGTGTGGGGAAGATTCCAACCAGTAGCAGATCTTTTCTCATGCCAAGTTGTGTGGACTGGCTGTGATGGAATGGAGTAGGGCTCGTCCCTAGAAGAATAGACTAAAAAGGGGAAAATCCTGTAGGAGGGGATGGCGCCCCGTCCACACCCTCAAAGGTGGTGGCCAGGGCTTCTAATGGTGGCAATGAGGGCTGCATACCTTCCATCTAGAGGCAAGAATAGTCACATGACTTCTAAATGCGTGGTAGGAGGTGGACTTGAGGAGCTTAACTTGTCAAACCCAAAATTTTCTTCCTCCGCTTGACTATCATTGCTTGTGTGTGTTGGTATTATCTATACACAATCACAAAACTCATTGTTTATTTATGTACACATTTATGAATCCATGTCACTTCATGAGGATAAAAACCAATTGTAGAACTCAGGATTGTACTGGAGAGTAGCACATGCATCTAGTACTCGTGGCAGCATACTCAATAACAACAAATATTTTGCAACATCGAGTAGCATGGTACCTTGTCCGAGTCTACTCGCAACATATAGCTCCTCCCTCAGTGAGAATCTTATCAACCAGAGAATTCTCTTAGCTAGTTCCGGCTAAGTCCATACCCCGAATGGTAGTCAATACTCGAAAGAAATTGGCACCACATAGGTTGGGTCTCTTTGAGACTGCCATCTGGCCAATTGCTCCTCTGAGATTGTCATAATCTGGGCTCCGAGTTTGGCCATTGTAGCGTGGTTTTCAAACAAGCATTTTTCAAATTGACTTCAACCCTCTAATTGTCACTTTAGCTGTTCTATCTCTAAGAGATTTGGTTGGCAAAGCACATCGTTGAATGTCACAGTTAAGCGTAGTTCGTCGACTTCCTCATCAGAGACAAGTTGCATGCGTTCATGTAGGAGCTTGTCATAGTGCTTGTTAAGATATTCTTGCTCTTCCCAGGATAGAGGATATGGCAAGTAATTCTCAAGCTGCTCGCTAGGGAATGTGCCCATGTCTACAAGGACCTAAATATGTGTGAATATTTTGAGTTTAGCATTCAACTCAGCCAAGCACTTTGTGACACTTCTATGTTCTATGAAGGCTTGCTCGCTTGCTATCTCATGCAAGGTTTTGGCAGTTTCCCTAGGCTTTAGCGTAGCTGGGGGCTCAGGCCTACAAGCAAGATTGGTCGATACTAGGATCGCTTATGTCCTTGAGGTTTTCATGTTTCTCCTGAGGCTTTGTTGCTATTGCTTCATGGTTCTCCTCGGATGTGGCTGGTATAGTTTTGTCACCCTGTTGTGACAGTGTTGTATCCACTCTTGATTGGTTGATGTAAGTTTTATTGTCGATGGATTGAGTGTTGCAAGCATCCATTGATAGTAATGGTTGCTTTGACTTACCAGAACACGTGGATGTGTATGAGGTTTTATTGATTTAGGAGAGATGCCAATGGGTCCTTGGTAGGTGGACTTGATGCTTTATTCCTCAGCTCTTCAGCACTCTTAGTCTCAATCTTCTTGGCGTATACAACCACTTGCAACTACAATTGTTTTCGTTGCTTCCTCTTTTTCTTGCGCAATTGAGGTGTATCCCTTGAAGACTCAAGACCCTGAACTAGGTCAACTATTGACGTGCTTGGTCGGGGCCTCAACATTCTCTTTTCTAGTGTATCATCCTAGGACATAACCACGGCTTGCTAAACAACCTTGGTAGGTTGTGAGGGTACAATTGCCTCTCTTCGTGGAGAGTCTAGCTCTTCAACTAATTCCCTTTTGTTTAGCCCCTTATCCAATTGCATTAGCAGTTTCTCTTGGTTGGCATGTGCTCTAAACTCTTGTCCTTACCCATTGGGACATGCCTCCATTGCTTCTTATGAGAGTAGGTGTTGTGTTTAGAGCTTTTTTTCTCTTGCTCTGGAGGTTTGGGTGACTCTAGTGTAGAACCAAGAGCCAGTTTAGGGTTCTTGTCATGTAGGCTTGGATGGAACCAGCTGAAGAAGTCAGGGTTGTATTGATGGGAAGCATAGAGATCTAGGATTGCAGGGTCTTGAGTGAGGCAGAAGACATATGCGCTAACATCAAGTACCATGCTCCCTACTCCTAGCCTGCTATGATACAAGGGATATTTTTGGACAGTGGCAGAAAGCTGGACCTCATGGACCATTGCCAACACTCTTAATGAGCTCAGGCAATGTATGTGGGATCTTGTATTGATGTCCAAAGCGCTTTCCTTTGCTCAGAGAGTGTCATTAGTCGGTGGCCAATTTTGGCTGCCAAACTTTGGTTGGAGTGCCATTTCTGCACAAAGTTGCCTTGTCCTTTCCCTTTTCATTTAATTTCTTCAAGCTTTTCCTTATTTGTCTCACATTGAGCAATATAGAGTGAGGGTATCAAGCATAATTCCCTAGCTCTGGCCTTTGGGATGTCCTATATGACTTCCTCAGCAGTAGCTACATAGCGAGAGCAAACATGTTGTTGCTCATCCCAAGTCAAGGGTTCAACTATGAGCTTTGCATGCTCTGATGTTGGCCTTCCAATGTCCACATGGGCGTACTTACGTGTGATGGATGTCAGCTTGTGATCAAGCTTCATCAGGCACTTCATCTCTGGTTCATTGGTCAGATGTGCTATCTCCTTGGCCAAATCTTTGAGAGATTTCTCCTCAAGCCTAAGCTTTAGGTAGTGCTGGAGGTGTCAAGGATGTTGGTTGTGATACCTCTTCCACAGGTAAATTGCTAAGGACACGTTTTGCAAGAGGCATCGTCATGGCCAAAGGTTGTGGCTGCTGTGATTCCTGATTAGAAGTAGTAGTGGCTAGTTTGGTGGATTGGCCACTATTGGTAGACTATGGTATCAAGTCCTTAAACAAATCAAAAGTGGCCGTGTCTTTTGTTTCTCTTTGTGCATTCACTTCGGCATCAGTTGAGCTAGTCACAATGGATTGCACGGGCATATCCTTAGGTTGAGAGCTAAGGGTGGTGTCATGTCCCACCTCTTGGAAATTTGGAATCTCAAATGGAGATAGAGATTGGGATTGAGCAGCTGCACTTGATGACTGTTGTTGTGCTTCATGTGTCCTGTCTAGGGAAAGAGGATGTAGGAGATTTGGAACTCCTAGGTGGACTGGGCATTGGCTGAAAGATTTTCTCATGGCTATTAGAGGATTCTGCCATTTGCTTTGTTGAGCAATCAGCCTTATCATGAGCAACATTGTGCCTGTGGTGCTCATTATCCTCTTGGGAAGTCAAAGGCTCCTTGGCACTAGTGGTCTTTGTGCACACTCGATGGTTATATCTAACATCCACTTACTAGGCATGCCAGGTTGAGGATCTGCCCTTTGAATAGTCCCATTTGGTTTCTTGATTTCAATTGTAAGGGGCTCAGTCACTCCAATGTTTTTGACTCGAGACTTGTTTTTTGTTTAGATTTCCTCCTGTGCTTCTTCACTCTTGATACATCTTGGCCTTTAGCTAACAGAGGTGTTTTAGCAAGGGGCTTTGGTACCCAAATCCATCGGTTACATACGTAATACCCTTGAGCACATAGCAATGCTTTGGATATCCATCGTGAAGTTGTGTTGGCTCTCCATCAATACCTTCGTCTATAAGGCTTGGGCTTCTTTTGTGGTCTTCTATGATATTTGTAAGTCCAAAGCCTATCCTTGGCATTGTCTCCTAACCTTCTTGTTTCAAGTATAGCCTTGCTCACTAGTTCTCTTTGCTCAAGATACGCTTGTATCAACTCTTTCAACAAGTCCTTGCTCTCATTACTAGGCTTGCCTGGTATGTCAGAGCATTCCTTGTCTTTCCTTCGAGGTTTAATGAGGTCACCCTTGCTAAAGGTTGTGATTATCCTCACACCCAATAGTGTCACGTGTATCCTTTGTGCTACATAATCGGCCTCACACTTCATCGCCCTTTTGAAGGGTCTTCCTAGGAGGGCTTCCTTTCCAAAATCAACACTATTTGGGGGAACATTGGAATAGGATAGGCAAGCTTTCAGTTTCAATAGTTATAAGGATTTTGCATTTCCTTATCCCCCATAAGGACTAAGAGTTGCATTAGTTGGTGTGAGCTCTAGTTGGCCTAGTAGGATCCATGCTTCATAGGTCAAGATATTAAAACCAACTCCTTCATCGATGAGAGCATCAACACTATGTGCTCTTTTTGCGATGAGTTTGACCCTAAGTTAAGCAAGTGGTACTATGTCTTCATCTTCCGAGTCTTGGCTTACAAATTTAAGCCTTCTGATGTATGCCTTTGAGTCCTCAACTGCACAACCAGATGTGGATTCCTCACTGATGTCTTGGGTCTTCTGTGCAATGCCATTCAAGGTGCATCTATTGTCAAGACTGTCATATCTAGTCATCCTCATAGTTGTAGCTTGATATTGTTGTATTCTGCTTTGACTAGATGCAGTTCAAGTGCAACCTATACATGTTTTTGTGATGTGACCTTTTTTCCCTTTTTGGCCAGATTGGCCCGTTGAGGTTCTAGGGTCTCTATTTGTCTATGTTTGAGTATGGGCTTTTGGTTGTTGTTTTGCAAGTGAGGATCTTTGCTTATGTAGAGCCACTACCACACTAGGATCAAATTTGGAGGACATGTCACAGCGCGCGTTTTCTCTCCAACCTACTTGGGGAAGGTGCAGAGGGGATAGAGCCCCCTTTGTGGGATCCGGGGGGGGCAGTCTATCCCGGCCCACAGGGGCATTATGCCAAACACCATGCGTGATTTGAAGGATCATTTGTGGGCAAGTTTTGAACCACTTGCTCTAGATTTCAACCTAATGTTAGATCTATAATGTGCTTTTTATGGTCTCTGGGTCTGCGTTTTCTTATTTTGGTTTGTTGGTCCGATTCCTAGAATCGGACTATTTTGGTCCAACTTTCAAAGTCGATGAACTGTTTGACTCTGATTCCGAAGAGTGGTCCGATTGATAGTTGGGTCCGATCCCTATGGTTGGTCCGACTATAGATCCGATTGTTGTGCACATCCGACTAGACAAATGGGGTGTCCGATTCTGGATGGTTTGATTTTTGTGTCTGCTTTTAGAGCATTTGATTTAGAATGGTCCGTTTTTTCCATTGTCCTCATATCTTCCTAGCTTTCTTCCTACCGCCCATCTACCTTTACAATTTGCACGGGTGAGAGCTCGGCGCTCTTAAAATAAATCATGGTGCGTCTTGCGCTCTTTTACAAAAGTATTGACTTGTGCTTTTTCTTGTGCACCTTTCTCCTTGATTTAGGACTTTTCTACGCTTCTTGTGTTTCCAGATTCTTGTTGGCGCGCCTTCGTCTTCCGTTTCACTTTTGCCTTGGCCTTGTCTTCTGCTTTAGATTTTTTGGATTTTCCACCTTGTTCCTCGTAGGGTTAACAGTCACTTGGCATCGACCCTCTTCTTCTTCCTTCAACGGGTCTTCTTTCCTATCGAGTTCTCATCTAGGTTGTTGAGTCCTGGCAATGAAATGCTAGCCTGCTTTGTTTGTGTCCTAGTCATGATGTTCAACAAGATGGGAGTGGCCTCACCATCCATTGTTTCGGTCCCAAGGGCACCAAAGGTACAATGGCTAAGCTAGTAGATGGTTTTCACTTGGGACATTTAGCATATGAGTAATTCCACACTCAAGGCATCTTAAAATGGCATTTTCCCAATTAGCTTTCTCCTATTTAGGGCAATGAGATGAGATATGCCCTAGGTGGCAACAAGTCCATCATGAGATTGGGTCCTAACTCTACCCTCCTATGCCTTTACATCTTCCCCAACCCAACACCATCACCGATACTATTCTAAAATCCATTAAGATGGGATTGTTCTCATCGTCATACAAGAAGTAAGGGTTCATGTATGTCTCGTCTTTATTTGGCTCCTCCACGTAATGTATTGGAGTGTCACTTGTCGCAACGGATGGATCATGAAGGGTCTAGGTAGTCTAGGTATGCCTATACAGTTGATGTCCATTTTCAGGATAGTTGGCTTGGAATCATTAGGCACTATAAGTGCTAATGGAGCTCTCCTCTTAGACTATGATGGTCTATCCCCCAAGTAGCATGGCTAGTTGTAAAGCTATGGATATGTAATCGCCTTGGTAATCGGTAATGCATAGCGTTATGTACGAACCTACCACAATTGGCACAAGGTCTAGATCTAGTATCCATGCACTCGACCGGACATGGTTCCCTCCACAATGGACACATTGAACGTGAGGTCACGTAGGTCTTCTAAATCATTTCCTAGAGCTTGGCTAGCTCTAGCTTTACCTCTGCCAATTCTTGGCTAGTGTCAACATTCTTTCCTTTGTCTTGGTTATCCTAGCTGGATCTCTCACTAGTAGCAATGGCGGCTCTCTCTAAGGTTCTAGATGCTACAATGTCTCGACTCGTGGCTCTAGAGCTTCTCTCCTTGAGCAGGTCATCTACATGTATGGCTTCCTCAAAGACCCTAGCTAGTATATCCCTTTGCAGGTTCGAGTTGCCTACCAAGGCCTTATAGAGATCTTTACTCCTAATTCCACTTATGAAGATACAATAGAGACTGCTCACTCACTAGGTCACTCTGTAGCTAGGATTCTCTTAAAGAGACTCCTTATGTGGGTGATGTTATCCCTAATGTCCTCCTTGTCCTTTTGACTGACATGCATCAATCGACAATGAGGTTGGTTGAGTACCCCGCTAAGAGAATCTCTTTATGAAGAGACTCTTGAAAGTACTGAAAGTGTTGCACTCGATGTCATCTAGACTACTGTACGAGGTCCGTTCTTTATCTTCGACACAAAGACCAAAGGCTTGCACACGTTGAGCAGGGTTCGTTAGGCCGTTCGCCTCACACACTTGCTCAAATTATTCTATGAAGCTATATGGGTAGTTGTCGGGTTGAGTCGTAGTTGTTAGTAGGCTAGTACTTGTCGAGTCGTAGTTGCTTGGCCACTATGGGTATCTTTGGTTGGCTCCTCAAATTTGGTGTGATTCCTAGTCCCACTAGCAACAAAGTTGCTAGGGCTGCTCCATTTTGCTTTGCAGCTATGTTTTCTATGAGTCGCTTAGTGAGAAGCTTGCTCAATGTGAGATCAGCTTCTAGCACTCTTTCCCTCTCCACATCGGGTCATGTCCTATTCTGATTGGCAAGTGCTAAAACCTACTAGACCTTTCACATTTCTATTTCTTGCCTCAACCATCGAGCTCAGTGCTCTCCAACTACTTGTAAGCAGCTATGCCCTGCAGTGATCTCTTAGCCAATCTCCACTCTTCCTCCTTAAGGTCAGCTATAATATCCTCCAGTGGTCTACCATGATGCTCCATCTTGGTTTGTAAGTCGTAACAATTGATCAGATGTTGATTGGGAATTCTCCCAAGTCGAGCTAGTCACTATCATGGCTGGAGCTTGGTCATGACATCTTTTCAGCCTGTCGATCCTCTAGGTTGTTGATTAAACTTGTCAACTCAGGTAGGGTCAAGTCCCTAATTGCGCCGGTCTTCTCACTCTTTTGCGGTTTGAGTGTCTTCTCCTATTAGTGGGTTCATTCAGGTCACTTATCTTTCATGTGAGTTCCTTATTAGTTCAACCAATCCTCAAATTTAAGTGCGCTCAAGTGTTCATGGGGTGCTTCTCTTCATGTGCAGTGTGAAATTAGGCTTTCTACTTTCTAAGTGCACTTCAAGTGATTGTCCAAGTAATGTTGTGTGATCATGACAAAAACAATGTGATGCAATGTACATTTCTAGTTTTCTCCCTCAAGCGGTCACTCTAACAGGTTTGGTTGGGTCCTTTAAAGTGTTTCAGATGGGTGGTCTAGGGGGGCTTGTTCGAGGTCACTTCCTAGACAGCTAGTCATGATCTTGACGTCTAGAGGCTCTATGACCCATTCGACGTGGCTGGATGCCTATAGGGGTGTTGCTTTGCCTTGCACTACTGAGCTCCACCTAGCATGGGGAGTGGTGGATCAATCAATTTTTCAAGTTCTAGTTAGTGAGTCTGATTCTCCGAGGTCCAAGTCCTAGAATCAAACTCTCTAATTCTAGGCATGTCTGAGTGCAAAAATTAGATAGTCCATGTCCAAGCCAAGGTGTTCAATTTGGTCATCCAACTTGGCTATCCGAGTCCAAGTCCAAGTGATATTGTCCAATTGGACGTAGTACTAGGGTATCCAAGTGGACCAACTCAGACTATTTGAGTCCAAGCGTCTGACTCTGGGAATTGGACTCCGCGATTGATGTCTAATTCCTGTGGCGCAGCCCGTGAGGCGTGATTTTGATTCATTTAGCTCTTGTGGTTGCTACCAAAGGTTAGAAACTTCCCAAATCAATGCTTTGATGTAGAGGAAGGTTCGCGTATACCTAGAATAGCCAACAACCTCCAAATCATTGCGCTTGATCTCTTATTTGCCCTAGAGCTCAAACACGCACACACACACACACACACACACACACTCTCTCTCTCTCTCTCTCTCTCTCTCTCTCTCTCTCTCTCTCTCTCTCTCTCTCTCTCTCTCTCTCTCTCTCTCTCTCTCTCTCTCTCTCTCTCTCTCTCTTGAGCTTAGAAATTGAAAGTGAGCTCACTTTCCCCTTCCTTAAGGTTTTAGACCCCCTCTCCAACCCTCCTTGGATGTCTTTTCCTCTTATTTTTTGGATTAAAACCCGTTTTCCTTTGATTTAGGCATGCTTTGTTACACAAAACCCTGCTGTGGTTTTATTCCTTTTTCCTTATTTTTTCCTACCAAAATGCCTACAAATCCCTACGAATCACAAGCAACTGCTAATGTTTATCAAACCAACTCATTCAAACTTCAAAAATCCAAGACCCTTACTTGCATCCAAGATCAAATGCCCTTTCTTCCTACCTATCTACCTCAAGCACTAATTTGGGGGAAAACCCTCCAATGCTTGATTCGGAGCGTGCAAGCACTTAAGGCTCGAATCTGTTGGTCTCGACATAATAGAAGCAAAATGTGGGAGCTTTCACTCAACCGCCAAGAGCCATGGACTGCTTATTTCTCTAGTGTTTCAAGCCAAATGCTAATGGCTACCTCTCACATAGCCTTATGCACTCTCAAGCCTACAAGTGTAGTGAGCTTACCTCAATGCCCAATTGAGTACCCTCCTCTCTCAAGCACGTTGTAGCTCCACTATCCGAAATGCAAGCTCAATTCTTCACCTTCAGGCTCCATGCTCCATAGCCACGTGCACAAGAGAAGAGAAGAGAAGAGAAGAGAATAAGAGAGGAGGAGATGGAGAGCTTCTCCAACATGGTCCCTCACCCTCACACACTCACTCCCTCACACTCCCTCTCTCAAGCACAAGTACAAGCAAGCAAGAAGAAGAAGAGGAAGAAGAAGAAACACTTTGCTACACACCAAGAATGAGTTTCTCTATTCGCTTTTTTGGCCTTTATACATGCCCTCATTCCCTTGCCATCCCCTTTCTTACATGACTAGCCATCTTGCCAAGGTCCTATTTTCCTATTCCCCTCTACTTACATTATGCCTTCACCTACACCCGTCTACTCTTTACAACTTACACAAGCGGGAGCCTTGTGATTTTTTACAAAAAATTGGGGGCGCTTTTATATTTCAAAATGCGCCTTTGCCTTCGCCTCAATTTTCAAGGCTGCCCCTAAACTTTTGGCCTCTTCTTCTCTTATTCTTCATTTTTCTTGAATTTTATTTTGCTTCCTTTTTCTCTATCTTTCGTTGGGATTTCAAAACTTAATTCACAATCCTATACTTACAGCACTATGGATTTATGTCTTTACAGAAGAAGGCCCATGATGGTAGCATTATCATTTTTTTGGGGGGTAAAGGCACCTGTGCCTAGGCACCCATGTATTAGTTACACTAATAGTACCTGCATACCCACACACCTGCACACTTGTACAGCATAGATGGTGGGCACCCATCACTGTCACTTCATTCTTTATTGTTTCAATGACATTAGAACAAAGGGAAGGCTGGTCACATAATGTGATCGATGGAGTTCCCACATCTTGTGTGTGTCTCTCTCTCTTGCTCTTGCTTCTTCCACTATAGCTCTTGCTTATGCTCCATGCTTCCACTTCAGGGCTCACCTCCCTTCAACTGATATTAGAGCCATTGCATTGGCATTGAGGAGCTCTTCCCCTTTAGTTTACTTCAGCCCCAAAAAAACTTTAGCTTGAAGATTTCATGGTAGTTCAACCCTCTTCTTCTCGAGGTATGACTCTTGTTTCCACTTCTTTCCCGGTTGCTCCCTCCACTTGAGGCTTGTTTTGGAGCTTCAAGACCATTTTTCAAGCCAGAGTAAGTACTCAATATCACTCATTAGCACCAGTAGGACTAGCAACAAATTAGTGTGATTTGCACCAATTTGCTAGCCTGCATCATCCTTGCTCCACCCAGTCACTTCTCTAGAGCTTCTGAGCTTCTAATGATCACTCTTGGGCATTCACTTGGCATGGTATTCAACACTTTGGAACTGAGTTAGGGCTCATTTGAAACTCCCGAGATCAACCATTGATTCACAATGTGTGGTAGTTCACTGTCATACAGTTCAGGACAACACTTTACTCATTTTTTGGAGGTCACTTATGCTTGGCGAGATGACTATTTGATGTTAGATCATCTAGGGATGTTATGTCAATGTACTGGAATATTACAAGACTAATTTGAGCACTCTTTTGCTCAACTTATAGAGATTTTTTACTACTATAATAAGTAGGGATGAATGGTATTTTATCATTGAAAGCATATGCCTATTGCTCTCATGTGCTTAGCGATTATTCAGAGTGGTGTACCAATTGAAGCAACTCATGGACCTTCTCATGAAGGAGGGCACTTTTATGTCAGGACACTTAAATGAGTTTCATTTCATTGTAGGGGATCGAATTCAAGGCCACTCTTCTTCCCTTGTTCCTGTTAATTACACTACCTAAATCATGGGATACCTTCTTTCGTACTTCTATGTGTGCAAACATACCTATTGATAAGTTACATTTGCAAGATGTAGAGGGTGCACTCTTGACTGTAGAGATTAACAAAAATATCATCAATGCTTCTCACACCTCTTATGCTTTGACAATTAGAAGTAGTAATGGTAGGAGCTCCCAGAGCAGTAATGATCACCTTGGAAGAGACTCTCAACAGTCTCCCTCTCAGTCACATGGACAATCTTGCTCTAAGTCCCATGGCTCTAAGTCCTCATTGACATGTCATTACTGTGGAAAAGCAGGGCATATTCTGTCATAGTACCATAAGATGCGCGAGGACAAGCACAAAGAAAAGGGCAAGGGTAAAGTATAGTACAAAAATGATGACTATAGCATTGTCCATAGCAAAGTCCAGTGTTAAGATTAAAGACATTAATGTTGTGCAAATTGATTTTGATAATGATTTCACACTTGTAGCTTCTTCTCTTGATACTTCATAGGTGACTGATACTTTATCAGGGTATACTTAGTGTTAGCTAATAGATTTATGGGCTTCCTTTCATGTGACCCCTCATAGAGAGTGGTTTCACTCCTATTGTAGTTTGACTGGATCTGTCCATTTGGGAAATGACCTAGCACTCAAGATAGTTGGTATTGGTGATGTCTAGCTACAATTTGGTTCAGGTTGCATGTCCAACTTGGTTCAAACTTCATAATTACTCTTCATGAGATGTACATCATGTATCGACTCTCACAATGAAGAGCCTTATCTATATTGGCACTTTGGATTATGCGGGTTACGTAGTTTCTTTTGGTGATTCCTCATGTAAGATTACCCTATAGAAATTACATTGCATAGCGAATAAAATCTGAGTAAGGACTAGAGAACACACAATAAATATGAGAAGAATAGAGATTGCTTTAATTTCAAACGAACTGATACAAAGATGGCTTTATCCACCCATGTGCTTCCACTGTGAAGCTTAGATGGCGATCTTAACAGATGATAGGCGAAGAGCTTAGGGTAGTTGGAAGAACTCTAACTGGGTAAAAGATAGATTGATGACAGCTTTAGAGGGGTTTCCTTTTATAGCCTAGGAAGAATAGTCTGGTTCGGCAAGTCCGACCATATTATGAACCTTTCCTAGAGTTGATTAGGGAGGGAATATTCCCTTTACTGATGGGAAGGGACGTTTCCCCCAGATCCTCATCAGGGGGGCTAGCGCCAGAGCCCAAAATAGGGGCCCTTGATAACTCCCAGACCTTGCAACTCGATACATTATGCCTCAAGTTGCTACCAGCATAACTACTCTATCAAACCCAAAGGCTAGATCCACAAAGATCACCTTTTTGCCATCTGATCACATAGACTTCATCTGATATACAAGTCAGGACCACCCAATGTTCGTGCTCACGCATGGCTTCTCCTCATAATGGGGGCCTTACAACTTTGAGCACCATGGATCATTGGTGGCACCTTATGATGATGGGGCATTGAGCATATCTAACATACATGTGGGAATCTTGTCATTGCACGTGGTGAAAGTCCAATACTCTCTACCCCTTGCTTGTATCGGGGTCAATTGACCATATTTTTGCAATGGATATAGTTCCACATATACCTCTTTGGTATCGTCACCTTGGGCACATGTGCTTGAAAGGAATGAAAATGCTTACTTGTTTGTAGTATCTTTCACCCCTTGACTATAAGTGCTTTGAGTCTTGTGACCATTGTTTATATGATAGGCAGACATGTAATATGCATTAAAAGTCTACTATGACACACATGGGTAAGCTATTGGCTCTTGTTTATTCAGATGTATGTGGTCCCATGCCCTATCGGTCATTAGGTGGCACGAAGTATTTCATTACTTTCATTGATGGTTATACACATAAGGTCTAGGCATATCCTATTAAGTAGAAATCAAAAGTTTTGGCTACATTTTAGCGTTGATTTGCTTTGGCTGAGAACCAATTTGAGTATAGGTTGAAATACCTAAGGTAAGATAATGGGGTGTGTATGTCTCTAAAGCCTTTGAGCAGTTTGTGTTGATGAGAGGGGTATTAAATGTTAGTTGACCACCCCATATAACCCACCCCAGAATGGTATCGCTGAGCGTATGAATAGGACAATTCACGAGCAAGTTCGCAATATGCTTAGCCAGGCATGCTTACCACAGTATTTTTGGGCTAAGGTAATTAATATTGTGATAAGCTAGGCTTACCACAATATTTTTGGGCTAAGGTAGTTACTACTACCGTACACTTGATAAATTAGTCCCCATGTATTGCTCTTGATTATCAGGTTGCAAAGGAGGTACGGTTTGGAAAACCTCCCTTATATGCTCATTTGTGCCCCTCTAGTTGTAAGGTTTTCTGCCATGTACCAAGAACAAATGCAATAAGCTAGATCCTAAGTCTAGGAAATGCATCTTTCTTGGTTACAAAGATGTAGGTGAGATGGGCTATTGCCTATGGGACTCACAGGCTCAAAAGGTTGTCCACAGCCATGATGTTGTTTTCTATGAGGGGAAAATGCATAAGTGGTTTGAGCATGTCATTAAGGTATACATGGTGATATTTTAGGAGGAACCTCTTATTATTGTCTAGCCAACTAGATAGCCTATAGCAGCAAAGCTGATGCCCTAGTGGCATAGGTCCCTGATGCTTTGTAGGATGTACAAGCCTCACAACCATAGGTTTGAGACGGTCTACTAGAGATAGATGACAAACTGTGCGGTTTGAACCCTCTATGATTATATTATGGTGACAGATGCTAGTGAGCCTCTTACTTATAATGAGGCCATGTGCAGACGTGATAGTCACTCTTGGGAGAGAGCCATTCAATCAAAGTATGACTCACTATAGAAAAATCATAAGTGGAATCTAGTTCCTTTGCCTTATGGCAAGCGTACTTTGCTATGCAAGTGGGTATACAAGTTGAAAAATATCATTGGATACTCTAGGCTAGGACACAAGACTAGATTGGTTGCTAAGGGCTTCAAGTAGAAACATGGTGTGGACTTTAATGAAGTATTTTCTCTTGTTGTGAAGTTGACTACCCTATGCTTGGTACTGGCTTTGGTTGCTCAGCTTGACTTGGATCTTTATCAAGATGGCTTTCCTTCATAGGGACTTGCATGATGAGATTTACATGGAGCAATCTAAGGGCTATGTAGAACATGGCATGGAACACCTAGTGTGCAGATTGAGGAAGAGCCTTTATGACCTTAAGTAGGCACCTAGGGAATGGTACCACAAGTTTGATGTCTTTATCGTTTACATGGATATTCTCGTAGATTGAGAAAGAGCCTCTATGGCCTTAAGCAGGCACCTAGGGAATGGTACCACAAGTTTGATGCCTTTATGCATTCACAAGGATATTCCAACAATGATATGGATCCGTGTTTATATAGAAGAAAGCTTGTGATGGCAGCCTTATGATTTTGATCCTCTAAGTGGATGATATGTTGATTGCTGGGAGTGCTCATGATGAGTTGGATGCCTTGAAAGGCTAGCTCAAGAAGAGCTTTGAGATGAAGGATATGGGACATGCTTCACATATTCTTGGGATGCACATCACATGCGATCGCTCTAAGGAGCTCCTCTATTGTCACAAAAGGAGTACATCCAAAAGGTCCTTGAGCGATTTCATATGTAGGATGTTAAGCCTATTGGCTATCCTTTACCTTCTCTTGTGAAGGTTAGTTAAGCCAATTGTTCGTAGTCTGATGAGCAAAAGGTTGAGATGTCCAAGTTTCCTTATGCATCCGTAATGGACAGTTTGATGTATGCTTAGCCACTTGTCCTGACATAACATTTGTAGTGGGAGTTGTGGCATGCTATATGGCTACACTTGGAAGATGTCATTGGGATGTCATCAAGGGTATCATGTAGTACATGAAAGGCACAATAGCTATGTGCATATGCTATGGTGGTCATGATACAAGAGTCATGGGATACACTGACTTTGATTCTGCGGGACATGCAAATAGTAGGAAGTCCACTTCTAGCTATATCTTCACTTTTGCCGAAGGTGCTATTTCTTGGATGTCTAGGGTGTGGAAATGCACAACCCTATCTACTACAAAGGTAGAGTATGTTGAAACCACTAAGGCTTGCAAGGAGGTTCCCTTATTAGGTGCATTTGGTGGGAAACCTCAGCAACACTGATGTGGTCCCTACACTACATTCAAATTCTATGAGTGCTATTCAATTGACTAAGAATTTGGTCTTCCATGGGAAAATGAAGCACATCGAGGTGTGTTACCACTTTATTCAAGAGGTCATTGAGGACAAGTCCATTGAGCTTGTCAAGATCTCAACTGAGCAAAATCTTACAGATTTGCTCACTAAAAGCCTCTCACCAAAACGTTTTGCCTTAGAAAGTTGATGGATGTTGGATGAGATGACATCTTTCCTCATCCTATTATACTTTTGTACATTTGTACTTTGTCACTTTTTTATTTTTCTCTCCTCAATAGGGGCACATTCACCTTTAAGTGGGAGGTTGTTGGGGGTTGGGGATAAAGATGCCTATGTCTAGCCATTCGTATATTAGTTACATTGATAGTACCTGTACACATGTATACTGCATGTAGCGGGTGCTTATCACTATCACTTCATTCTTTATTACTAGAGTCATGGGCTACACAAACTCATATTATGTAGGACATGTAGATAGTAAGAAGTCTACCTTTGGCTATGTCTTCATCTTTGATTGAGGTGTTGTTTCTTAGATGTCTAAGATGCATAAATCCACTACCTTGTCTACTATTAAGGCCAAGTACATTGTAGCCACCCACCGAGGCTTGCAAGGAGGCCCTATGGTTAGGCTATTTGGTTCTAGACATTGATATCACTTATATGATTCCTAGCCTACACTTGGACTCTATGAGTGCTACCCAATCGTAGTCTAGTCTTTCATGCAAAGACCAAGCACATTGAGATCCATTATCACTTTATTAGAGAGGTGATTGAGGATAGGAAAATAGAGCTTATTAAGATTTCTACATATGATAATCCTCTCGATCTATTCATTAAAGTCTCCTAGGGAAACGTTATGCCTTCCTTAGGAAGATGATGGATGTAGGATGAGATGATGTCTTTTCTCATCCAATTGCACTCATAGGTACATTTTGTATTTTCTTTTTCCTCACTCCCCTGGCACATTTGCCTTTAAGCAGGAGGTTATTAGGGATTAAAGGCTACATATTAAGTAGTTGCTTATATTTATCGTGTACTTAGTGCCCGCACACCTATACATTGTAGGTGGCGGTTACCCATCACTATCATGTTTATTCTTTATTCTTTACTGTGATATAATAAAGGGAGGGCAGATCACACATTGTGCTTGTTGGAATTCCCACATACCGGTCTTTCTTTCTTGAGTTCAAACCTCCATAGGCATTACTCTCTTGCTTCCACTTGTGCTTCTCTCTTACTCTTATTTTTGCTCACCCTTTTAGGGCAGGGGGAAGGGGGCATTACAAGTTCTTCCAGCAATAATCATCTTGAAGGAAAGTAGAATGGGCAAGTGATCAAATGATGTTTCATGGGTGAGTGCTCTAACTTTAATGTTGTTGCCTAACCACCACATGTCTAGGTTAGCATAAACTCTATCGAGTCTACTTGCCCTCTATGTTGGCCTTGAATGCTTGTTTTGCCATGTGAAAGACATTGCGTCTATCTATTGGAAGGCAAGTGCTATGTCTCTTAGATCATGCGATACTTCTAAGTCTCTCCATGTGTCCTTCTCTATTGAACTCGTCATACATCCTCCAAGCGATTTGTTAGTTTGACTGGGTGCAATGTTCTAGTCACCCATCAGCAAGGTAGTTGAGTTGCATAGTTGATTTCTTGATGAAGTCTCATTGTTGTAGTCAGTTAGTAGATATGTTTAGGGTATAGACTAATACAAGGGTACGTTCTTTACCACTGATGACAAACTTTACGGCCATAGCAAAGTTGTCTCCTTTCTTCCAATATAGTTTCGTTAGAGCTCTTCTTTGACTGCAATAAGAGTTCCTCCTTTGCCCCTGTTAATGCATTTGCAAAAATGAGAAATCCAAGAGGTGGGAAGCCATGTAATCCTTCCTCATCTAGCTTAATTTCTTGAAATGCTATAATAGCCAACTTATGTAGCTTGATTAATCTAAAGCATGTTTTTTTTCTAACATCAAAAGCTATCCCCCCTAACATTCCAAGATAGTAGGGTTGTTGTTGTGACGGATTGCTTTTAACCGATATGCTATTCTCATCAACTTCATTTTAATAAGCTCGTCAACTCCTTCAATTGCAGCAAAAATGTTGCAATCCATAGGTGGTACTCAAGTGAGCTTTTTGAGTGATATTTGATGTTGCTTCTTCTTGCTCTTATTGTTGATCCAACCACCTTTAGAGGCAACATTCTCCTTCTACAAAGGAGATTTCTTTGCTAGTTCTTCATTCTTGTTAGTATTGATACTTTCTTTCTTCTTGCTATTTTAGCTATGCTAATGTGTCTATGGTAGACATTTGTAGTATGAGATCTTGTAATTGCTTGCCTTTGTCCATCTTCTTAGCTTTAGGCCCAACTTGTGGACCATTAAATGGTGAAATAGAGGGAGATTATTGCTATTTCTATTGGTCACTACTCCTTTCAATGGCATCTTGTGGGCCAAGATTTGTTGTTGGGACAATCTCTTGCAAAGTGACAGTTTTCATGGCAATGATAGTATGCATCAAGAAAGAGGGAGAAGCAGACTTCCACCACGATCTCAAAGTTGTTTGGGTCTTTAACCTTAGGGCACTCAATTGGCTCATTTCTATGATCCCAAAGGACATAAGCCCTTTGTTTTGCTTTGAGCTTGATTGAATGGGCGGTGGAAGGAAGTACATATAGGACCTTGCCAAGCACTTGTGTAAGTTTATCCACCTCTTCATTGAGCCATGGGTTAGTGAATGTGACCTATACATGGCATTCATATTGAAGTACACCTTTCAGAGAGAAGGATGAGCATCAAGGTAGTGTATGAACAAGATTGCCTCTATGACCAACAATAGATGCCAATATCCAATCACACGCTATATGAGAGACCACCAATACCATGAAAAATCCCTTTCCAATGAATCTATATTGCACAAGCACTCCTTTGCATTGATATTTGTTTTCAAACCAATGGGCAAACTCTTCCTCACCAAGTGAACACCATGTCATCATACCTCTACTTGACTTTGTCAAGTGAAAAAACAATTGTGGCTTTGTGTACCTTCTTTCTAGTTTGATCAATGGGTGCTTTGCATGCTTCATTGTAATGGGTTTGGTTGTTGAGGAGCTGCTTCTTCATAGTAGTCATATCAATCTCTATGTTTTTCAGTGCATTCTTATAGTCCATATGGTCTTCTAGCCTAGCATCCCCCAACAGAGGAGTCAACCCATTGTCCTCCACTCTTTGCCTTTTGCTGGAGTTTCTCCCTCTTACATGCATGTAGTTTGGGAGAGAGGAGGCATCAGTCGATAGCACGTGTAGGTGTTAAAGTCCCTAACAGTTATTAATGCGCTTTAACTCCTAGCTTAGTCTCTCCCCACCATATAAGTTCACAATTTTCTCATTCTCTTTCATCTTATTTCTAAGCTCTCCAATTTTGAAGGTAGATTTGAAAAATATTGTGATTTATGTTATGTCAAACCTTACTTTTTTTTGGGTGGAAATGTTAAAGTATATTGATATTAGATAAAAATAGAAATTGTGTGGGGTATAATAATGGGTTTCAAAATTCCTAGTTCATCAAGAACAATGCTGGGAGATAACAATACATCTTGGTTTTAACTTCCTTCCTCATTCACTAGTGTTGAGTAGTGCGATTTAGAGGTCTTGCAATGTGATAAGTCTTTTCTTTCTTGCTTTAAAGGGGCTAAGGCATGGCAAAAGCTTGGGATCTGTAGTGACTTTGGCTTTGAGTTCTTCCATGAGGACTTGGGCTCTATTCATGTGTTCATTAGCGTCTTCGCTTTTTCCTTTTCCCTTCCATTCTCGTTCCTTCAACCACTTTTCGTGTTGTTGAAATAGAGAGTCCTCCTCTTGCGTAGAATGTAGGCATAGATCAAATATAATAACATTTAGTGGATTCTCTTAGATGTTTTCAAATTGGCATTTATTTCTACTAATTTAGATATTCCATAAATAAAGCACTCGTATCTAGTTCTAGATAGTAGGAGGGATCCCATAAATTTCTCCTAGAAGAATTTCTTTCGAATTGAAGCTTGTAGGGTGAACTTTTTGGAAGATTACTTGCAAGTAATGCAACATCCTTTTGTTAGTTTTATAGTTAAGAAACATGTTAGGTACAATTTTTATTTCTTTACCACATCTAAAACACAAACAATTCCTTAATCCTATTTCTAAGCTCTTGCAGTAGTCCGCAATGCTTTGTGAATTATTAGCCAACCAAGACACAAGATTTTCCCTTGATTGGATTTCATCCATAGGTTTTGAAACCTATAATCCCATTGTTGATGAGTCCATTCCAAGTGCCATCTTTTGTTGAATTATTAGCCAACCAAGACATGAGATTTTCCCTTGATTGGATTTCATCCATAGGTTTTGAAACTTATAATCCCATTGTTTATGAGTCCATTCGAAGTGCCATCTTTTGTCAAGCTTCTGGTAGAGTTGGGAATTGAGTATTTCAAGAAGAAGTACATGTAGGAGAGGTTTATCTAGGGCCCAACAAAAGCCTCTGAGGTTGAGGTTCACATGGAGGTTAATGACCTACTTGATATGTTGATTCCATTTGTTTGTTCTATATCTAAGTGCAACTATGTTATGGTCCTTGTGAGATTAAACCGATTTTGCAAAAGACTATTGTCTAATTCTTTTGTTGAATTATTAGCCAACCAAGACATGAGATTTTCCCTTGATTGGATTTCATCCATAGGTTTTGAAACTTATAATCCCATTGTTTATGAGTCCATTCGAAGTGCCATCTTTTGTCAAGCCTCTGGTAGAGTTGGGAATTGGGTATTTCAAGAAGAAGTACAGGTAGGAGAGGTTTATCTGGGGCCCAACAAAAGCCTCTGAGGTTGAGGTTCACATGGAGGTTAATGACATACTTGATATGTTGATTCCATTTGTTTATCCTATATTTGAGTGCAACTATGTTATGGTCCTTGTGAGATTAAATCGATTTTGCAAAAGACTATTGTCTAATTCTTTTGTTGAATTATTAGCCAACCAAGACATGAGATTTTCCCTTGATTGGATTTCATCCATAGGTTTTGAAACTTATAATCCCATTGTTTATGAGTCCATTCGAAGTGCCATCTTTTGTCAAGCCTTTGGTAGAGTTGGGAATTGGGTATTTCAAGAAGAAGTACAGGTAGGAGAGGTTTATTTGGGGCCCAACAAAAGCCTCTGAGGTTGAGGTTCACATGGAGGTTAATGACATACTTGATATGTTGATTCCATTTGTTTATCCTATATCTGAGTGCAACTATGTTATGGCCCTTGTGAGATTAAATCGATTTTGCAAAAGACTATTGTCTAATTCTTTTGTTGAATTATTAGCCAACCAAGACATGAGATTTTCCCTTGATTGGATTTCATCCATAGGTTTTGAAACTTATAATCCCATTGTTTATGAGTCCATTCGAAGTGCCATCTTTTGTCAAGCTTCTGGTAGAGTTGGGAATTGAGTATTTCAAGAAGAAGTACATGTAGGAGAGGTTTATCTAGGGCCCAACAAAAGCCTCTGAGGTTGAGGTTCACATGGAGGTTAATGACCTACTTGATATGTTGATTCCATTTGTTTGTTCTATATCTAAGTGCAACTATGTTATGGTCCTTGTGAGATTAAACCGATTTTGCAAAAGACGTCTAATTCTTGATTTGGACTTGGACTGCTCTCTAGTTCTTGATTTGGACTTGGGCCAAACTTTGATTTTTAGATGTGAATTGATTTTTGAATTATATATAAATATCCGGGACTTACATCAATACTTGTACTCCATCGTCCAAGTGGTGCCCAAACCCTTGACCACGAAACTTTTAAGAGTGGTGCTAGTACAATTTCCAACTTGGTGACTAGTCAAGTGGAGCATTATTCACTTAATTTCTTATATCATTCCAAGTACCGCGATGCCACCCGCGAGTATCGAACACAGGTCCTTAGATTTATGATACCACACCGCTACCACTTGAGCTAGTGGTTCTTGACTTGCTTCACTAATTTTGGTGGAGATGGCGAGTCCAAAATGTGAAGATGAGAAGTTAGTTAGGAAGGTGGCACATGCGTCAAAAGATATGGGGAGGATTCGGGGGGAGGGGAAATTAATGCCATGTTATGAATGGTCGGTCATACAATGAATTTAGTAATATAATGCTCTCTCTCTCTCTCGCTCTCTTCTCCCCCCCCCCCCGGGAAGAATGCGCGCCTTTCCTGCCTTGGCAGTTCATGTTGTAGATGCAGGTATCAGGAGCAGTCAAGTCCGTTAAGGGTCCCCTTTGGCGCAGAAAACAAGACCTTACAACAGATTGTTTCTGCTACTCCGCTTCAGTAGCCTTTAGACCCACTTTGAGGCATCTTGAGACCATTTCAGGATGCAGTCATTCAACTTGGAAGGCCCTTAAATCCTTATCATTGGTAAGTTTACTGCTGCATTTTGGTTTACAAAACTCTCTCTCGCAGTTCGATCAGTTTTCTGGTGCGTGGCTTGGAGTCTGGTGAGTCACTTGCTTTGCCAAGGCTCTGCTTTCTGTACATTCATCGTAGCACAAAAATTGCACAGATATGTGATCCCTGTTATCATCTAAAGACTGAAATGAATGGAATCCTTTTTAGCTATTACGTGACTTGCTGCATTCTCTTAAATGAGTGCATTCACTTTTAGCTCATGCATGCATGTGTTTTCAACTATCCTTTGAGCTTTTATGTCGAACAGTGATACTCGTCTTTTTCCTACTTCTTTGATTTCTCTGTCTGCTGATAATCCACGAGACGAAATAGATTTTAACTGACTTCCAATTCTCACTTGGCCACAGCAATCATCCATGAAGGGCTCTTTCGGGTATGGCGCATGTCGTAGAAACCAAAATTTTCTGGCTAGTTCTCCTGTCCATGACGGTTGTCTTGAGTATTTGAGCAGCAAAGACAGTTTGAGATGTGAAGTATGTGGCTGCCACAGGAATTTTCATGAAAAGAGCAACTTTGCTGCAGACGGGCTTGATGTGCAGTTCAGGTCAGACTATATTGAAAATGAGGAGCAAGGACAAAACTTTTGTAAAGAAAATGTCCAGACACAGAACGCCAATAGGCTGGTGAGCACCTATGATGATAGAGGGGGGCAAGGGAGTCCCCAAATGGAAACGTTTGACAATAAGGAGCAAGGGCAGACTTCCTATAAAGATGGTGTCCTATGCCAGAAGGGACACATTGCTAGCAGAAACAAGTCTGGTGCTAGAGAGGAAAACATGTCTGGGGTTGAGTCTGGCTTGCTGCACAAACTTTACGCTAACCGTTCATCATACCAAGAGGGCAATGTGCATGGAACAAGAGATGTGGCGCTACCGCATCAAAGTAGTTCAAAGGTGATCGACACGGTTCCACCCCTTGAAGACAGTCTTAAGCAAGTGAAGGGGGTCGAGGGAAGCAACATTGTGCACAGAATTCCATGTAAGCGGCCTGAGGATAGCAACAACCATGATGGAAGCTTCGAAGACACTGTGCAGAAGAAGGTTCGATTATCACGAGCATTGGTGGATTGGGGCTCAGAAGGATCTTCTGATTCAGAAGCGGATTCTAAGGCATGCTCTCTGAACTCGAGTAAGGAGGACGTGAAAGCTGTGCATTATAATGATAAAGCCAATGTGGTTGTCTCTAGTAGATCTCCATGTATGGTGAATTTGAACAGAGCAATGCCCAGTAAACCAAAGGTTTATAACTGTGACTCGAGGGAAAAGGATGTAAAGATGGTGCATCCTCTGAATTATACTCATCATGGTGGTCTTAAGAGCATGCGTGGTTTGTCTCAGAGCCCAGCAAACCAAGGTCCATCAGCCCCCAATAGACCATATTTGTTTGCTTCAGCAAGCGATGCAGTGGTTCCTGGCAAACTGAAACGCGCCTTTGAGGTCTTGCAATTGGATCACTTGGATGACAAGCTGGAACTACGATATGTTAACGGCGAGTGGAAAGTCTGGTGTGGCATCTGCGAGACAGACTTGTCGGTCGATAAGCCGGGACTAACACTCAACAATGTGAAGCAGCATTTCGTCTCGAAGAAACATGGAGTTAACCGGGCATTTCTGTCATCATGGACTCCTTACCGTTAGACTTAGTTCTAATGGTGTTTGTTTTGATGGTGGGGTGAAGGGCCCTGCTCCATAGGGCAAGCTGCTGTTTGTTCATTTTGAAAGACTAGCTCAGATATTGTCATTGAGCTCTTATGGGCTTGAACGCAAATGAATGTATGTATGTTGCCTTTAGGCGCAAGCTTTTTGTTCTGTATGGGAACCAACGCTACTTGGGTCGATGGAACTCTTGTGTAAACAGGCGCAAGCTTTTTGTTCTGTATGGGAGAAACCAACACTGTTGTTATGTGAGCCTGTTCGCTGAGACTCGTTGTTCTATTGTTTTCAACTGGTCACTGTAGCAATAAATTGTCGAAGGCAACTGCACACAATCATCATGAAGTTATCAAACCTGAAGTAAATTTGTTTTATCGAAACGTACGACTTATCAGCTTTCTGCAGATAAAGAGTATTAATCTCTAAGAATTTCGAGCATAATAGCACTGGTGGTCTAGTGGTAGAATAGTACCCTGCCACGGTACAGACCCGGGTTCGATTCCCGGCCAGTGCATTCTTTTATTGCCTTATAGCGCGATATATGGCCTTAGGGTGACGCTGTTTGAATGTAAACTCTTCAAAGAAGACCTGGATAAAGGTCTTGCTATTAATAGAAAGCAGGTCTGTAATCATGGCAGACAGCTGTTGCTAAAGATGTAAGTATAAGTAATTTATTATTTATAGGAAGCCAGTTCCTATGAATCGGATGCAGTTTTACTAAGAATACGTGGTGGTCATAATGGCAGGTTGTTGTAAGGAACAGCTGGCAGAACTACTTGGGCAGGCGCCGACTAAGTGCGACTTAACATCGGAAGTTTTTGCCAGAACATTACGTTCTGGGGCCTGGCTAGGCAACCACAGAGAGGATAATGCACGGGCCGGGGATGGTGGCATTGCGATCAGTGTCACCACGCGCACTGCTGCTCGGCCGAGCACCTTGGCTGTTGTGCGCGTCAGGCCGCACTCTGTCATGGTTGGTTGGCCGTGGCTACTTGCACCGCACCTCTTTGGCTTGGCTGCGTCAGACTTCTTAATCGGCTGCCACAATCAGTGCGAGTACTTGAAATCAGCACCATTCAAGTTGGGAGCCTCCACTAATGTTTTGCAAGTCGCCACGTTCTAATGTTTTGCATGTAGTCACGTTCCCTAGGAATTGCAAACATACTAGTACTAGCATGAAATCTGCTAACAATTTGTAACATCCTGTATAAATTATGCAGGTGTACATTAACGGCACCTGGCGCTAGGGTTGCAACTATATTGACCACTACCACATTGTTGTTTCTTCGAAGGTCAATTTTCATAAATCTAAGCTCCTCCTAAGGACATATACGAATGGAAGCATTTACTTTCAATGGGAAATATTCTTATGTAGAGCTTTATCAATTAAACATTGAGGTCGGCTTCCTTCTACGAGCTTTTTCCTATATAGAAGTATTTGTTCTAACGTATGTTTCACACTTGTTAAGAGGTTTCTAGCCTTATTGTCTTATTGTATTACTCTATTGCCTTATATTCTGTGTACTTTTTAATATAGTTAAAGTCTATCTTTACAAGAATTTGAGTAATGGAGAATTGATCGTACTTTATAGCAATGTTTAAATAATACCAATGTCTAATGATCATCCATAAAAACATTTCTATCTTTCAATCAATGTTAGTGAAGATTTATTAGAACCAAACAAGCATTCAAGAGGGCATAGACTCCTACTTGAATCTTAGAAGTTCAAAACTTTGCAAAGAGCATGATGAGGGGTTTAGAGGTGCATCAAGTACAAAATCAGATTTCAAATGATGTAAATGGAATATGAATTGCACAAAGATGTGCTTTAGATAGACGTTTGTAAGTCTACTAGATGGTTAAAAGTTGGAGTAACTTGGTGTTGTACTCACAAGGCACTACATTAGTAGACTTACAAACGTTTATCTAAAGCACATCTTTGTACAATTCATATTCCATTTGTATCATTTGAAGTCTGATTTTGTGTTTGATGCACCTCTAAGCCCCTTATCATGCTCTTTGCAAAGTTTTGAACTTCTAGGATTCAAGTCATAGGAGTCTATGTCCTCTTGAATGCTTGTTTGGTTCTAATAAATCTTCACTAACATTGATTGAAAGATAGAAATGTTTTTATGGATGGTCATTGGCATTATTTAGACAATGCTATAAAGTACGGTCAATTCTCCATTGCTCAAATTTTTGTAAAGATGGACTTTAATTGTATTAAAAAGTATACAGAATATAAGGCAATAGAGTTGCACAACAAGACAATAAGGTTAGAAACCTCTTAACAAGTGCTGAAACATACGTTAGAACAAATACTTCTATCTAGGAAAAAGCTCGTAGAAGGAAGCCGATCTCAATGTTTAATTGATAAAGCTCTACTTAAGAATAATTCCAATTGAAAGTAGATGCTTCCATTCGTATTTGTCCTTAGGAGGAGCTTAGATTTATGGAAATTGACCTTCGAAGAAACAACAATGTGGTAGTGGTCAATATAGTTGCAACCATAGTGCCAGGTGCCGTTAATGTACACTTGCATAATTTATACATGATTTGGAGGTGTCTCTTGAAGTGTACATACTCCCTTATGGGACTACATGATCAAGCAAGCCAAATATGGCCACATTGGATGAGGAGAGAAGTTGAAGCTATGCATGAGGTTGAAGAAGTTCTTAGTTGACACGATCACGATTAAGGAAATCCTCTTGGATTATTTGGAGAGCACAAAAAGAATAGATGACAAAACCACAACCAAGGAAATTGTCTTGGATTATTTTGAGAATATAAAAGGAAGCACATGGACAGTGCTGAAGGGATTTGAAGCCCTAAAGAGAAGCTCATAAACTTTATCAACAAGCGAACATGGTCATCATCATTAGATATGTCATCTTGGTTCAATAACATGTTAGGGAAAGGATATTCTTAGAAGAAGGGACAGACTTTATGTAGTTATGTTTTCTCCTCAAGTTCAAGATTTGAGAATCTTGAAAAAGGGGCACTTTTTCAAGAAACAAATTGGTCTAGATCTTCCTTTAACTAATGGTATGCTTTGCTTGATAGAAGATACTTGATAATTATTGTTGTTGATTGTAGGTAATACATAAAAAGAAAAGACATGTAGGCAAAAAATAATCAACTCAATTAATGCTCAACAGAAAGTGAGTATACATTATAATTTGTGAGAGTAATTGCTTCCTCTTTTATTATTGCCCATGTTGCCATGAGGTAAATTAATATCATTTAGCTTAGGTAGGAGTTTCTTGTCATATCCATTAGTTTGATTGTGTCCACATTTAGTTTAGTGAAATCTCCATAAAGGAGAAATGATAAAAATACACTAAACATTAATTTTTCTCATAGGGCTAGTTGCTACTTGACTTTGCAGGAGTATTGCAAATAAAGGTGAACATGGTGTGGCATGGTCTTTCACCTCATTACTAAAATATATACCATTAGTTTGATTGTGTCCACATTTAGTTTAGTGAAATCTCCATAAAGGAGAAATGATAAAAATACACTATACATTAATTTTTCTCGTAGGACTAGTTGCTACTTGACTTTGCAGGAGTATTGCAAATAAAGGTGAACATGGTATGGCATGGTCTTTCACCTCATTACTAAAATATACAATCACTTTTACTTTGAAAGTCTACATCCCTTGGTTCATGGTGTTGTGAAAGATGCAGGATCTAGGACATGACAATGTAGCTATGGTGGATGGAAGAAGAAGAATGAACTCATGATGACAGAGACACTGGACTTGATTGTTACACAAGTGAATTAGGTTCCAAGATTGAAGCTTGGAATTATAAACATAATCTTGTGTATTAGACTGACAAGTACAAGATTGACACTGACTGATAAATAAAAGCATCATCATGTATTCATTCATATGAGAAGTGGTAGTCAAGTACAATGCTTTATAGTTGTTGGATGGGTACAGTTTTCCCTCTCTGTGCATATGGGATTTCTATAGCCTGCATGTCTTTAGCCCAAACTGCCTTATAAAAAGAGGCTACATTAGGTGAGATTGCAAATATCTCAATACCCCTCCTCAATCACAACCAGAAAGTACAAAGTGTGTAGAGGCTTTAGTGAAAGCAACACCTGTAAAGTGTGGGCACACCATAGACATGGCAAAACACTAGAGGCTATCGCAAAAAAGGCTAAGTGTGGGTACCACAAAACTTGATGGACATCCAAAGGCTGTAGCAGGGGCCTTACAGAGGTTGTAGTACAAGGCTACATGAGGCGTTTTCAAGCTTATGATAAAGACATTTGGGCTAGACATTACAAGGCTAAAAAATTCAGTAGAAAATTGGATCAAGGACCGCATGCCCTTATAGTTTTCAACATTACTTTTGACACATATCTTTAATTCATTGTAGGTCTTCTTGTCGGAGTAGTCTAGCTTGCTCTTTTTGATCTTGTACTTGTTCTTCACTTTTCTTGCCGCTCTAGAGTCTTTATGATTTTTCTACATCTTTTTATTCTTTTTCTCTTTGATCTTTCCTTCATGGTCATCATTTTCATGGACTTTGCTTGCATTAGTCATCTGGTTCTTTTCTTTATGGTCCCCCTCAAGCAAAGGTACAATCTTTGAGGCAGCAGAAATGTCTTCAAACTTTTGCACTTTCATGTCTTCAAGGTCTTTAAATGGATACACTGATGGCATTTGGATATAGGCAGCTTCATGTCTTCCTGTAGGTAGAGTAACATCTTCTATGTAGTGTAAATGGGCCATAAGATACATGTTACTCTTCATGAGAAGCATTGAAACTCAACTTCAAATCCTTGAATTTTTGACTAGCAAAAAGAGTTGAAATCTAATGTGTCAAAGGACACAAGAAGGTAGTGTGAAAACACACTATGCTTAGTGCTAACAAGCACTATTTTGATGGTTATGCTTCTTGTGTGTCAGCTTGCAAATGCCTTCTGATCTTCCTTATCAAATGCTCAAATCTTTATTGGAGCTTTAGTGAATTGATGGATCTTGAAGGTCAAAGCCTTGCTTGAAAAAAAAGAGGCAAAATATGAGCTAGATGTAACTTGGCTATGGCTTCCACCAAATTAGGGTTTCACAGCCAACTGTGTTTATTCTGATTTCAGCTCGTATAGTTAATAATTCCATATGTAGATCAGTGAGGAGGAAGCTTAGACCATGGTCTTAAAAAGCCCTATGGTCATGGGTCTCGATTTGACACGTACAGCTCGCAGTGATGGTACGATCAACCGCAGGTGCGTTTTGAAAGCGATGGTGAAGTTTCAAAATGCTGGGCTTATTCTACATGGATCACGTTGATTTTTGTGCCCTGCTGAAGCGCATGGAGTAGAGGAACAACTTTGTAGAAGATAGCATGAAGGGTTATGCCCTCTATTGCAATATCTAGCTCCTCAAAGTTGGCAGGGTCTGGTTATGGCAGACACACACAAGGCATAAGTTGTAAGAATTGACAATGCTGAGCTCTGTGATGAGCAATGTTTTGCTGTAACATAACAAAGAGAGGCACCTTGAGTCAAAAAGATATCCCTACAAGAAGGTATAAAAAAATATTGATTGTGGAGAGAGATACAAAAGCTCCAAGTTGCTTGGCTATGACTGCCAGGTAGGTAAAGTGAGGAGAAGAAGTGGGAGATGAGGTCCTGAGCTGGGGATTGACCTCAAGCCAAGCTACATGACAGTGAAAGAGAGTTGAAGAAGTAGTGAGGAAACTAGGCCATGCCTGACTGGGCTCTGATACCATGTGAAAGATGTGCGGGATCTAGGACATGGCAATGTAGCTATGGTGGATGGAAGAAGAAGAATGAACTCATGATGACAGAGACATTGGACTTGACTGTTACACAAGTGAATTAGGTTCCAAGATTGAAGCTTGGACTCATAAATACAATCTTGTGTATTAGACTGACAAGTACAAGATTGACACTAACTGATAAATAAAAGCATCATCATGTATTCATTCATATGAAAAGTGGTAGTCAAGTACAATGCTTTCTAGTTGTGCATATGGGATTCATGTAGCCTGCATGTCTTTAGCCCAAACTGCCTCATACAAAGAGGCTACATTAGGTGAGATTGCAAATATCTCAACAGGTGTGGCATGTTCTTTCACCTTGTTACTAAAATATAGCTACTTTTACTTGGAAACTCTACATTCATTGGATGGATGTAAAAACAATGGCTTTACATGTAGGAAGGTGGAAGAGAAGTCTTAGTTGCTTGAAGCACAACAAAGAGTTAAAAATAGCGTGCAAATTACATAAGGTATCTATGAAGTAATAATACATATGCCTATAAGCAATCCTACAAGAGGCAAGGTTCACTTGCAACCAAACCAACCAAAGCATCTATGCACATCTCTAGAACAAGCAATCTACGTGCACATCATAGTTATCAGCTCTACTTCCAAGGTAGAGTGAAGGTCAAATGTTTACACCAAACTAAGATCAAAACAACTAATTGGTGTGCCAACCTACAATAGCATGGTAGATAGTTGATTAAACCAATATCTGGAGCAACCAATATAAAAGCATCTGCAAGAAGTGAAATGAGTGCTTAAATACCCAAGAGATACCATCACCCATGGGCTATGTATACAAGTAAGAATACATGCTTGTAGTGCTTCATAAACATGGACTTGACAAGAGATGTAATAAGAAGTGCTCAATGATTAGCACATACACATTGTAGTCCTAAGTTTCCATGCCTGTTTCACAACATTGGAACATATTGGGATGGCACACTGTGTAAAAGAATATATGCACATTAGGTAGTTTCTCTAAGAGATGCACATGTAGTCCCTTCAAGAATTCATTCAGACATTGGAAAAGCCTAAGCATAGTCACATCAAGTATAATTTTGTAAAAAGAGTAATGCAATTATACATAATGGAGGTGATGATAGTGAGGGCCCTAAGAAAATGTCTAGAGGTACAAAGATTCGATCAAGGGTGTACCATGATGGGGGTGAAGAAGTTGATCCCCAATGGGTACACCTATACAAAAGAACCAAAGGAATGTGATGATCCAAAATAACATGTAGGGCTCAAGCTGGATACTAATGATCTTGATATTTAATTAAAGTATACACCAAGCTAATTGCAAGTTACATAGTGAGAAGGGGATGATAGAGAGTACACCATTCATGCAACCCACATTGATGCCAGGAGGCATATTCCACAGTAGATTCAGTGAGGTTTTTCGATGGATTCCGTAAAACTAGAGGCATATTCCACGGTGGATTTCGTGAGGTTTTTCGGTGGATTATGTAAAACTATATATATCTGCCCCGGGACTCGTACACACAAGGTGGATTCCTTGTGTGAGAAGTTGATTTGTAGTTGAAGACTACTAGGTATTCACTATTATTTGTTTATTTTATTTATAAATAATTGTGAATGCTTCACCGAGACTCGTACACACAAGGTGGATTCCTTGTGTGAGAAGTTGATTCGTAGTTTAAGACTGCTAGGTATTCACTATTGTTTGTTTATTTTATTTATAAATAATTGTGAATGCTTCAGTTGATGTGTAGAGTAGGTAGTGGTGTATTTGGGCAACAGTGAGCGTTAGCGTAAGTCTAAGCGTAAATTTCATAATTATGATTAGTTATCTTAAGTATAATATATAATATTATGTATTTATATGATATTGTATTATTAAAATTATTACTCTATTTGTAAGTTATAAGTTTAAACTTCTTTAGTAATAATTAAATCATTTTCCTTAGTACTATTAATTAATTTATTTTTAATATAAATTATTTTAGAATATGAGATTTAATATATGATTTTATTAAAATAAACTTTTTAAATAAAATATCCTGCTATTTTTTAAATGTGGTTAAGTTTAGAAGGCTTTTCTAGCTTTCTTTATAAAAGCAACAGGATCACGAGCAAAATAGGAGAACATGGTGAACACTGAGTTTTTTCGTTTCTCCCTCATTTCGAATCAGAATTCAGAGATTTAAGAGTCATTTTGGGAGTTTTGCCATGCTCCGGATTGCGATGGTGATGTCAAAACGTCAAGATTCAGAGCATAGAATTTTCTGCGACAATTGCATCATGTTATAGGATACCTCTTAACTCTTAAAACGTTGTATTTCAATTGATATTTGTACTTTCTTTGTAATAATATGTAAGATATGAATACAAATATCTATGTAAAACTATAATATATAATTGAGGATGGCAAACCATGCATTTTGCCATGGGGGAGGTTGGACTCAATCGTACGTTTTTATCTTGTCTTTCTCAATCTATTGAGTTATTCAAATTCTCTTATTTATTATAATATTGTTTGTATTTAATAGTTGAGATACTTGAGTTGCTAGATTTTTTCACTAAGTTCTATTATGTGTGTCATAAAGTTGTTTATGATTGAGATTTGATTTGTTAGATTTGGCACGTGTTCCGCTTCATACAATTTGAATAACTCAATAGATTGAGAAAGACAAGAGAAAAACACACGATTGGGCCCAACCTCCCCCATGGCAAAAGCCATGGTTTGCCATCCTTAATTATATATTATAGTTTTACATGGATATTTGTATTCATATATTACATATAATTACAAAAAAGTACGAATATCAATTGAAATACAAAGTTTTAAGAGTCAAGATGTATCCTGTAACATGCTGTAGAAAATTCTGTGCTATGAATCTTGACGTTTTGACATCACCAT
This sequence comes from Lygodium microphyllum, assembly GCF_053477565.2. Taxonomy (NCBI): domain Eukaryota; kingdom Viridiplantae; phylum Streptophyta; class Polypodiopsida; order Schizaeales; family Lygodiaceae; genus Lygodium; species Lygodium microphyllum. The sequence goes on along the minus strand of NC_141164.1, from coordinate 75,037,173 downwards.
CACGTCTGGAGCATAACAAAACCCCCAAAATGACTCTTGAAGCTCTGAATTTCGATTCCACATGAGGGAGCAAAGAAAAAAGCTCAATTTTCACCCTCTTCTCCTGTTTTATGCGCGATCTTGTTGCTTTTATAAAAGAAAGCTAGAAAAGCCTTCTAAACTTAACCACATTAAGAAAATATCAAGGTATTCCATAAATAAAGCTTATTTCAATAAAAGCATATCTTAAATCTCATATTCTAAAATAATCTATATTAAAAATAAATAAATTAATAGTACTAAGGATAATGACCTAATTATTACTAAAGAAGTTTAAACTTATAACTTACAAATAGAGTAATGATTTTAATAATACAATATATAATATTATATGTTATACTTAAGATAACTAATCCTAATTATGAAATTTACACTTAGACTTATGCTAATGCCTAGTGCTACCCAAAGCCACCGCTACCTGCTCTACACATCAATTGAAGCATTCACAATTGTTTATAAATAAAATAAACAAATAATAGTGAATACCTAGCAATCTTCAGCTACAAATAATTAAAATAGATTGGAACACTATCCTAACTTTAATATAATTCAAGTGTACTCTAAACTCATAAACGTCCATTAATTTAATATGTATTTTGTGGAATCACCCATGTGCATATCAAATTAATCTGACGCCCGACAAGGACAGGCATCCCCGTCAACTTCTCGTATAAGGAATCCACATTGTGTACGAGCCCCGGCAAATAAATATAGTTTTACAAAATCCACCGCAAAACCTCACAGAATCCACCATGGAATAAAAACCTCACGGAATCCACTGTGGAATATGCCTCCTGGCATCATTAGTGAATACCTAACAGTCTTCAGCTACAAATCAACTTCTCGCACAAGGAATCCACCTTGTGTGTATGAGCCCTGGAAAATACATATAGTTTTACAAAATCCACCGAAAAACCTCACGGAATCTACTGTGGAATATGCCTCCTGGCATCACACGTGGATATGTTTAGAAAGTTGACTTTGTTTACATCATCATAAGGATGATGCATTGCATAAAGACTTGACTGCCACTTGTATGCATTTGCTTTGCATTGCAAATATTAATGCATCTATGATTCCAATTGATGTTATTAGAGAAAATACATTAATGTGATCTATTTGTTTAACTTGGATGAATCCCCTTGCAATTAACCTTGCTTTATCTTTTGTAATCTCCCTGTAGTATCCTTGTTTTGATTTTGAACACCCATTTTACAACTAATTATCCTTCTTCCTTATGGCATTCTTGTAAGGACCCATATCTCATGATTTTGATGTGATCTAATCTCTTCTTAGATAGTGTTGTGTTAAGCATATCTTGCACTTTTTGTAAGGTCTTTTAGACCTCAACAACCTTGCTCTCAAGACTATCCATAGCTTTGTTCCCCAAGTGTTGATAGAGCGTATTTTCTCTCCCTAAAGCGGCTCACAAATCCACTACGCAACCTCACGCAACATGTCATAAACCATATATTGTTTCACTCCAAAAACTCCAATTAAATGAGGTGTTTATGTAGGCATCCATTCATGTGTCATTCTATTATAGAATTCCTTGAATTAACTTGACACAAATATCACACAATTTTAAGAATTAGACAATGCATTTTCTTTCTTGTATAATTTGCACAAATATCTTCTTGTAGTAATCAGTGGTGGTGATGATTGTATAACTCCATCCTAAAATTATGGCTTTTCTCATTAGATCATAGAGGTCCATATAAATGAATTCCAAGATATTCACATGCTTGATTTGTGACTAGGAATTCCCTATTTTCTTCAATGCTTAACAATTTACGCATTTGAATTTAATGTCAAAACTTCACCTCTTAGTGTTTGCTATTATGGCTTCATTTATGTGGTTATATAGCCACCTTCATGGCTTCTAGTAATTATTTTTTATTTTCTTTGGTAACTAGGAAAATTTCTCTTTTGGATTCCATAGGTGCACACTATTCTCCTCTATCAAAGAGGCACCCATTTTTCCACCTCCCCAACTCCCTAATAATTTCCCATTAAATTTATTTAACTAGTGGTGGTCTATTCTATAATATTTTTGAAGAAGAACCAAGATCTCCGAGCATGTTTAGCTTTGAAGATCTCATTGAGCCACTCTTCTTAAAGAAGCTTGATATTGGAGAAGGTGAGTTATAGATGTTTTCTTTTGTTGAAGGTGGATTTGAGCTGATAGGTCTTGATGATTTTCTCCTTGATGGTATGATGATAATGTGTTAGAGTGAATGGCTTGCCCCCTTCTTATGATTGAGAAAGAGTTAGAGTACTTAGCATACATTTTCTTCGTTCTTTCTTCGCTGTCTTCAAGCTTTCTTTGTAGTGAATCAATGAAATTATAAGTGTAGCATGCAATTATCTATAAAAAATTCATGTATTTAAAGATCATTTTGTATTTCCTCTTTATTTTCTGCAATTCTAGTGTGCAATAAGTGTTTTTAACTCTAGATATCATATACATGTTCACACATCTTTGGATTAAGCCATTTATAAAATTCTTGATTGTATTAAAGAGATGCATATATGTTGAGAATATGAGGAGTACATAGTAGGATTGAGAAGGGTTGAGATATAGCAAATGACATTTGAGATGAGATTTAGACGATGGAATTTGAGATTATATAATCTTGGACAATCTCACGAGTAACATGCAACTATTTCTCCATCATAAGTTGTCAAGTAGAGAATGATGTATCAATTTCTCATTTTATGGGGAGTTAGCACACAATTGTTAGTACTTGTAGGGTGTTGGGAGCCATATTGTGACATTGAAAAGAAGCGAGAATGCTTGATATTGTTGGGCCTTTGACACAAGCATACATGTAGCCTTTCTCACTAACTTTAGTTTTGCAAAATCCTCTTCCTCTTCACATACACCTTAGCTCCTTGAGCTCCATCAATGTAACCTCAAGCTGCCATAGCTCCCAATTCATGATTTGTCCCCACACCTCCACAAACATGCTTGATATTGTTAGGCCTTTGACACAAGCATACATGTAGCCTTTCTCACTAACTTTAGTTTTGCAAATTCCTCTTCCTCTTCACATATACCTTAGTTCCTTGAGCTCCATCACAACACAACCTCAAGCTGCCTTAGCTCCCAATTCATGAGTGTCCCCACACCTCCACAAACATGCTTGATATTGTCGGGCCTTTGACACAAGCATACATGTAGCCTTTCTCACTAACTTTAGTTTTGCAAAATCTTCTTCCTCGTCACATACACCTTAGATCCTTGAGCTACATCAATGCAACCTCAAGCTGCCTTAGCCCTACTACTCCATCTTCATGCTTTTCTCCTCCTTCCACTCTATTAGTAGTGTCCATGTCTAAGCTTCTTATTGAGCTATAAAGCTCACTGTTTTTCCATCTTCTCTTCATATAGCTCTTGTTTTTGCAAATATTTAGTCTTTCCAAAGATGACACAACAAAAGATGCTCTTAGGAACGTGGAAAGTGTTACATTGAAACCATATATGTTAACTCTTCTATGCAAAGAGAAAGAACTAAAAGTGACTTTAAGCGTTACAACTATTGCAAAAGAAAAGCTCTCTTTAACAAGAGGACACCTTTAAATATAAGTTGCACTTTATGGACATGCCATGTCATGTCATGGAAAGATATGACATGATGTAGCTAAATGCTATCATAAGAATAGACCAAAGTATATGAAGTGCAAAAAGCTTGGTCACACTGTTTAAGAGTGTTGGTATAACAAACAAGCCAACCTCATGGAGAATCATGAAGAACAATCTACTCTCAATTCCAACTGAGAAGATTTACTTTAAAAGCCCTTGTAACTTCTCTCGAATATGGTAAGAAGCTAAGCACCGAGTAACAGGGGCTCTATTTGTCTACCATCCATTGAAATCTATAGAAACTATTAAGATGTGGGCTTCAGAATTAAGGAGTAGAATGTCATTTACAAACAATGTAATAAGATCAACACAATTAACCCTTGCGCGGGGGGTAGGGGGGATTTGAAAAGAAATGGTAGAAACAAGGGTTAATTCAATTAGAAGCACTCTCAAAAGGAGGAGGATTATAACCTTAGTTCAATGTATGGTAGTCGGAGTGATATCATTAGTGATGTAATTGATGGAGTAATTAGAGGTCGAGATGTGGAGAGATTCCACTTGGAATCCCACTATATGAGGATGCATCCACAGCCTAAGGTTGCAACTTGAGAGGTTTTTGAGCTACCAAACTCATGTATCAAAAGTCTATGTAAGAGGAAACTAGTAATGAACATATGAGTGTGATTATTTGCTTCCATTTAATGAAGATCGTGCATCCTATTTAGTTTTCTGATTTTCTGGCAGGATTACATTATCACAGAGGTGCCAACCTAGAATCAGCATCAATGTGTGAATGTTCCTATGGAAGGACTTAAATCCATGATAAACCAAATTAGTGTAGATCATAGTGATATTGTCCACTTCCCTTAGCTTCTCTCGTTGAAGTTTAGAAAGGAATCCCAACCAGATCCAATCATTCCTAGGAAACAAAACCAATTTCATAAACCAATATTTTAAGAAAACATCGAGTAAGCTCCAATGTATAGAGTTTAAAGTAGATGATACCCTTGGAAAGCCAATGGAAGCATGCATTGAAGTTATGGAAAATTACTTCGCATTAGCCAATCTTTTGGAATGAAAAAAATCTACCATGCTTGGAATGAAACTAGTAGATAATTCAAAGATTTGGTGGATAAATCTTTGTAGAGCTAAAAAATTTAATGAAGCTACAATATCACGGAGTACAATCAAATAGAAGATCTCCAATCAACATTGTCCCATGCAATATAATGTAGCAAAAAGGTGATTGAATACTTCAAAGTAACCAACATGAGAGGTAACATTTACAAGATACCACTATAAGTTTTTGAATCTTTCCAAGCATGCATCCTTGACGCAATAGGACCAAAGCCACTGTGCTCAAGGATTGGATTACAGTTACCAAACTAGCACAAGGGATCCTAAGATGGCTCAAGAAGCTTATCTTGCAGCAAAGATCTATTAAGACATGCACATTTTGGAGAACCATAATTTATAGAAGCATCCTCTTTTTGGTAAGGAAATTTTTCAAGGATAATAAGAAATAATTCCAACCTCAGCAAGGATTGAAATTTGCTGTCTTAAATGCTTTGAGAAGGGACATAAGGTATTTTATTGTCCTCAAGGTACTAAGATTCTCCTAAATAAATAATTGCCCATTTTCACCTAAAGAAGTTGCATATGGAAATGCCATCACCTTGCAAGTTAAAGCAGAATAGAAACCTATGATGAAAATCCATGTGCTTCAGTGGGACAAAAGTACCAATTGAATCCTTCTTATTGATTCTAGAAGTACTCATTCATTTATATCTTTTAAAATTTCCTTAAACTTAGGGTGGGAATCCACACCCATGAGAAATATGAAAGTATAACTAGGTAGTGCAAAGGTAGTCTAGTGTGATTTTAAGGTGAAGTATACCTCATTTTTTGCCCAAGGAAATGACTCTAAGGCCACTTTTCATGTACCATCATTAGGACAATATGATGGTATGTTGGGTATGAATTGGTTGGAAGCCAAACAAGCCAATATAAATTCTCATAACATCTAAGTAGTCATTGTTTAAGCAAATAAGGCACAAACCAAAGTACCCTTGTCTCGCTGGCCAAAAATGCTCAAGAGATTGAGAAAAAGAGCTCAAATATTTATGATCAAGCTTAGTAAGGAAAAAAATGTTAAAGATAAATAACCAACTTGGTTAGGGGGTACCAATATGCATTTTTGAAAGAGCTAATAGAGTTAACACCATCCCATGAGATCATGAGATAGAATGGGTTGCGAGAGCTCAACTTATAGGAAAGTGAGCTTACAAGATGCATGTACCCAAAGACATGGAACTTAAGGAGAAACATATTTTCATGTTATATCAAGGGTTTATCAAACCAAGTCTCTTGCCTTGGGTATATTCATCCTCTTCGACAAAAAAAAGGATGGGAATGCACAACTTTGGGTTGACTACAAAGGCCTAAATCTACCTATTATTTAAGAACATTAAATATCCCATTCCAAGGATTGATAAAGTTTTGGATAGACTCCACAAAAAAAAGGTATTCTCAAAGATTGGCCTCAAAGTTTAGGTATTATTGAGTTTGCATTGAGGAAACATGACATCCCAAAGTTAACTCTAGATACATCATATGGTTGTTATGAGTTTATCATAATGCCTTATGGCCTAACAAATGCTTTAGCAACCTTCAACAAGTTAGTGATATATATATAAATGGTGAAGAAGGATCGAATCTAGAAAAGGTCAATGTGCTAGAAATTGTTTTTGGACATGATTATTTTTCAAGTTGCATTCATTTTCATTTAGGCATAACCATCCGCAATGTGAAACTATGATGTATCCTAGTTATTTATTGTAACTATATTATTATTTTATAATATTATTAAAGAGCCACACTTACTCTTGTGTAAGTTGCAAAATATCTAGGTATTAGTAGATAGGAGGACTGATAAGCTAGATGAGGTCATGGGTATTAAGCTTCTATTTACTTTTGATAAGATTGTTCCAATTAATGTAAGATGTATGACATATCAAAAGAGGATTGGTCAAAGGTCAAAAAGATGGGTAGGGTTCCCAACTTATGGAGGAAACCCTAAACTCAAAACTCTACGTATAAAAACTAAAAAGTGAATTGAGAAGTTAATTTTTGAGTATGCCAACTTTAAGATATCTTATTCTTGCTTGTATTTTATCTAGTGGAGCATCTGGTGAGAGTGAGTGAGTGAGAGTGAGAATTTGTGTGTGTATGAGTGCGTGTGGGGGACCATCCAAGAAAATATTATCCAACTCTTGTGCCATCTTCTTATGTGGCTCTTCGTTCATAATTACTTGAAGCATACATGGATCAAGTTCGAGCTATGAAGTAGTAGATTAGAAGGCAACACTTAGATATTGGAGCTACTTGTAAGCCCATCAAGTGACAAGGACTAAAATCATCAAGTACAAAATCCTTAAGTCCAATTAGTTGATGTGGCAACCTTAGCAGCACTTTCGAAAAACATCTGAGCATGTGGTTGATGGAAGGGCACCCCTCGCAGATTCATGCTTTGGCAACTTTTGGATGCATGGTGTGTTCAATGTCTAGATCTTGGACACACCCCATGAAGCACTTTTAGATTCAGATAGCACCATATCTTCTATTAGCCAGAATTTAGTAGAGCATTTAGCTATTTCCACAAGCAGAACCACTCCTGTCTCTATATTATTTGGAGATAATAAAGAAGTATATCACTCCCACACTATAGCCCATTGCACCTTTCATGTATCACACAAGGTATTCACACATGATTTTTATGTATTGCTCCGTCAATTATTTCTTGGTGACAGGTTGGCCACGTATGCTACATCAGCAACATTGTTGATAGACATTGAGAGCGACTATGATCTTCTCAGATAGATAGCTGGGTGAGATCTCCACAACTCATCCAATCATGCATTCATCTTCTTCATGAATTGATGAGTGCTTGGTTGGATAGAGAAATAATTTTTGTTCCTAGGTGAGAGATATCATAGCCAACATAGTCAAAGCTCTTGAATCAATAAGAGTTTTGTCAAGTCCTATCATTAAGTGAAAAATTGGTTGTGGTTCCCACTTCCTTATGAGTACTTTCAATGACAAGCACAATCCCTCTTCCATCTCCACCACCGATTTACCAAGTGACTTTATGATGACACTAAAAGAAGCATAAAAACAAGGCACAAATATATCCATCCACACATATCCATTTTTTGCAAAGAAAATAATAATCACACTATTTCAAAATCACTAAAATATTCCCTTCCACATGAGGGGACCACATCCACATCCATGATTAATAAATGGTATACACAAAAGTGTACATGCATGCATTTGCAAAAGGCTAGAAAGAATTGAAATGTGAAGGCTAAAGCCTTACGAATACAAATGTATCAAAAATTCAAAGAGATAATAAACAATATGAAGGGTTGTGTGTCTTGGGAAAAAGGTGGGGTGGAATGCACTGCTAATTATGTGCCTCTTTCTCTCCTTTCTTCCAAGATTCCCACGTTCTCCTTTTGTATGGTGCAAAAAATTCTCTCTCCTCTCTCCTTTGTGCAAAATTTTCTATTTTCCCTTTCCTCTTTTATTTTGTGCAATTGAGATGGACATGTCTAATAATGATGATGAAGATAATGATTTTGCTCATTGCTAGGAGTGATATTTGTGATTCTTTCTTGTTTTGAGATTAATGGCTTATCCATGTGCATAGATTTTGCATGCTTCTACCCTAGTTTTGTGTTTGTTTCTATTTGGAGGAATGCTTTCATTTTGGTGCATAGTCTTGTCTTGGGGTCACTTAATGATCCTTTTCTATAATATTTTAGAACATTCAAATGGAGGCAGTACCAAGGTTTATATGCTATATACTATAGTGGCAAGGAGCATTGTAACTCCATTCTTTCTGTCTCATATTCTCTTTGTATGGTGGCCTAACCCATCTCCCATCTCAAAAAACCCCACCTTCCATACCCTTGTCCTTGATGTTAGTCCCTCGCCTGCTTCCCCTTCTTTTTTGGTTTCTTATACCAAATGTTTCAAGGAAGAAAAACAAGAGGAAATATGGTTCACAGGCCACCTGAGATATCTATATCTGTAGGCAAAAGAGGACGATGTATATGATGGAAAAAGGCCCAATAAGTAGGCACCAGTGCAGGATGGGAGGGCTGCTTTCACTTTAGCTAAGTTATATTTCCACTAGAGGGAAGACCCATATTCCTTCTCCTAAAACCATGAGATTGAAACTATTATACTTTAATTAAGATACTTGTTTAAGATGCGGATCTAGAGCATGGCAAAGCTATGGAGATTGGAAGGTAGAGACCAAACTCATGATGACATAGACAAAGAAGAGACAACTGTTACACAAGTGAATTAGGTTTCAAGATTGAGACTTGAACTCATAAAGACATTCTTATGTATTAGACAGACAATGACAATGACACTAATTGAAAGAGGAAAGCATCATGATATTGTATTCATCTCATATGAAAGTGATAGTCAAGTACAATATTATATAGAGTTCTTTGGTAGCACTTAACATCCGCTGTGCATATGGGATTTTGTCTCTCTTCATAGAATGGACTGCATCTTCCTAGCCTAGCTGTCTTATACAAAGGGACTAAAGTAGATGTGATTGCAAATATCTCAACACCCCTCCTCAATCACAACCAAAAGTACAGAGTGTGTAGAGGCTTTAGTAAAAGCAACACCTGCAAAGTATGAGCACACCATAAACATGGCAAAAACACCAGAGGCTGTTGCAGAAAAGGCTAAGTGTGGGTACCACAAACATGGTGGACATCCAGAGGCTGTAGCAGGGTCCTTACAAAGTGTACAAAGGCTGTAGTACAAGGATAATTGAGGAGTTTTACAAGTTTATGTTTGAGACATTAGGACTAGGAAACACAAAAATAAAAAAGTCTATCTGAATAGAAGGATTGACGAGGTTTGTCCTTCTCCTGGTGGTCTTCTTCTTCTTCCTTTGCTCCATTTTCTTCTTCTTCTTGGACTACAACTAGATATGCCTTTTGCGACCTCTTTCTTGTGTGGCAAAACTTTTCGGTGTGTCCAGTCCTTTTGCAGAAGTCACAAAAGAGCTGATCCTTCTTGCCTTTGTACCAGTTGCCAACATATAATGCATGCTCATCTCTAGAGGTACTTGGTTCTTCCTTAGTTTTTAGCTTTTTTCCCTCTTCTAATAGTGATGCCTGGATATCAACAAGTTCAGGATTTGGCATGTTGATTAAGGTTGTTGATACATTATTATATTCAGGAGGCAAACTCTTAAGTAGAACACCAATGCAAACATCTTCTTCCATTTTAATGTTGATTCCTGCAAGTTGGGTTAGAAGTCCTTCCATGTAATTTAGATGTGTGGCAAGTGATGTGCTAGACTTCATTTCAAGCCTGAAAAACTCAATTAGGAGACCATAATTTGATGATTTAGACTGTGCACCGAATAAGGTGTCAAGTCTCTTCCATGTATCCTATGAGGTCTCACAGTTATCCACATGGTGGATATAGTTGTTGTCTAGCTCCAATTTGATAATGGCTTGGGCTTTGTCATCATTCTTTTGCCAAGTAGCTGCAAGGTTCGCATCTCGAGGTTTCTTCTCTTTGCCATTTGTGATGGACTAGAGACCCTTCTTCATCAAGATGAGCTTGATGCGCATTTGCCAGGTGTGAAACCCAACTCCCTTGAACCGAGCTGTCGGTGAGTCTTTTCCCATGCTGGAGAGTTGGAGTAGCAGCAAATCAGTTCCAAGATTCTCAAATTTTGCAAGTGAAAGAGTAGATTACAATGTGTCAAGAGACACAAGTAATGGTAGTGTGAAAGCACACTATGTCCGACTTGATGCGAGTCTTCCTGTTCAGGTCTTCGATCCTTTGTTCGGGTCTTCGATCCTTTGTCAATCTTTCTAGGTTCTACCCCTCCTTGATTTTATACTGGGACAATAGATCTGAGTAACAAATGCTTCAACTGATTGAGAAGAAGCAAGAGCTTGAGGTGAAGGAAGAAGCTTGAATTAAAGTGGCTATGGTGGCTTGGTCTTCAATTCTTCAAATGTTCAAGATCTCCCCTCCTTGATGATTTGATGGGAAAGTTGATCAAATCAGAGTGGCAAGGGCTTTGTTTGAGTCCTAAGGAGAGAGAAATTGATGGATTTTTGAGCTTGAAGCTCAAAGCTATGGCTGCCTGAGTTTAGGGTTCCTGGACTCGACTGGTTTTTCCACTATAGCAGCTTGTAGGAGTAAAATTTTTAGGAGCCCTCTTAGCTAAAGTTGGCCCACTATATGGTCTACTAAAGCCCCATAAAAGCCCCTTCAATGGCCGCCCCTATACCGAGCTATAGCAGGTCATTCAGACATCTGCGAAAAACTGTGCCAGTTTGGGGAGATCAGCATGACGAGCCGTACGACGCACAATGTTGGTGCTCTTCATGCTAGGCAGTTGCAGTAGGAGTGCAAAAGATATTCTCAGAAGAAAACGTGAAGAGATATGGTCTGTAGAGAAAGATATGGAGGCTCCAAGTACTACAGGTCCAGTTTGGCTATGGCAGACACAGGGCAGAGATTGAGAAAATTGTCAATGCTGAGTTACAGAGTGGCCAATGTGGAGCTCTTAAGTGATATAGAGAAACCTTGGGAGTCAAGGAACAAATGTTCAGAAGGGAGCAGGTCGAGATATGACTTTTGGAGAGAGATCCAAGAGCTTGAGGCAAGCAGGGTGCATGTTGGCTATGGCTGCCAAGGAAAGTCAAGTAGAGATGGAGCCATGAGCTGACCTGAGGTTAAGATAAGCTGAGAGAGAGTAGAGGAGAGCTAAGCCATGCTCAGCTGAGCTCTGATACCGTGTTTAAGATGCGGATCTAGAGCATGGCAAAGCTATGGAGATTGGAAGGTAGAGACCAAACTCATGATGACATAGACAAAGAAGAGACAACTGTTAAACAAGTGAATTAGGTTCCAAGATTGAGACTTGAACTCATAAAGACATTCTTATGTATTAGACAGACAATGACAATGACACTAACTGAAAGAGGAAAGCATCATGATATTGTATTCATCTCATATGAAAGTGATAGTCAAGTACAACATTATATAGAGTTCTTTGGTAGCACTTAACATCCATCGTGCATATGGGATTTTGTCTCTCTTCATAGAATGGACTGTATCTTCCTAGCTTAACTGTCCTATACAAAGGGACTAAAGTAGAAGTGATTGCAAATATCTCAACAATACCTACTTGAAGAACATAGTATGCTCTTTGAAGTTGTTAAGTAATGGACCTATTGTTTGATCTATTGCTTTGATTCACTAGATATAATCAAGTAAGAACTGTTTGGAAATGACTATTTGCAAGTAATATTTTACATGAATATTAGTTGCTTAGTTTGTGCAAACTGATGGATTGATTCCATATAAAGTGTATGGGGAGTAATGTGGCTATCCCTAAGCACATTGTTGAGTTCTACATTAGGAGAACTGGTTTTCACACGGGTACTTGGACTAGGCATGTAGATGAGAGGTCTCTCCATAAGGTGTGATTGTTCACTTGAGAATATGATAACTAGTGGGACTCTAGGGAGATTTTTTGTAGGTCTAGGACAAAATCAATGCTTGGATGGATTCTAAAAGGTCTCTATGCTAGTAGTTAGGGGTTGATTTGGTGAAGGCATGGTATCAATAATTTCAATCCATATGGTTTTTTCTTAGTATCAGATAGTCTATCCAAGGTGATTTTGGTTCAATACATGGCACTTTTTTCCCAGAGTTAGTTATGTGTCTGATTAAGGGGATAGCATGGTAGGTTGATGGCCATTGTATTTACCTTGTTTGGAATAAAATGATAATTTTGAAAGGACTATTGTCACTTGTTTTTGTAAATTTGATCTAAAGGTATGAAACAAACTTGTGCTAAAGGGTTAATTAAGAAAATTTATTTTGAATGTCTAAACTAAATATGCTAGGATCATAATTAGAAAAATAAAGACATTTTTGGATGCATGTGTAAGAAGTGGGAGAACAAGTTCCTTGATGGGAGTTGTCTTATGGTTGGGTGGGCTTAATTAGTCAAGTGGCTTTTCAATGACTAGGTTTAGAGCTCAATATTGACTTTCTTAATGTCCGAGTCTGAGATCCCCAATATAGTATTGTTTTAGAGGGCCGGTATAAGACAATCCCTTATGGTGGCAAGAGGGGTTGATATTCTACTTCCTCTCATTTCTCACTCATTGAATCAAATGCAATGCTTGCCTGCTTCTAGTTATGATTGATCATGCAATTGATGCTAGAATACTATAGTTGAGTCACTAGGAACCTTAGGTTCAAGTTAGATGCCCAATGAGGTAGATCCAAAAGCAACCTAATCACATGAGCTTGTGCATTTAATGCGATCCAAGTAGTGACACTTATTATAAGAAATTGGGTGACTATCCATGTTAATCCTTGGGTTTTCCAAATGGTGCATCTCACAGCAACCCTAAGGCTAGGGTTTTAGTGATGTTATGTAATGCTAGGGTTTAGTAATGTTATGCATGAATAGGACTATTTAGGAAAGAGTCTATAGCATCCTTAGTCAAGCATACTATAGACTCTTTTTGAACAAGTATACAATATGCTTAGTCAAGCAAGCTTACCACAGTACTTTTGGACTAAGGTAGTTACTAATGTAGTACATTTAATGAATGGATCCCATACACTACTATTGGTGGTAGGGTTGCTAAAGAGGTATGGTCTAGTACACCCCCCTCATAAGCACACTTGCATGTCTTTGGATGCGAGGATTTCTACCAATTCCCAAAGACAAATGTAATAATCTAGATTTGAAGTTTGTCAAATGCATCTCTCTTGGATATGGTGATGCGGTGACAATCAATGGTTATCCACGGCCACCATGATGTCATATTCCATGAGGAAAAGATAAATATGATACCAACACATGCAATTGAGATACATAGGGTGACCTTTTAGATGGAGCCTCTTGTTATAGTATAGCTAGCCCTAGATAGCTTGCAATAGTTAATGATGATGTAGTGTCCAAGGATCCACCTGCTATGTAGGATCATGATATTGGACAACGAAGACTAGCCATACTCCACAACCAATCTTGGGGGACTCCACTAGAGCCTTATGTCCTCTTGATCATTTTGAGACCTTTATGCATTATGCCACAGTGACAGATTCTAGTGATCCCCTTATGAGGAGGCTATGTGTAGAGGTGATATTCACTCTTGGAAGAGGGCTATGCACTCTGAGTATGATTCACTGTAGAAAAACTATACATGGGATTTAGTTCCTTTGCCCAATGGAAAACATACATTGCCATACAAGTTAGTGTACAAGTGTAACATGCCCGCCTATCGGCTATCCAAGCACGTTTTAGCGGTCCATCGAGAAACGAATCTAAGCATCGCCGCCCGGCACTCCCATGGAATGTTTCGCATTTTTTCACCTAGGGTTTCCCGAGTCCGCCTTGCACTAGAAAACTCGTAGTTGAACCCACTGGGATTGACTTGAAATCTGGGTTTCTAGTTGTCAAGGTCTCTTGACAACATTCTAGCGTCGGGTTTTGGGCATCGTAATTTACGCAAATATACCCAATCCAAAGTAGATCCATACCGCACTTGCTTCAAAGAGAATGGAAAATGAGAGGGATGCGCCTCTCAACCTCTCTACTTGTAGGGCATAGTCCCATTCCGATCCCCTAAAACGACATGAATTGGGTTCTAACTTAACAATACCAAAAGTTGAACGGCAATAAATCCTTGTGAGAAGCCTCCCACTTCTCCGGGACCACCCAGCCGTAGGATGGACCCGTTGGGGATTCCGCCCATCAGCTTCCCTTGATAGCTTTAGTTTTCTAATTAGGACCTACCACATTTATGTGTGACATTTAAAATCAGCTTCATTAATTATGCCTTTTAGGGAACAGGGTTCGTTCGCGTAATTTACAGCATAGACACAAAAACAAAACAAGTAATCCTTTTGACAAACAAGTTCCTTAACTTATCTTCAAGTTAATCTTTGTCTCCTGCCCATACAAAAGAATTATGTATCCCTTCTGTCCAACAGAAGTACCTGGTCCAAATCACATGGCACCAAAATTTTCATCCTTTATCTAGAATAGGAACTTCCAATGCCTCCAGACGTTAGGCTCATAGCAGTCTACAACTTCGTTCCGAACTCGGCAAGGGGTGTTCAGAGCTCCACTGACCCCAAGTGATCTAGGAATGAGACACACTTTCCGTGGTGGGCCTTTTCACCACTTGACCTTCGGCCCATGAATTGAGCAGTGCCCTCTTGGGGTAATTCACGGTGCGATCTTGGAGATGATTCACCCGTGTAAATATCCTTCCTTAATTAACCAATTAAGAATGAAGCATAATCAAGGCAATCAGCCCTAATATCATCTTCTAGGCAAACACTTCTTTATTCCCATGGCAACTTGTCATTACAGACCCCTGTTATGCATTTACCATCAAACACAAGCACTTGGAATAATCATCCAAACCACAATCCAACAAATAGTTGATTGTAAAAGCATTTAGTGTGTTATTGGATCGGCCAACAAAAACCAAGTATATTTTTTTCCAAACAATACAAGAATAGACGCAATAACAATTTCATTGTATATTCACTCTCCCCCTTGGGACCAAAGAGTAAAATTTTCTTAACATTCCCTCCTTTCGGCTAAGGCATATGCTAAAGGTTTTAATATTGTACATGGCGTAAGTCCTATCATTCCAATGCGAATTAGTCAATCTAGCAAGAGCATTTATGCTTCTTCTCTAAGTGACATTTATCTTTTAGCCTTTCCCTACTATGCAACATTTTATCTTGGCTTTATCTTCCTTTCTCCTAAGGCGAGGAGTCACATGTCATTGATGTAAAGTTCACATAATCTCTCCCATGTATGTACCGTCTATGTGCATTTATGAACCTTAAACAATATTGTCCTAGGTAAATATTAATAAAAGACTCATCGATGCTCAATACTTTAGAGTCCCATATGCTGCTTATGCTATATGCATGGATTCATCGCATAACAACTAGGTGCAATTTAACTCCCCTTGATACAAGCACTTCATCTTTGAATATTTGAGATGTGATTTATCATTTTCAATGACCTATTCTAGCACAACAAAGTATGGAGCCTAACATATCTCATGTGAGAATCAAAGCAAGCATCTATCAATTTAGAAATAAATTACTTACGACTAGAACCGCAGTTGGATTGATAGTGATGCCTTCACCTGAAGCCTCGTTGCTGGTTGTAAGATTGCCATCCGCACACAACATTCTTCACTTGGAGGCCATCGTCCACAAGTAGACTCAAGAGATTAAGAAGGTGGAGTAGGTTTGAGATGGGAGAGCGTAAGAGAAGATGGTTAAGTCGAGGATCGAGATAGAGGGAATTGAGCTAACTCTCCCCCTTGCAGCCTCTCGAGGTAACTCTTCTCTCTCTCTCTCTCTCTCTCTCTCAAGCTCTCTCTCACAATATCTTGGAGGGCATCCTTCTCTCTACCTCTCTCTCGCAACCTCTCAGGGTCTCCTTTTGCTCCCTTGTGCCTCCCCATGCCTCATATTTATAATGAATTAGAGAGGAGGGGATAAGGCTGAGAACAAGAGTTCTTGGTGGAGGGACTCTTGGAAAACTCAGTGGTCTAATGCTTAACTCATAAATCAGATGATTACATTAGCTCCAAAAGGGGGATAAAACTCCAAGACACTTGTTTGGAAAGCTCTCAGTTCACTTCTTCTTCATTTCTTTGTTCGAAGGGTTGTCTACTGCCTGTAGACTATGATCGTGGTGCGTGCGATTTCGCCAATCTATCTCTTTATCTTTTTTTCTTTTATAAAATCTCCAAAACTAACTAAAACATCACTTGTCTTTTCTTATCAATGACATCCAGTTCTATCTTTTTTGGATAATATCTAAAATATACTAGTTTTTTTTCCAAAAATCTAATATCTTTGGACCATCTATATTATACACATTAACATTAATGATTAATATGGCTCATAACTCTCATTCACGTTGTAACTTCCATGAAAGGTCACTACGGTCCTTGTTAATCCGAGGAAAATATCAGGTTTACGACTCTCATTTTTTCTAAATAAATATTTTTTATTAAATTAAAATTATTAGTTATTAATGTTAGTTAGTTTTTACCTTTGCTAGTCTTTAGTTAGTAACCTTACTAACTTATTAATTGACTAACTAACTTTCGAACTAACCAACTAACTTTTATTGCATGGAAATATTACATCCTCCTCCCCTTAGAGAAATCAAGACGTCCTCATCTCGAGAGAAACCAGGGAAGACAAGCATTAATGGGGCTTAGGACATGTGGGTTAGGAACCACCATGCATCCGGTGTGCTACTCTTAATATTTCAAGTCATGCACTCATATTATTCCAATTAACCATAGGTACAAGAGTCGGATTTATTCTCAATTGTGTTACATGTCAATTAAGCTTCTAGGACTTTTTTAGTCATCTTGATAAGGTGTAGTGGGTTCTAAGTCTTCTTCTTCATCTGATTCCTCTATATATCCATAGATTGCACCTCTGTAGCTTCATTTTCTTAGAGGCTTAATGTCTTCTGGACTTAGATTAGGGCAATCTGCTTGGATGTGTCATAGCTCATTACAATGAAAGCATTGATGGTAGGGACATCTCCTACAGATGTGCCCTATCTCTCTGCACGTATGGCATCTTTTACCTTGATCTCGGGAGTCATCTTTGCTACAATTTTCCAATTTAAATCCTTGGATGATTGGATTCTCTCGGTGTAATGCATGTTGCAAGTCCGTTGGACATATTTTAGTAGGGTTACAAACTTTGAGTAGTAAGCTTCCAGGGTTAATTCCAACTGCTTGAGCTTGAAGAATTCATTCATCTTCAAAGTCTGGTAGGTTGGCAAAAGGTATCGTCCGCATACAACATCTTTTAGCTAAGCCCAAGTGACAACGGCTTTAGAAATACATTGATCTTTGCACCATTGCTTCCATCATAACTGAGCCTGGCCAACTAGCTTAAGCTTGGCTATCATTGCTTAATTCATGGAGGCAGTTCCCGAAGTAGAGAAATAGTCATCCATCGACTCAATCCATGTCTTTGCCTTTGCTGCGACGTCTAACCCTTCTCCATCAAACTCCGGTGCCTTAATTTGCTTGAGAAGGAATTTATTCCCTTGCATGTCAGCATTCATGGGTGTAGAAGGTGCCTAACAATCAAGCCATACCACTTAGGTTATTTTTATTTAGGATATGTCTATGAACCAAACATTAATCAATCACGCATCATCATGAAGTTTTGCTCTGATACCAACTGTAACATGCCCGTTGGATTAATATGTATAGTATGGATGGTCCAAAAATATTAGATTTTGGGCAAAATTAGCACATTCTAGATATTTTAAATATTATCCTAAAAAGATAGAACTAGATGTCATTTAAAAAAAAAGACAAGTTATGCCTTAGTTAGTTTTGGAGATTAAGAAAAAAATAAAGAAAAGTGATTGGCAAAATCATGGGTGCCGCAATCGCAGTCTACAAGCAGTAGACAGCACTTCGAATATGGAGAGAAAGAAGGAGTAATCTGAAAGCTTTCCATGAAAGGGATGAGAGGATCGAAAGACCATGCACGAGCTATGGTGGAGAGCAAGAGCAAGAAAAGAGAGAGAGAGACAAATGGGAACTCCAATAGTCACAATGTGTGACCGGGCCTTCCTTTATTCACACATTGTGACTGTTGGAGTTCCCATTTGTCTCTCTTTCTTCGTGTAAAGACAAATCACTAAACTACCATCATAGGCTTTCTTCGTGTAAAGACACGGATCCATAGCACTCCTGCTGTAGCCCTGTGACTGTATAAAGGCATCAAACTTATGATACCATTCCCTAGGTGCCTTCTTCAAGCCATAAAAACTCTTCTTCAATTTGCACACTAGGTGCTCCCTGCCACGTTCTGCAAAGCCCTTAGGCTGCTCCATATAGATCTCGTCATGCAAATCCCCATGCAAGAATGCAGTCTTAACATCCATCTGATAAAGATCCAAGTCAAGTTGCGCGACCAAGGACAAGACCAAGCGTAGGGTAGTCATCTTGGCAACAGGAGAGAAGACCTCATCAAATTCAACTCCATGCTCCTGCTTAAAACCCTTAGCTACAAGTCTAGCCTTATAGGCCGGCTTGGGGTGCCCAAGGATGCTTTTCAGCTTGTACACCCATTTTCATGGCAAAGCCTTTTTGCCCTTAGGCAAGGCAACAAGATCCCAAGTCATATTCCTATGCAAGGACCCCTGCACATAACCTCATCATAGGTGAGAGGCTCTCCTGCATCCGTCAACAAGACATATTGCATAGAGGGCTCATAGCGATCAAGTGGATGTCTATCTCTAGTAGACCATCTCACCGCAGGCTCTGCTGTCTACCCAACTGCCTGTCCAACACCCTGGCCCTGTGTAGGAACTGCTGCAAGTTGTACTATTGGCTGTGTTGGAGCTCGAGGCTCCTCCTGAAAGATCACTTTGCAGATCTCAACCACCTTCTCAGGCTGCTTATGCATTTTGTGTTCATGGAAAACTACATCATGGGAGCGTAGTATTTTCCGCGCCTGTGAATCCCATAGGTGATAACCCATCTCTCCTGAATCACCATAGCCAAGAAAGATGCATTTAGTGCTCTTTGGATCCAACTTACTCCTCTTGTCCTTGGGCACATGGTAGAATGCCTCACATCCAAAGACACGGAGATGCGCATAAGAGGGTGGCTTACCGGCCCAAACTTCCTCTGCAACCTAGAAATCCAAACCACTAGAAGGCGATCGGTTTATGAATTGCACTGCCGTACTAACTGCCTCAGCCCAAAAGCTTTGTGGTAGGCCTGCGTGGCTAAGCATACAGCACACACGCTCTTGAATAGTCCTGTTCATGCGCTCAGCCAAACCATTTTGGGGTGGGGTGTAAGGGGCGGTCAACTGACGCTTAATACCCCTGTCATCACACAACTGCTCAAAAGCACGTGAGACATATTCTCCCCGATTGTCAGTCCTAAGGCATTTCAGCCTATACCCAGTCTGGTTCTCAACAAGAGCAAGCCAACACTGAAAGACTGCCAAGACATCAGACTTCTGCTTTATGGAATAAGCCCACACTTTCCTAGAAAAATCGTCAATGAAGGTAACAAAGTACTTCGTGCCACCCATAGACATACAAGGCATGGGCCCACAAACATCGGAATGCACCAAAGCCAAGGCCTCACTCATGCATGGCCTATTCGATTTCTTATGCGTAGACCTATTCTGCTTACCATAAAGACAATGATCACATGAGTCAAAACATGCATAGTCTAAAGGTGGAAGATACTGCAAACTAAAAAGTATTTTCATTCCCTTCAAAGACATATGCCCCAAATGGGCATGCCAAAGTGATACATGTGGGATAGAACCCACTGAAAAAACTTGATCAACTGTAGGACCATCCACTATAAGAGGATAGAGGCTACCAGCCTTGGCACCTCTGGCCAGTACAAGTCTGCCTCTGGTAAATTTTCAGGTAGAGTCTCCAAAACCAATGTGAAACCCTGCATCATCCAGCTGACCTGCAGACATAAGGCTACGCGTAAGTGCACGTACATGACGTACATCCCTGAGCACAAAAGAACTGCCAGTGGAAAACTACAATTGTATGTCACCACTGCCCACAACAGCCAAAGACCTGTCATCTCCAAGCCTGACTGACCCTGATATAGTGGGGTAGGAGTGGAACCACTCATGATAAGGCATCACGTGAAAAGACGCGCCTGAATCCAAAAGCCAACACTGTGCATATATGCTAGGAGTCTCAGTCAATTGTGAGCTGTCAGATAAACTAGCTGCCAAGATAAACTCATCACTGTCAGATGGCTCCTCAGTCTGCGCAACATTAATCTCTTCGATCTTTACACTGGACTTCGCAGGTACAATACTGTGATCAGAAGCTTTTCCTGCACTTTATCCTTTCCCTTGTCCTTGCGCTTCTCATTGTGCAACTCATGACACTGTGGTCTGATATGGCCCTTTTTCCCACAATGATGGTAAGTGACATTAGCGTTGCACCCACACGACTTACTATGCGACTTTCCACGAGATTTGGACCGCCGACCCTTCTGAGAGTCACGACCACGGCCATTCCCACGGTCATTCATGTCATTCCTGCCTCTAACTGTCAAAGCATGAGAAACACGAGAGGTATCCAAGTTCTTCCTGTTGATCTCTTTCTACAGAAGAGCACTCTCTACATCAGACAATTTCAGCTCAGTAGCAGGAACACACAAGGCAGTACGAAAGACATCCCACGACTCTTCAAGAGTCCCAAGCAAAAAGAGTGGGGTCACCTCATCAGGACTTGTGATACCTTGCGATGTTAGATTCTTAAAGATCACATGGAACTGGCTCAAATGAGCAGACATTGTCGCATTCTCCTTCATGCGCAGATCCATGAGCTGCTTGAGCCAATACATCTGACTAGCCGGGCTCTTCTTATCATAAAGATTCTTAATCTTTTCCCATAACTTCCATGCGGTCTGTGCCTCATCCACTACATTGTAATGAACATGCTCAGTCAGAGAGAGTATGATTGTTGACTTATAGTATGCATCCAAGTCAAACCAGTCATCATTGCTCATACCTGCAGGCTACTGCTCGCTCAATCGAAGTGGCTTTACATGGTTCTTCTGCACCAAGACCTGCCAAATCTGGCTCTTCTAATAGCCATAGTTGGTACCATCCAAGTTTGTGATATTAAATATGGCATTATCAGTCGAAGACGAAGCCATAATGCAGGCTGTAAATGTAGAGACAGTTCAAAACTGCTTGCTATTTTCTGCTCTGCAAGCAGCCAAAAAACCACTAAATCCAAGGCAAAATGACTGGGAAACTGACTGAGAAGTTGTTGCCACCAAGTACGAGGTACAGTACACCAAATCAGGACATTTCAGCATGAAAAATACAGCTCAATCCACCAATAAATGCTTGTTGTAATAAATTGCAGACCTACAATAATGAGAGCAAACTGTCCCAAAACTGGATCCAAAGTCAACTAGACAGTGCTAGGTCCAAAGCCGGCATGAAAAGGACAAAGCAAAGCCAAATGATAGTGAAAATACATGAGCTTAACACCGAGACATGTCAAATAGCATCTGCCAGTAAGAGGCACACCCCCATACAATCTAGGCAAGATGTACCTACAATTACCAAAACCTGACACAAATAGGTGTCTGCCCAAAATGAAAGTGGATTCAAAGCAAGAGACTCAACTCATAAGAAATCAGGAGACCAAGACATACATCAATGCAACATCCAAAGGTAAAAAAAATCTGCTCAAAGTCGTAAGCTGCTCCAAGACATGAACTGCTCAAAGTCGGTCATGCATACACTATGCTTCCACTGGCACAAACGGCGTACAGGCGAGCTAAAGAGCCCAAACAACACAAGACAAAGTACCAGTGACAAGTGACCAAGTCAATGCGTCAGACGCATCCAAGAGAGCATGACATACATGAAGCAATAGTCGTAGCAACCACTGAGCAAGACATAATCCCAATGGCAAGATCTCTGTCAAGTCAATACATCCAGTAGCAACCTAAAGTCAATATCCCTGTGAGTCGTAAGTGCTCAAAACATCCAAATCAGAGCTCCAAAATATCTATCAAGCATGAACGAACTAAGAGGCATCAACCACGGACCAAAGCATGTAATGCATAGAGCTTATCGGTCAAGTACATACAATAGGCATAAGCGGCCCAAATGCCAGTCAAGTCGACCAAACTACCAATGGCAAACCAATAACAACGGAGAAAATGTGATGCTCAAAAGCATTCCGGAATCACGATCATGAGTTCGAAGTCGATCCCCAAAGTGTAATACATCATGGCATAACCCATAGCATACATCCGGTATCGATAGAGAAGCAATAAATGTGACAAATGAGCTTCAGCCCGCTCATGTACAGCAGCTCTAAATACTCCAAAACTGTCAATTTCCAACCCAACAACAATGCCAAATCATGGGAAAATCGAATGCATACATTCCCAAGACATTCGGGCATCAAGTAGGCCGCATATGGGCATCAAATAGCACAACTGGAATGGAGTGTAAGCAACAAATGCTAATGCCAATGTTGCTGCCCTGTTTTCAGCCTATTATGACAGTCCCAAATCTAAAGAAATCAGCCCCGAATGATCAAGAACAATGCCCAAAGCTTGAATGACATCAAACATGAAGTCTAATAGCCCTCTTGATCAAGGTAGAGAGCAAGAAGCAATGGCCAAGTGTGGAGCTGAAGTAGACGAGTGCTAACAGTCTGGAAAAATGGCACAATTTTCCCTGTTGGTGCTAAACTTGCTGCTACTCCACGTGGGCTGAAAGGGGGTAATGGGCGGCTCAAGAAGGGCCTATCAAAGGCCTATGACAAGCCTCTTTGAGCCTTGATAGGTGTAAGGCACAATATGAGGGGAATAAGCTTCAAGGGTTTGAAGCCATGGCTGCCCTTGCTATTTGCAACCTGTAGACTGAAATAAAACCCTGAAAGAATGATCAAATACCTTAGTACCAATGCCTTGAAGGTGCCTCAATAGGCCGGGAAGGTGCTCGGGAAGCCGAGGAGTGATGGGAGCTCGGGGAGATCGGATATGGCTGCCGGGATGGAGATCCAATGCAAGAAGGGAGTCGATGCGAAGCTAAGCAAGCACCAAGAAGAGCTCGAGCAATCGGAAGCCAAGCTCTAATACCAGTTGAAAGGGATGAGAGGATCGAAAGACCATGCATGAGCTATGGCAGAGAGCAAGAGCAAGAAAAGAGAGAGAGAGAGAAATGGGAACTCCAATAGTCACAATGTGTGACCGGGCCTTCCTTTATTCACTAGTCATTGAAAGAATAAAGAATAAGTGTGATGGTGATGGGTGCCCGCCACCTGCAATGTGCAGTGGTGGGTGCTGTCAGTGTAGTAATACACGGGGTGGCACGGCGGAGGTGCCTTTACCCGAACATTCCAACCAAGTGTCTTGAAGCGTCTTGGGGTTTTACCCCCCTTTTGGAGCAATGGAACCATCAGATTTATGATCTAAGCATTAGATCACTAATTCTTCCAAGAGCCCCTCCACTCTTGTTCTCAATCTCATTCCCTTCTCTCTAATCCATTATAAATATGAGGCATGGGGAGGCACAAGAGAGCATAAGGAGACCCCGAGAGGCTACGAGAGAGAGGTAGAGAGAATGATACCCCTATAAGAGATTGTGAGAGAGAGCTTGAGAGAGAGAAGGATATATATATAAGCATCAATCGGGCATAATCGAGGCATCATCCAACCGATGGCAATGAGTGTAGACATCAAAGATAAGTGCTGCCCTATTTTATGACAGTCTATGGATTGTTATAATAGTCCAAAAGTGAAGCTTATTGCTCAAATGGAATGCCAAGAGTGGAAGGATCAATGCCAACAAGCATCAAAACAAAGTGTATAAGTGCTTGTATAGTTTCCCAATGAAGAAGATATGCTGTAGGAGATGAAAAATGTGAGTTACTGTTGCTAAAAAAAGGACCTGTTCCACACAATGTGATGCTATACCAACAAGATGAGGGCTATGGGGGCTGCTCCAACTTACTTGAGAAGGCTCCCAAGAAGAATGCAACTCATAGGAAGCTTGAACGGAGTGGCTATGGTGGCTGCCAACAAAGAGATGACTGTTGTAGGTATTTGAATGGAAGTTGAGAGTGTGTTGAGACCAAGCTCGAGCTCACGAAGATGAAGGCTTCGATACTAGTTGAAGGGAGGTGAGCCCTAAAGTGGAAGCATGAGCAAGAGCAAGAGCTATGGTGAAAGGAGCAAGTGCAAGAGAGAGAGACACACACAATGTGGGAACTCCAACAGTCAGAATGTGTGACTGGCCTTCCCTTTATTCAAATGTCACTGAAAGAATAAAGAATGAAGTGATAGTGATGGCTGCTTGCCGCCTGTAGTGTGCAGGTATGGGTACTATCAATGTAGTAATACACGCGGAGCTAGGCGAAGGCACCTTTACCCCCCAACAAGTGTATCCCATCACTCTTGTATCCTAGCCACTATAGCATAAGCACATATCTCATGTGCCCTTTAGGTACCTCATGATACCCATGAAGGCATCCTAGTGCTACCTACTAGGTGTAGCCATGTAGCATGCCACAACTCCCACAAAAAATGCTATGTTAGGATGTATTTGAAATTCACTTATAGTGATAGTGTAGTTGTATCAAACTAAGAGTGCTATATGGTTATAATATATGTGCATTCTAGGTTATGTCTGAGAATTTTGAAACCTTGCATTGGATATTTTGTAAGACAAATATGCTACAAATTATGAGTGCAAGGAACCAAAGAATGTTGAAGGTGGAAAGTTTTGGACAATACAAAGTAGAGTGGCATCTAGCAGGTGATCTCAAGACCTTAAAATACACGTACAATGTTTCAAATTCCAAGAGCCCATATATACATTGCATGCATAGTGCAAAGAGACTTGATTATAAGAATTACAAAAAATCACCTAACTTGTACCTAAAAGATCCAAATTTTAGATATTCCATTATTGAGAGTCCATATTTATACAATGTATGGCCTGTGCAAAATTATCACCACTAAAGAAGGCATTGTCAACCATTGGATTATACAGTGGAAACATATATGCACCAATCTTGGCAGATGATAATCATTGTCAAGAAATATAGTTCACTCAAAAGATTCAATACAACTGGGAGTGCATCCATAATGCACTTATAGACCATGCAAATAGTGGATAAGCATGACCACACAAGGCCAATGTTTGGAAACCTTTAGATATAATCTTGAAGTTTTGTGACATGCAAGTTCAAAAAGTCATGTTAGTGGATAGAAAGATAAACATATTACATGCTATATGGTGTATTGTCTTTATAAAGTTTAAAACAATAGTTAGAAGTGAAACAATAATCTATTCTTTTTTATGCCCATCATATATAATCACACCCCTTGGTTTGTCAAGGAATATGGTAGTCTATCAGTGTGGCCAACTCAAGGAATGAAGAAAACCCATTATCAGACTTATACTGGTTATTTTAGTCATATAAGATACAAGAAAGAAGTAGAGAAAGCTAACAAATTAGAATATTCATACCAATGGACCTACAAAAATCTCATCCATAGAGCTAACATGAAAGAAGTAATAAGAACATCTGAACAAAGTAATGCAATATTTAGAGAGGCAAAGAAAAAAGGAATCTTGGTAAAATTCTAATGCAACAATGAAACATACTATTTGACACAAGCTGGACAAAGATAAGGAAAGTTTTGGATATCCACAACCAATAGTTTATGAAATACTTGATGAGTTTTATAAAAAACTTGATACAATGGAACACTCATCAAATTTTTAAAATATCCTTATATAATAATTTTTTTTTTCATTTTTTAAAGAACTATTATTTTTGAGTAAAATGATGATATAATGATCAAAGCTCACTCCTCTGCTTGTGGTCTCTTTGAAGATGGCTTAACTTCATCATGTAATTGCTTTGTTGATTCTTGCTCTAATTCTTCTAAGGAATGTTGATCAATTATTGAAATCGGTCTAGATCTAAGAAGGCATCTTTTTCATATTCTACTAGCATATTTGGATTCATGATCCCACACATCAAACCAAAAGATGCATATGCTAAATGGTATCTACCATGTCATGCATGGAAACGAGGGTCTTGATAAAATTTTTACAAAACTTCTTGCTTCTCTAGCAACATTATCATATTTGCATTCCATGCAATGAGATGCCCTCCAAAATACCTTAATAGGGTCTTCAATGTAAAAGGAAGGGCTCTAGATTGTCCCTTGAGAAGTTGTGATGAAAACAACAGACTTTTAAAAAGATGAGGTTTTTGATGTAATGTCCCAATGTAGAGTCCTTGACTAACTCTCTCTTATGTTTGCTAGGTACATGACCAATGAACCCATTGTCATATACAAGAAGCTAGAAAACAACAACATAATTACTAAACTATAGCAAAATTCTTTTGAAAATCTGTATGCTATCCAAATGAACATAGTTTGAAACAAACATTTTGATTTTCATCTAAAATCCGCAACTCCTTGCTCCATATTTGAATGCTTGATTGGCCTATCTACATTGACTTAAGAGTCAAGTCCCTTTTTAATCTTCTTAAATGAGATACATTTAGTTTTTTTTGTATTGCTTCAAATTTCTCCTCCGAAGAAATCCTTACATAAGGAAAAAAATGAACTCACAAATTGTAACGTGTCCGCCTGTCCACTTGTAGGACACGTCTTAGTAGCCCATCGGGAAGAGAGTCCAGAAAGCGCCACTCGTCACTCCCACGGAATGTCACGGGGTTTGCGATCTAGGTCTTCCCGAGTCTGCCACAAAGTGGAAGCATTCCGGCCATTCCCACTTAGGATCGACCTGAAACAGTGTTTTCCTAATGGTCAAGTTCCTCGGAGGTAACTAGCATCGAGCCCCAGATGAACTACTTTACACAGAAACATCAGGGTCGAAGCGGATTTATACTGCACTTGGTTCAAGGAGAATGGGAAACGAGAGGGATGTGAAGCTCGACCTCTCTGCCTGTAAGGCATAGTCCCATTCTGTTTCCCTAAAACAGTATAAATCGGAACTCTAGCTTCCTAGATTCTAGGTCATCGTTACCTCGTTGTCAATTCCTTTTGAGAAAAGTTCCCGGCCAACTGGGACCACCCTTCCGTAGGACGGACCCATGGTCACATCCACCCACTTTTCTCAGGGTGCTTTAGTTATCTAATTACCTACCACATTTAGTTTGACAAGTAAAAATAGCTTCCTTAATACTGGCTCCTTCACGTAACTTAGGCATTGACATAGAAAAGCAATGTCAAACAAGTTTCTTTTTCAACAATTGATCTTATTTATCAGTCTTTGGAATACATCATATAATCCAGCCTGAAGGCTATTTCATAATCTGCCCAAAGGCAATTCCATAATCCGCCCGAAGACAATTCCAGCAAATCCTCAGGGATTGCTATTCCAAGTTTCTGCCCATAGACTAGTATGTAGGCCTCGAGATCCAATCTCGAGTCACGTTGGCCTCTTGTGCAGGGTCCAGAGGAAAGGGATTTACGGCCAGAGCCCCCCCTGGCACCCAACCGTCCTCTTGCTCCAAGTAGCACCCACGGAGAGACCTCTTGCGGTGGGTTCGGTCCACGTACCCAGCACGGCTAACAATCCCCTTGGATAGGGTTAGGCAGACATTTAGGGGTAACTGATGCTACCTCTCCCTCTAGGCCTTCAACCTGAAGCATTAATTATTTTTCCAGCTTTAGTTCCTTGAGCAAAGAAGTACAAACAGTGCTCCTAACTGTACAAACACAATCAATCCAATAGTCGTTTGTATGGTCAACTGCTAAGTGTGAATCCTTCTCTCCGAATACATCCAGCATTCGATCCGGGATCAGTTGTGACTTGGCAAGATCCCAAGGGTTTTGTAAGCTGTGTTGCTAGTTTACCCTTTTTCCTTAGGTTAGGATTTATGCCCTGTTAACCCAATTTATCAATACCTTAGGTTTCCTTACATTAAGGTCAATAAATCCTGGACAATCCCATTATCCTCACTTGATTGGTCAATTGCTTGCTAGGCAATTCTTAATTACCCTAACTTGGCAAATCAGCCCAAGGGGAAGGTGATGTAGCAGGTTGACTACTCATCCCCTAGATAATTTGACTTGCACTTAGGACTTGCCAACCTCGTTCTAAGGAGTGGCAATACCATTTTGTGATCTAGACACAAAACCATGCGACGTTGCAACTTGTTGCATGAGATAGGTGTCACACCTAACTTGTGGGATTATTTTTCCCATCACACGGTATCCCTTGGCTAGGAATACCTTTGGCCAGGAAATAGGGTTTGGGAGTCCTATTGACCCAATTCCAACTCTAACCCTACTAGGCCGACAACATTTTGGCCTTAGGGTTTCTAAATTCATACAGAAGTCTAGTATTTGGCCAATTGATCCTAAGTGTAAGAACCATAGATCCTTCTTGCATGGGCGTTTAACTAACCCTAACATTCCGTGAATGTGGGTAGGACCTTTGAGGTCTAAAATATTAAGTCGGTTTCCCGAGTGCGATACTAGGTAGAATTTTATCGTGGCTTAGCTCTACCTAGTGCATTGAGGTGATCATCATTTGAGTTACACCATTACAAGCGATTTACCTAATTTGATCTAATTGTCTTGTGAAAAGAGGTGATCTTTCCTTAGAGATGCAAGTACTTTTTCTAAAAGATGTAAATAATTGCAAGATATAACATTCCATGCAAATATGCGATTCATAGACTCTATCCTTCTATGCAGCTTATAAGATCTACAATGATCGATACTTTTCCTTGCCTAAACTATCATGATTGACAATTCAGAGCTAACTCTTATAAACCCTACGTTGATTTACATCAAGAACTATGCCCATAAACCCTTTGTTTAATGCATTGAATTCAAGCTTTAATATGACAATTTCATCCTTTCCCAAATACAACTTCGATACAAGAAGTCCATGCATAAGCGAATGCCATGAGTCCATTAATGATTTAACCCGACCTTTAGCACTTAACACGTCTCAAAATGAACTATCATCGCATGTAATTTACAATATCATAAATTCCTTTCCATGTATTGCGACTATTTTGGACAACATTCAAAGGATGTCTAAGATTATCTCATGCATAAGTCACGACTAGGAAATGGTTACCTAAGTGCATTATGCGTTGTTCTTTTTTTGCGAGGCAATCAAGGATGCATTTAGACAAATCCACCTTTTAACTTATGCAATATGTGTTCAGGATTGCAACTTGGAAGTGCAAGCAATTTCAAATGCACATCATGCAATTAAATCTTGAAAATCGGGCGATCAATTAAATTTCCAAGTGTAATTAAACTTGCCTACGAGAATTGGACATGCCTAGTGCATTCTTTTCATGTGGAATCAATTTTTAAGAACCTGGGCATTGAGGTTTGGGGTGTTGTCCACACGTAAACTTGGATTGGAAGCTCCCGAGTGTGTGCCTTGCGTCTTTAGCTTCGGAGCCATTTATGCAGTGTATTTTGTTGCAGCAACTCCCCTTGGGTCACTTCCGCATATCGGATCCTCTCTGTCTGAGATCTTATCTCCCGCGCAGGACACGGGCCTTGGAGACTTGGTTTTAAGGGAAACCGGGGAAACATGGGGGAACCATGCTTATGGAAGCCTTTACTGGAAGCTTCTAAGCTTTTGTAACAGTTTAAATGACGCGGAGGGGAAATGATTGGGAGGGTGAAGGCGACGATGAGGGAGATGAAGATGATAATAATGATGATTATGGTGAAGATGGTGATGGCAGGTGGAGGCGAGGCGGCCTAGCACAGCAACAGCGTGGCGTGGCGGCGTGGCATGGCAGCTCTTCATGGTAGCACGGCAGCTCCCTCATGATTCCTCCCCTCTCCCTCAAGCTTGGGGAGGGTCATATAAGATAAAGGGGGGGGAGATAGCCACACACGTGGCTCTACATGCCTCCTCCCTCCCCCATGCTCTCCACATAACTCAAGTTCCCCTCCATACTCCCTCTCCCCGCCATGCATCGGCTGAGGGGAGAGGATTAATAGTAAAAAAATTTGCAAAATTTTGTTCATTATCCATTTTCCTTTTCCTGTGAAGGGTGTTCCTATGTGGGCTTGCGGTTTCAAGCCACGGTCTTCCATACACGACACGGGGCTAGAGTTTATTAATGCGTGCGGAGGGAACACTTAGCCACCAACATTTATCGATGCAGAAGATTATTTTGAACCGCTTTTTGTGCATCGTATGTGGGGTCATTAATATTTAGTGCAGAAATATTACACAAATGGGTCCTTTAGATAGGTCCTTACAATAAGGAAAAGAGGAGAGAAGAATAGTTAAATAATCCTATTCTCTCTCCACTTTTGTAATCTCATTTTGCCTTTTTTATATTATCTACAAAGGATATACTCAGATTCCTTCTCTCTCCTCATTCAAGAACCAAATTTCATATTAAAAAAAGAGTTGGTTACAGGAGTATGGTGCTTCATTTTCAATGCAAAATGATTAGTAGATATGAGTATTTACTTTTTTAATCGAGAACAATGAAAATGAAATTTTGCAAGTTTCTTTTAATATATTTTGGGGAACTTTTATATTCTAGCTTTTGGTCAGAAAACAAACCAACTTGTCAAATTTTGTGTTTTTTGGAAATGTTTTTGGAGGTAAAATAGATATTTCTAAAATATGAAAAGTCTTGGACATCCCTACTCTTTGAGCTATTTTCCCCCATATCTATACTCTTTCATGGCTCTATTGTGACCTCTTCTCTATGTTTATGCAACTTTCATTAACAAAGTGAATTACTTACACCCTCCTTTCCCTTGGCACCTTTGTGTATCTCTCTATGCATCTCCACTCTACCTTCTGTGACAACCAAGTAGGCTCCTCATTTCTATTGATAAGTAAAATGAATATAAGAAAGAAGGAGCTGCATATCGAGGTAGAGATTGAATATGCCCCATTATTCAAAAGAACCCAGTGGCATACCAATGTCAACCCTTAGGTTCTACAAAGTTACATGTAAATGGGATTGAAACATGTGGACTTGTGGGTTGATGGGGGAATCTACCCAATTGATCCCTTAAACAATAGACCTCCAACTTTCTCAAGAATCATAAATTTTCTGAAGTATGTATGTGAGGGTGAAAATGGGTTTCTTAGTTACACTAGGCAGCTCAATAATCAGGCATTCAAAGTATTTACAACTTGCCAAGCAACCATTAAAAATTGTCATGATGTGATCATTGCATATCAACTTCATATATAATAGCTCATAGGATAAGTGGTACATCTGAATGACACTATACTTCAACAAAACAATCAAATTATGACAATGTAAGACATTATCCATGACATTGGTATCTTATATGAGAAGGCAAAGGCACAATTGGACGACCTGAGAAAGATCAACATCAAGCTAACACAAGAGCGCAAATGAAAGAAGAATCCAATCAACGAGCTAATTGTGAATAGCAGCCCAGTGGAAGCGATGTATCAAAGCATACAAGGTACCTCAAAATGAGAACCTAGGTGGGGATGAGCTTGGATCATGTATTAGTAAATTGTTGAAGGCAAGTACATTGGAAAACGCTTTGAGCAATTCTAAGTTTAAGGTTGTGAAGGAAGACTTCGTTATCTTGGCAAAGAGTGTGTGTCATCATAATGTGTCAAAGACCTCTCGTATGTGCTTCAAATGCTCATCCTTAGATTTTCTATAGATAAGGATATCATCAAAGAAAACAAGGACTGTTTTGAACAAGAAGGGCTACAATATTTTATTCATGAGAACTTGAAAAATAGCGGGTTGGAAAGTCCAAATGGCATAACCAAGAAGTGAAAAACCCCTCTTTCAGTCCTAAAAATTGTTTTGAACCCATCTCCTTCCTTCATTCGAATTTGATGATAACCCGATCGAAAATCTATTTTGGTGAATACCTTTGTGTATTTAAGCTCATCCAAAAGACCATCAATTCGGGGAATATGATACCTATTCTTGACTATTGACTTGTTCAAATCCTGATAATCTACACACATGCGAAATGATCCATCCGTCTTCTTGACTAAGAGTACATGAGAGGCAAACAGTGATTGACTTTGTTGAATTAAATCCATTTACACCAATTCTTTGACTTATCGCTCCACTTCTTCCCTTTCAAACTTGGACAAGTGATAGGAAGGTTTGTTGATGGGCCTTTTGTTGGGCAGCAAATCAATAGGATGGTCAACCTCTCGCTTTGGAGGTAAAGATGATGGTGACTGAAATAATTCCGTGTATTTTTTCAATAGCTCTTCCAATCTTGGATCCCTTTTCTTTGTGGAAGAAGATGGGTGATTTTATGATTGCTCTTCATCTACTTTTGCAAGCAAAAGAGTGAAGATACATGACTTGGCACTGCTTTTCTTTTGCAAATTTTTCATGAAGATAAGTTCTATATGTTTGTGGTCTATGACTTTCAATTCTATGTGTTGTTCTTGTCAATTAAATTCCATTTGCATTTTCTCCAAGTATAAAGTGAATTTGCCAAGTGTCTTCAGCCAATTGCATCCAACAACAATGCCAAGAGGCCCCATATTCAAGGTGATTAAGTCCATGTGTATTGTGCAAGAGGACGATAGCTGAATCAAAGTACATGGACATACTTCTTTACTAGACTCATATGTACCATTGGAAACTTATATCCTCAAGGAAGAATCCATATCAATGGGTAGCAACTTCAGTCCATTCAAAGATTTGGTGTTGACAAAGCTATGAGTAAAATATGTGCAACCTTGCCATTAATTAAACCTTTGAGTCTAAGTGATTTTCCCCTTTGCAACTAGTCCATGCATCATGTGAGATGGTGCACAAGGAATCATGATAATCGTGACTGCCACCTAGATCAAATGAAAATCTATCCATGGGATCATAGAATCCTTCATTAATGGCATGCTCTTCTTCATGAATCTCTTCAACCATTGGGTATGCACCAACATGTAGTAAATTTCCCTCTCGATCTTCTTCTTCTTCAACTTCCACATCTTGAGTGATCACCATATTGATTTTTGAGTTCTTAGCTTTACACTTCAACTTATGATCTTGTGACAACTTCTCTCCACATTTAAAGCATAATCCTTTTGCATGCGTTTCTCTAAGCTTATCTTGAGTGATCACCATATTGATTTTTGAGTTCTTAGCTTTACACTTCAACTTATGATCTTGTGACCAGTTCTCCCCACATTTAAAGCATAGTCCTTTTGCATGCATTTCTCTAAGCTTATCGTGAGGAAGGAAGTTCCTATTAGAATAGTTTTGGGACAACTTAGGGGCATTTTCGGTTCTTGAAAAAGTGCCTCTTGTCTCAGCCACATTTCTAAAATTTTGCCCTTGTTTCTGTGCATAATTTTCACCATGCTTAGAGGCATAAATAGTGAAAAAAGTTGGCACTTTGATGTTATAACTATTTTGACTGTTATAGCCCCTATTTTCTTATTTAAAAGAGTCTCTTGATTGGTTGAAAACTTGCCCATATTTTGTAGGTTGATTGAAAATATTATTGCCCATACTCCTTTGCTGGAAATTTCTTGCATCTCTCTTGCACTTCAAGGAGTATCTTTCAGCCAATTTTATGGCCTCATGTAATGTTTTTGGTTATTGAGCTCCTACCTCCAATGATAGGGCATGGTCAAGACAAAAAATATATTTATTCAGCTTTGCAAAATCTCAAATGCCTTCAACATACATGGAGAGATTCAAGTAGGTGTTTGAATAGTCTCTAACAGACATTCCTCTTTGAGCACATGCATACCATCTTCTTTAGAGCCCTTTTTTTTTCCAAAGGAGAAACAAAGACATCAATTATTTCTTGCTTGAACTCCTCCCAAGTGTCAAAGTTTTGCCCAATCTTGTGCATGTAACGCCACCAAGTGAAATAAATCTTGGATTCTTCACTTTTAGGATAAAGGGTGAAGTACAATTCAATCTTATTAATCCACTCCTCCCATTCCGAAGGTGAAGCATTATCCCCTTTGAAGTTAGTGATATTGATCTTTTTCTTATATTCTTTTTCATTGTAAGATGGTTGCCCATAAGAATGTTGCCTTCATGAATCTTTGTTCCATGAGTTTTGCCTAAAAGTAGGTGGCCCAAAACTATGAGATGAGGGTTGACCATTTGAAACATGCTCTTGGTTTGGGATATCATGGGTTGATCTTCGCTCATCATACCTTCCACCTTCACGAACTTGATTGTTGACTGCATTTCCTTTTTGTACCTTTGAGGGTTCATGATAAAAAGTATTGTGTAGAAGGGGTCACATCCATGATAATCATTATCCCATTGAGTGTTGTCTTGTTCCCCTTCATGTCTATGGTTATCTTTTGGGCTGCTAAACTAAGGCCTTGGGGTATGAATGCCATGGATTTGTGAAGGGTGATGGTTGCCCCTCACTCTAGATGGTTCTTCCCTTTCAAAAGTGTGCATAGTTGGCTGAGAACTCTCTTTGTTTGGATGGGAAGGATTACCAGCCAAGGGGATTGCATGGAAATCTTCAATAGTTTGAGGTTCCCTTTGTGGCTTGCTCCCAATTTCTTTTATGGCTAAGATTAGTTCTTGGAATAAAGATTTGTTGCTTTGCTGCAAATCAAAGATTTCCTTATTTACTTGTGCCACCCCTTACAACAAACCTTGATTCATATGTGTTAAGCCTTCATTCAAAGTCTTCAAATACTTAGAAAGGCCTTCATTGACATATCCCAACTCTTTTGATAGTAAAAGGTAATCATTCACTGCATGCACTTCATGTGTCATGTCGTCCTTGATGTATGCTGTAAGTAATCCCAATGATTAAATATTCATCTATTTGTTCAAAATTATGGGCTTCATCTGTGTAATTTTGATACACTTGAAATTCCCTGATACCATCATTCAATTCTTCAATAATGGGGTCTTTCTTCTTATTCCTAGCCATTAGGAGATAGTGATGTAGTAGTAGACAGTTTGTTAGTTAATCCCTTGTTTCTCTCATAATATATCACCAATCCCAGTGCTTAATAGCTCTATGGGAATCTTATTATATGGGGATATACATATTTCAAAAGATATGGGCTTGGGTTGGATACTTTGGGTGGAACAATGTCAAACAGTGTCCCCGTGTCTGCTATTTGGGTGCTATCTCAGTATACCTAGTGTCCTCGTGTATGCTATTTGGGTGCTGTCTCAGTATACCTAGTGTCAAAAAATCAGCAATAACTTGAGCTCCCGACAGATCACAAATTTTTTTGATTCAAATCAAATCTTAGGACCCCCTCTTCAAATGGAGCTATCAAGTTCTCAATTTGGATTAGGACAAAAAAAATTGTGATTGAATCTTCACGTTTGATCAAGATTTTTCTACACCCTATCCACCACTTGTAAGTGCCTTGTCTGACCCTGTAAGAGTACCTTGAGTGGAAAAAAACCCTTCTAAACCACTATAGTAACTAGAAGAGGACTATGGGACACTTGTAGGGCTCAAGGATAACGTGCAGATTGGTATGTACCTATTGTATGACCTGTAAAAACTCTGGCCAACAGCTATAGGTATCCTGAAAATAGGAGATGCCCTGCACCTCTTCCAATCTTGTTCCAATGGAACCTTCAACCACCTATGGTACCCTAAATAGGGCTGATCACTGTTGTACTACTACCAAAATTTGATAATGGGGAATGTACCTGCACCTAAATTTAAAAATTGCATGGGCTCCAAGGCAAGAGGGGTGTGCAAAGTTCCACCTCAAGCTGGGTTTTGCACCCCTTCAAGATCGTAATCGAGAAGGGAGGGTCACCTCTCTTTTGTCTTTCCAACTCGCTTGGCATTCACTTTTCCTCACGAGAACCAACATGGCAAGTGCATTCTAATGGGTAATCAAATAAAGATGTTATGCATTGACTGAAAAAGCCTTTAAACTCTTCAATGAAATGAAAGTGAGTATTGGGAAATGACTGAATTGAAAGGCTTATGGATAGGGCATTACCCTTTTGCAATGACTCACAAATTTTACAATATTCCCACTTACCATTTTCATCATTATTTCAATCCTATAGCATCAATGTTCAATCATCCAACAAAAATCCAAGTTAAGTAGGTAGTGAGTAGCATTTATGCAATCAATTCAGCATAAACATTTGAATGGGAAATAAAGAGATTCATCAAGCAATCATAATCAATCCTAGGCTGAATTCTACATGCCCTTCAATGGGAATTAAGAGGTTCTATCACACTCAATATCTCTTATGAACAATAGGGCTGGTTCAACAATTGGATGAAAAGAGAGATTGAGCTAAAAGCAATAGAATTACCTCTTTAATGTTGATTAAGAGTAGTAGATGAATCCAACCAATCAATATTCATCATAGACCACCATCAATGGACCAAGATTGAAGATCATAAGGCCAGCTTCAAGAAATATTTATCCATTATGAATGCTCCCATATAATTTCAACTCCCGATCATCAATAAGATTGCTCCAATGCAATCAAGAGAATCCATTGATTTGATAGGAGTCTACAATGGCTTGTTGGAGAAGATCCTTTGAGCTTTGAAGAGTGTAAATTCTGGTTAGAATCAAAGATTCCAAGAATTTTCAAACATTTCCATATAGAAGAGACTGAAAATGCCTTCAATCTTGAAGAAATTCTTCAATGTATGCCCAATCTTTATGGAATACCTTCAATTAGACCTTCTCGAGGTTGTAGACAACAAAAGCCCCATGAATTGAAGCCTCAATGAAGCAAAATTTGATAAAGATTGATGACTACCCTGTTTTTCACAAATGTGAGATGAGGAAAATGCTTCAATCTTGTTTGGGAGCTCCAATGTTTGCCCACCAATGTTGATTATACATGCTTGCTTTCCACTTCTTGAAGCTAAAAGAGACCAAGATTGACTCAAAACTTCAAGAAATTGCTGAAATCTTCGTGCTATCCACTTTCAACCATAGCTAGGGTTGTGAAGGAAGCTTCAAGGTTGAATAAGAGTGAAAGATCAAGTATCGAAAGGCAAGCACATCATGTCAAGGCTGCCATTAATCATTCAAATGAGGGAAAGCTTCAATGATGAAGGAAATTTTTTATTTTTCCCTGGAGAAACAAGGCTGAAAAATGGCCCAAACTATGTTGGCCTCTTCTTACTCCACGTGATCATTATTTTAATGAAGATGGAGGACCCTGCCACGACTATAATATCAAACACAAACCAGGGAAAAAGAACCTTCAAATTCTATGAGTGGGCTGAGCCCGTGATCCTAAAATTGCAAACATATCTCTTAAGAGAAACCATATCCACAATAATATAAAACAACACTGTCATCTTCATCACTTTCATCATTATCCTCCATAGCTTTTAGAAATAAAGAATGAAGAGAGAGAAATAAAAAAAGAAGAGAGCCAAATACAAATATTTTTCACAACCAGAAGAAGAGAACGTGTGATCTGAGGGAAGAGAGGGAGAGAAAGAGACACACAACCACTCATGTCCTCAATCCACCCCTTCACCCAAAAAGCACACCTCTCCATATTTTATTTCCTTCAATTTTCCTTTTGATACGTTTTCTTTATTTTTCAAAGGCTTTGAGCCTTTGAGTTCTCTTCTCTTTTTAAATTTACACATACTTTGTATTTTAGTGGGAGATAGTGGGTATGAACCCTCCCATGTTCTATCTCACTTTTACAAATAAAGTGATTATTTTGTGATGAAAAATATAGATGACATAGAAACATGTTGCTTTTAGAGACCATCTTTGTTCCTTGTTTTTGAACATTTTTGAGTGTCATCATTTTCTCCCACACCAAAATGTGAAGCGTCCTCGCGAACCTTGTCAAAGAAGAACCACTGTCTAATACAAAACACTTCCAAAATTGTTAGTAAAACAACTTCGATCACAAGGCCTAGCCATGGTAGGGTATAGGACTCCAAATCCATGACCACGAGAGTAAGGGAACTCCTGCATCAAACACTCCCACATTAAAAAGATTTAGTAGTCTTCAGACAATAGGGTTTTGTCGTCGACAAGGGATCACAACAACAACTTCTTCACCCAATAGAGGAAAGAAAGAAGACTTCATCACTTAGCTCCGAGGATACTTTGGGAATATGGCTTGGTTGTATATCTTCATGTATCTTCCAATGTAGGGATTTATTATTTTACTTCAATGTGAGGATATAGCTTTCATGAAGAGTTATATCCTTGGTAAAAAGGGTTTCTATTTTAAAGGTGAATGCTCCATTGTGTGGGATTTTAAGCTTTAAGTTATCTTTTGAGTGTTTCTTTCTTGTTTATTTGTTGGGATTTTTTTAAAATAAAAAAATGAGTTATTTAGCTTTTGTTGTGATTGTTGTCACTTAGAGAATGAAGAAAGATGATGTTGGCAGCCACCACGGAGGATAAGGATGGGGATGGCATGGGTAGGCAATAGTGCTACTCAAGGTGTTCTTTGTTTGGGAATAGCCTAATTTTCTTATTTGGGATGGTGTGGCAAAGGTTATTCTCAATGAAATCGGGGAAGAACCTAGGCAAAAATGACATTTGGGGGAAATTGCAAGAGAAAAGATAAGCAGCTGGAAGATGGGTTACTGGAAATGTGAGATTGCAAACCTTTGGGTCTCTAAGGCTTTTATTTTCTTTTAATTGTATTGCATATGAATTGGTATGAAGAAAAAGGGTT
The DNA here is from genome assembly GCF_053477565.2 of Lygodium microphyllum. Classification (NCBI taxonomy): domain Eukaryota; kingdom Viridiplantae; phylum Streptophyta; class Polypodiopsida; order Schizaeales; family Lygodiaceae; genus Lygodium; species Lygodium microphyllum. The sequence continues at coordinate 74,998,240 of NC_141164.1, read as the reverse complement.
AGTAACCTTAGGGTTTTAAAAAAAAAAAACTAAACGAAACAAACTATTATCTTTATTTTGTTTCTAATTTTGCAAGGCAAGTTGTGCGGATGATGGTGTAAGAGAGGTGGAGGAACAGATCGACAAGCCAAGGAGGGTTTCTAATGACAAACGGGATGTTGAGGAAGAGACGCACAAAAACTACCCCAATTTCTTCTTCTTCTTCTTCTTCTTGTTTGTTTTATTCTTTGTCTTATCCTTCTTTGCAGTTTGTTGCAAAGAAGTAGCCATGCATCACTGCTTGGCAGTCCCTCTTCCCTTGATTCTTTCTTTTCTCTGCTTCTAGCACCTCGCTCTCTCTCTTTCTCTCTCATTTTGGAGATAAGGGTAGTATTCTATGGCGGCGAGATGCATCTTTTATTGACGCACCTGCTTCCGCCTGATTTTCAAGGGATGAGACAGATTTTGGGACAGATCTGGAGACATTCTCCATCCGAAGTGCATGTAGCCTATCGTGAATGCTCCTTGTGCTTTAGCAAAGCCATCTCTCTCTCTCTCTCTCTCTCTCTCTCTCTCTCTCTCTCTCTCTCTCTGTCTCTCTCTGTCACAGATTGGAAGAGGGAAGGAAGGACTCTTTGAAAGGGGATAAGGGTCTAAAATTTTGAGAAGGGGGAAGAAGGTGTCTCTACTGCTGCTACTGCCTCCTCCTCTTCTTCTTCTCCTTTGAATTATTTTCCTTCAATGACTCCTGCTATGCCAATGTCTCCAGTAGTACTTGACGAAGGTGAAGCGTGAGGGCCTAGATCCTTCGACTTTTTCTTTCTTTCTTCTCTCTCTCTCTCTCTCTTTGGAATTTCTATCTGTCTACGCTAATGGTTACTCCCCATGTTCCATCCTCCCATTTCGCCCACCCAAAATAACTGCAGAGATTGCAGAGAATACTTGTCTTCCTTTGGCAAATGTAACTCGAGAGTTAGTCGAATACCTAGCCTCTCTGATCTCTTTCAGATAGTCGAGGAGGCTATGATGGAATAATCGATGAGCTTCGAGAGCAGGGGGCAAGCAATCTTGTCATATCGTATTTTTGGAGAGAAATCATTATCAATGGTCATTCGGATGGCCTATCCTACGATGCCCAACACGATCATGTAGAGGATCACATTCAGGAAGACGAGAGGAAGGGTGACGTAGTGGGGGTAGTACTGAAGGCCATATCTCTCTATCCCTCTCTCTCTGTCTCTCTGTGGATCTCTTTCCCTTCTCTTTCTTCGTCTTTTTCTTTGTCTTCTTCTTTCTTTGAACCCTTTGGAACTTGATGAAGAGGAAGGGTTTCTCTGTTTGCTCTTCCTTTGTAGCATTTCCTTTGAGTCTCTTCGTCATGTTGTTCTTCTTGTAGTTCCTCTTCTTTTGTTCCCAGGGCTACTATAGGAATTGATCAAGTTGGGTTGCCACATGGAAAGACAAAGATAGGAACATGATTTTTCAATCTAGTGCTAACTTGTAGAGGATAAAGGGATAGTCAGTGGCTCCTCTTCCACCTTCCCTTCAAGCATCTGTACTCGTTTTCAGACCTTATCATGGGCACATTTATTTTCCTTCCTACTCCTGATTATCAGGATAGATTTCAAGACAACACAATGCCTCTATTTGCAGCTTCAAAGATCAGTTCTTTTTTAGCCAGTGCACCAAAAAATGGAGGACCCTGCCACAACTATAATATCGAACACAAACCAGGGCAAAAGAACCTTCAAATTCTATGAGTGGGTTGAGCCCATGATCCCAAAATTGCAAACATATCTCTTAAAAGAAACCATATCCACAATAATATAAAACAACACTGTCATCTTCATCACTTTCATCGTTATCCTCCATAGCTTTTAGAAATAAAGAATGAAGAGAGAGAAATAAAAAAAGAAGAGAGCCAAATACAAATATTTTTCACAACCAGAAGAAGAGAACGTGTGATCTGAGGGAAGAGAGGGAGAGAAAGAGACACACAACCACTCGTGTCCTCAATCCACCGTTTCACCCAAAAGCACACCTCTCCATATTTTATTTCCTTCAATTTTCCTTTTGATACGTTTTCTTTCTTTTTCAAAGGCTTTGAGCCTTTGAGTTCTCTTCTCTTTTTAAATTTACACATACTTTGTATTTTAGTGGGAGATAGTGGGTATGAACCCTCCCATGTTCTATCTCACTTTTACAAATAAAGTTATTATTTTGTGATGAAAAATATGGATGACATAGAAACATGTTGCTTTTAGAGACCATCTTTGTTCCTTGTTTTTGCATATTTTTGAGTGTCATCAGAAGACTCAGCAATAGAGTAGTCTACAGTTTACTTAGGGTATCAGGAATCATCTCTAGTAGGTGACTTAAAGAGAAATGATCATGACAGAGAGAAATGAGCAAAGATCTCCATGGCAGTTTTTCAACAAGAAGCTTGGAAAGAGGAAAGAGAAGCTTGCCCCAAAAAGTAACCATAGTTTAACCTCTCTAAACCCTATTTAGGCTTCAGTTAAGTCTATGATCCTTCAAAATGGTCCCAAATTGACCAGAACCAACAAAATGACCATGAATTTGCCATTATTTCTTCAAACATTCTTCAAGACCATCAAACGTAGTCACGGCTTATTGCAGATACCTTAACTAGTCACGGTTTTAACTGAGTCAAATCTTGTGACTAATTCTTGTCCTTGAGTTACTCTATGCCTAAATTGTAACCAGATTTACCATGAAAATGACTTTCCCATTGGATCAAAGACATGCTGTAAATAGACATAAAATGCCAAGATGGCTAGGCATGAAATGATATTACCGATGGTGGCCGAGAATCAAATGATGAGTGGGTGAAGCATGGTATACACCCCAAGCTATGGTGGCGAAGAGTATTCACCCTCTTAGATGGTAGGAGGCTGAGACCTCAAACATGTAATGTTGTAAAATGGCAAAAAGATGCTAGGCTAGTTACAACTTAGCCTTTTATACTTAACCCTAGTAGGCTAAATATTGACTAAGGCATTTAGAAAACTTTACTCTGTTACAATCCACATGGGCCAAACACCTATTCACCACTTTTTGGTGATTCTTCCATGCTTGAAATACCATGAGCTATTCTAGAGGCACCCAAGTTGTCTCGAATCTCTCAATGGAGTATGTGCAGGTAGCAATGGTGCTCACAAAGTCTTCCAAAACCTGAAGGGGGGGATCCAGCAATGAGAGCACACTTTCAAGGTTGAAGTTCTAAGAGAAAAACTAAAATATCTCATCACTCTGGCTACAAAGGCAGTCTCGTGGATCCACTTGTCAAAGTGTGTGCGAGCATCCATAGTAATAGGTAGGAGGGATGTGGTCTAAACTAGTTCTATCTTAAAAACCATAAGTTTTAAACCATTAAGGGTTGTTCGCATATAATATTATTTAGTTATGGCTTTACTTAACATCTTTGTAAAGTTCACATGCATATATAAATGTGTCGATGTGGAAAGTGTATAGCAAGTGTATGATTTTGAATCAATACCATAATCTTTAAATATTACAAGTTTGCAAGTGACAATATTCCATTTGCCAAAAAAAATTGAAAATTTACAAGTGTTGGATATTACAACTCGTGGTATTGGGATTTTTAGGGAGACTGCAATTTCTAAAATATGTGAAGCCACACACTTTCCACTAGTAACAGTAACCTCAACTTGGCTTCGAATTTCCTACTATCTAGTTTAAAATAGAAGCTAATAGGTGGATTCTGCATCAATATTGTAATTTCTTGGTGCATTATACTTAAGGGCCAATCATCCTCCATTTGCAACACTTGGATCTCGCGGCCCTCACAAATGATAGTAACATCCATAGTTGCACTTTCACGCGTGTCTTAATCAAGGCACAACCATTCAACCTTGAGTATCCTCCATCTATGATACTTGAACACTAGGCATAAAGTCTGTCGTGTGATAAACTACATGTAATTGGAAAGGGAAGTTAGTTGATCCATCCCAAAGTAAGATAATAGTCAACTAAGAGAGAAAATTTTTACCTGAAAACCATGTCCCTTGTTGTGACTCTATGTCAGGACTGTGAGCCATTTTCGATGTCCAAGTTTTGCCTACAATCCTTGTTACATAATCCTCTGATGCACTTTTTATGACGTATGTGCTTTTGGTACGTCTCAAACCCTTACATTCCTTGAACATATGTGCAAAAATTGCAATTGGTATGAACCATCTTAGATGTACATTCTTTGAGCTAGTGTTTGGCTTCATAGAGTTCAATATATCTATTGAAATTTTTGTGCTACACACGTGCAAAATGTCACTGCTACACAATGGCCATTCTATGCTATTGAGATTTGGTATGTGCATAAGCTCAAGGGTTCCATATTCTCGACCCCCCTTGGGCAATATGTACTTGGAATCACAGAAAAAAACAAGGTCCTCTGTGAGTTGCTTATCTATACGCCCCTCAAAGAGCAATCTACCAATTTCGAGATGGTAACACTTAAAAGAACCTGTGAAACTCTCGACATTTTGCCACTAATAGCAACCCGAAGTGCATACTTTTATAAACACAAGACAAATAGTTACATAGATATCATGAAATTTCTCATTCTCAATGAGTTGCAAATACTTATTGTTTGCAATGTTTCGTCGAAAGGGCACAGTGTGAGCGCAATATGTATTTGTTTTTGCATGAATACATGTTGTACCAACGCCTCTGTTACAAGGTGAGAATCAACATTCCTTTATTTAAGACCTAAAATTTTACCCTTCCAGTACTTTGATATATTTGCAATTGCAAATACTTTCACCTTGAAAGCTCCCTTCATACTTGGATGCATATGTACCCAAGACGAGCAATGATACGTATCAATGATCCAATTCCCTTCTTCATCTTTTCTGTTACATACTTCTATCAAGAGAATGCTTATTCTTCTCTCATGCATTATAACCTAGGCATTAGATGTAAAGAAGTATGTATTAACCCCCTAAATATTAAGCATTTTAAGTCTGTCTAGTAATCACCAATATGTCATACAAATCAACATAGCATTAAGAGATGTTTACACTTTTGTAAACATACACAAATATCGATATCAAAATGCACGTGGATATGTACATCGATACAAAGTATAGATTCAATTTCAAGGCATCACTTTAATCATACCATTAACATGAAATATAATGGAAAGAATAGCACAAGAATACTCAAAGAATTTTGCCAAAATAAATTTCATTAAAACGAATACGAGTTTGATTTGACTCAATGCATTGTATGAAATGTGGGTATTACAGAGTAGTTGTTACAAGGATAGCAGCCACATGGCAAGCAAATCTTAATAGGCACATTGGATTGACACATGAGATATTCTATCAACACATTGTGTGTTATATGGATGATATGATACAAGAGTTTCATGGATTATTGCCAATTGGCATGGAGATCTGAATGGACACATGACCAATAAAGCAGAGGATTTTTGAACCATCAACTTCCCGCATACCCATTTCATCCAGCACAAAGGAACCACTTACCATAGCAAAATAGTCGATCGAGAATTATGTGCTTCACCTAAACCTTGTACAATACCTATATGTATAAAAAAATACATGCATGAATCCCTTTTAACAAAAAATATCTAGATAATTGCATGAATAGAAGCAACTCAAAATAGGGTCAATTTACCTATAAGTTGATCTATTGAAGATAAGATTGAATCGTTGCTGATCAAAACTCATTGCAAATGTGATGGACAAAAGAAAACATCAATCCCATCAAACATAAAAGTCACTAATCAAATGAATAAAATTTGGCACCACAAAATATGATAGATTTACTCGTGAATTGAGCTACAAAATCTCTGCTTTACCTTGTGTTGTGCTGCAACAAAAATTGATCCTTAAGTTAAAAGTAGTATCAAACCCTATTGTAAAGATAATTTAAAAGAGAAAATGCTGAGAGGAAGAAAGAGAGTGTCTGTGAGTACGTGAGAGAGAGAAAGAAATGAGCACCTATCCAATCTTGCCTAAATTGATATTTGCAAAAGAAAATAGCAAGAGTTAGTATTTACATGAAAGTATACTAAAAAAACAATAGAAAAGAGGAAACATATAGAGAGAAAGAGAGAAGGAGAGAGAGATGCGCACTTATGCAATGTCACCCAAAATTATCTCTACAATAAAATAGCAACAAGAGTTAGAACTAACATCATGTTGTATTGAAAAGAGAGAAAAAAAAAACAAACAAACAAATACACACACACACACACACACACACACACACACACACACATCACCTTTGCCTCTTGCTCCAAATAAACTCTGCAAGAAAACAACAATTAGAACCAACATCAAATTCTATTGAAAACACAACATAAAAGAGAAACAACACATAGAGAGAGGGGGGAAAAGAAAGAAGAGAGAGAGAGAGAGAGAGAGAGAAAGAGAGAGAGAGAGAGGGAGAGAGAGAGAGATGAGCACCTGTGCCTCTTGCCCAAAACAAACTCTGCAATAAAACAACAGTAACAGTAAGAAATGATATCAAACCCTGTTGAAAGAATAGCAAACAAGAGAAAATGCAAAGAGAGATGGGCACCTATGTTTTGCCCAAAATCTAGAGCTACATGGAGAAGAAAGTGCATAGGTAAGCAAAATGCTCAAAACCCTAATTACTCACCAGGGAGCTTCAATGGAGACGAAAAATCACCAATATATAGAGAAGAGAGGGAAAGTGGTGTGTTGCTCAACTTTTGGGTCAAATTGATTTCATGAGAGGAAAAAAAACCAAAATTGAAAATTCTCCAAAAAAGGGGGGGAAATACGAGGTGAGAGAAACTCAAATTTTGTATACTATTCATTCTCTCTTTTTTAAAATCCCCCACTACCCCTTTTTTTTAAATAAAAACCCCAAGATTTGGAGAGAAGATTCAACCTCCATGGATGTCAACATCTAGCCTTCCTATTGGACAATCCAAAAGGCCCACATCTTAAACTATATTATTTTTAAGGGCCCATTTGTAAGTTCATTTTTTTCCTAATGCTTGTAGATCATGGTCGAAGTCTTTATTAGACAGTAGTATTCTATATCCTTGATGTCCGAATCCAATAGTAGGTACTTATCCCAATTTGGAACAACAAAGTTAGAATATTCTTCAAGATTCGGATAGCTAGGGAAAAGTCCTTTCTAATACCAAAAAGGGCTTTGGTATTAGTTCGAGGGCATATTACCTTTTGTTAATAGGAAAGGTGGGGACTAGAGCTATAGGAACTTCACTGTTGTCCATCTCAATTGCTTGCAATAACCTGTTGTGTAACTTTTGGATATTGCACATGTTCTTTCCCTTCCTCCCCTAACAACATATATAAAAATTAAACCATCCCATGAAAGTACTCCATTACACAACACCTCTGATTATATTCAAGGCACTAGATGTCTCCATTCTTCATGCTTTTTGAAACCCTCACTAGTGCTCGATCAAACTTCTTCTGTAGAGGCACTTTTCAATGAGCACGTCAGTGATATGCACATACTGAACATCCTCTATATGGACCTCTCTAGAAGGTGTGTGCTCCAAGAAAGTGGCCTCTTGGTCCTCAAGGTAGCTTCTTGAAGCCCTTACCCATTCCTTCAAAGTTTCAATGACAGAAAACACTTGGGGCACGTGCTTGGAGGTGCTCTTATCCCACTTAAGAAAGAAAATATTGAAGCATATTGTTAGGAGGGCCTTCACTCCTCCTAGGCTATTGAACCTCCTCCATATCCTACACCCTTAATAGAATGATCCATTTGCAAACATATACTTGTATCAATAATCATTAGGCTCTCAGACTTTGTGAGAGGTAGGAAAGGGGGGGAGGGGGGGCATGAGGGTGCATCAATGAGAGGGGGTGGACCTTGAGAATTTCAAAGAATTCCCTCTCACATTTGCAAGTCCAAGAACCACACAAAAGGGGCCTACATATTTTTAGAGGTCCTCCATCTAGCTGTGTGGGTCATGGACCCACATAATGTGAGGGGAGGGTGTGCTAGGCTAGCACAATGTGGGGGGGGTGCGCGGGGAACGCTCGAGAATTTTGGAGATTCCCCCCTTGCATAGTGCAACTTTGGGACTTGCACATGATAAGAGGGGGCCTGGAGACTTTTAGAGCCCTCCCTCCCCCCCTACCCCCACATGTTGTGTAGGTTCTGGATCCACACAATGTGAGGAGTTGTATAAGGCTAGCACAATACAAGGGGAGCCTATAAGAATTTCAAAGGAAGCCCCTTTACATTGTGCTAGTTGGATGCCTAAGACTCACACAAAAAAAGAACTAGAATAGGGCCGCATCTTAGGATAGATGGAGCTTCAATCCTTCTGTGTGTGTGTGTGTGTGTGTGTGTGTGTGTGTGTGTGTGTGTGTGTGTGTGTGTGTGTGTGTGTGTGTGTGTCTGTGTGTGTGTGTGTGTGTGTGTGTGTGTGTGTGTGTGTGTGTGTGTGTGTGTGTGTGTGGAAGGTGATGATAATTGAGGTGTGTGTGTGTGTGTGTGTATGGAAGGTGATGATAATTGAGGCCTTTATAGCCTTAGGGATTGTATACATGACATGAGCATGCATAATAAATTTTGACATGTGTGGCCATTGTCTGTAATGATGATACATACTAAATGATGTAGTCACCCTATACAATCCAAATCAATTTTTATTTCACATATTGCATGCCTCTTGGAGCTCCCTAGACTTCTTGGCCAAAAAATCTCACTAGGATGTCAGAATAGTGTATCTTCGACTTGCCAACCCATCACAACATGAGGATGGGGCTTTGACATTTTTGAACCCCCCTTCCTTGTGTTATGCAGGACTTGAATCAGCACAATGTGAATGTAGGATCTGGACTGGCACAATGTAGGGGGTGGCCACCATTGTAAAATTTGAAGGTCCCACCCTCACATTATGCAAGACCTCACTGGCACAACACGAGGGTGGGCCGTCAAAAATCTCAAGGGCCTACTTTAGCATTGTGTGGGTGTTGGATGACAAGCACAATGTGGACCATTGGGGGGGGGGGGGGGGGGGGGGGGGGGGAGAGATCTCAAGGCCTTGCCCTCACATCATGGAAGTCCTAGACTTGCACAATGTGAGGAGGGCCATTATGAAAAATCTCAAGGCACTAACCTCAGATTGTGTGGGTCCTAGATCAACACAATGCGAAGTGGGGCTATTTTAGAATCCAAAGGCCCCACCCTTATGTTATGGGGGTTGCACTTTCCTCCCTTCCCCCTCATGTTGTGCCAATCCAAGCCCCGCACAACACAAGGGTAGGGCCTCAAGATTTTGCACCCCCCTGCCCCCACATTGTGTAGGTCATGTCTATTTTACTCTTTTCACCCATTCTATTATTTATTCTTATATGATCTATCTTCTACTTTTTTGTAGAGATGGATTGAACAAAGAAAACAACCAGACTAGGCTTGACAAGAGATCCTCACAATGCACAAAAGCAATTGGTGACAATTGGGACAAGTAGCCTACTTTGCAAGGCTAGAGCTCGATGAAAATGGCACCAGTAGCATAGCTCCGTCCTAAAGGAGCCAAAGAGAATCATGAACCATGTTGAGGCAGTCATCTCAAAGTTGCCATTTACTAAGATGGTTAAAGAGATTTGTTAGCAAAACAATCCAGTCTTGTGTTGGCATTCTTTGACCTCGAATTGCCTACAACACAAGGTTGCAAAAGATTTCATGGGTGAGTTTTTCCAAGATGTGTACATTTTGGTTGCACATGCCTGGGTGATGATCATGCCAAGGGACTTCACATCGCTTAGGCTTTCGAGATTTAGATATGATAAATTGTTGAGTCTAGTATGGATAATTGATAGGAGATGAATGAGATTTTGGATATTCCTCCCCTTAAAATGACTAGGAAGGTGAAGATGATAGAGGTGATACAGGGGCCATCCCATTCTTGCAATACCAAGGTGAATTCATGAAGGATGAGTGAAGAACAATAAGAGATGCATGAGATGGGAAAGGCACCTTATCCTGCACAAGGAGAACCGTGGTGGTGGAAATGCTAGCCCCACATTTCAAAGTGGTTCAACCTCTAAGAAGGCTATAGTAGTAGTAACAACTGAGTGTTTTTCACCTCAATTTAGTACTTACATATCTTTGTAAGGAGATTAAGATAATGTAATGAACACTATTTTAAGATATGGTTAACTCTTAATACTTCAAATCTTTTTCATTGTAAGAATATAGCTTGACACTTAGTTTATTTGCTTTTGCAACTTAGTTCGTGTGATGTGCCATTTGATCAATGAGACAAGGTGTGCATACTACACTCTCTATTATCAATAGTGCTTATACAAGAGAGGACATCACTTTTGGCATGTGCCCTTTGTACATGGATTGCAATCTAGATTTTTTGTAGTATCTCATGATGGCATATAATGAAATGTAAAAGACTTTTGATAATATTTATTTTAAGTTATCTCAAGTTTATTTTTTTGTAAGTTTGTTATATTTCCTACCACGTAAATTTGACTGGAGATTGATATTCTATGATATTGCAACAAGAAGATGCTTTCTTGCCAATTCAACAGAAGGGTGCCACAACATGATGTGAAGTAGTAAGTTCTTAAACCTATATGAGAGAGAGAGAGAGAGAGAGAGAGAGAGAGAGAGAGAGAGAGAGAGAGAGAGAGAGAGAGAGAGAGAGAGAGAGAGAGAGAGAGAGAGAGAGAGAGAGGGGGGGGGGGAGGGGGGAGGGGGACTAACATTGTTTTTCTTTACCAAAATAGAACTCTCTGAAAACTTATCAAGGACTTCGAGGTAGTTGTGCAAAACCATGAGATGTTAGACAACACTAGAATTACTAGTTGTAAAATGCCTGAGCAAGGTAATGGCTACAACTGTAGTAGTGGCTTTTGATTTTTTCTTGATGATTCATGTTTCTCATGGCTCACTAAAAAATAATGTATTATAAAGCTAAGGAGAGGGTATCATTTATGTATCTCATGTCCACTTCTAATAGTGAAGCTAAGTAAAAGGTATCATTTATAGTTATTATTTCATATATTTGGCATAGACACCTTATAGCTAGCTGGGCTATTAGAAAAACACTCCTCCACTACCACCTCCATAAATAGAGTGCATTGGTAGTTGTTTGAGAAATCCAATGTTTCATAACCCCATAAAGCAAATTGAGGTGCAATATGATTATGCCAAGAAGAGACTCTCTATAAAGAGATTAGCTTGGCTTATATGACAACCAAGCTTATTTCCTTTGTAGATCAATAGCAATCTATATAGTTGGGCACTTATCCTATAAATCTAGCAATGCTCACTTATTTACCTCATCACTCACTTAGGGGAATTTTCTACCATGTCATGGTAGTGATGTGTGCTCATTAGGGTCAACGAGGTGTTTTTTCCCTCTTTAGGAGGTCTTTTTCCATGTACATGCATCTATTCCTTGATATATCTACTTTATCTTCTACACTTGGCACACCTAGTAACAAACATCTTCTTGGTTGCATGACTTTGGGCTTCTTATTGTTGTTGTTGTATGTATTTTTGCTTCCTAACAACTCTAACCCTCAATTCAACATTTGCAAGCATTTGAAGACGAGGCTTAGCTTTTTCTTATCTATAGTGGAAAAGATGGCAACTAATTCTCTGCTATGAAGATAAACATACAATTATCTAGGAAAACTTCAACATAAAGAATGGTATTGGGGACCCCAAAATGACTTCATGTTTCTTTACCCTAAATTATTCCAAGGAGAAAGAAGGACTAGGTTCACAAGTGTCCCAAAACAATTTAAATCTCAATGTTCCATCCTCAATGGTGACCATATAAACTTTTCAAATAAGGAAGCAAATAGGAGGAGAAATTCTATGCTTGTAACAAAAATTATCATTTCAAGCCAAATATAGAGCATGTATGCACCCAAAAGATTATAGGCCTTTCTATAATCCATAGAATGACATGTAATTATAGGTGTGCCATAGAAAATAGGAGAGGTTGTTTAAGCTTTGATTGCTTTAAAATAAATCCATAAAACTTTATTCTTGATACACTCTTGGCATTATCAAAATCTTAAGTTGGCCATTAAGCCATGTAGCAATGGTCACAAGACTTACAAAGAAAACAATTATAACTGTTTAGAGAATTTTGTACTCCCTAGAAGTAATAGGAGGCATATGACCAAAAACATAGACTTCAGTGATAGAAAACTTGCACGTTCATGAGCATATAGACATTTGTATTCACATCAAATTTTCCACAAATCCACACCTTTTCTCAAATTTTCACCACTTCGGTCATCAACTTTGCAAGCCTTTAACCCTAGGTTGACTTTAGGACATTAAATATGTCATTTGGACATATTTGTGTCCTGAAACTTAATGAACCATTTGCTCATGCTCCAAATGCCACAAATAAGAAACCCTTTGCATATAGCTCACTTGGGACTTCTAAAAGAGGAGAACATTATATTCCTAGAGTATATTGCACCATTTCATATCTTGACTAGGTCAAGATTCTGAGCCCAACTCTTCAAAATTTTGTGGAAAAATGATTTGAACATATCCAAGCTATAATCTTTTTGAACTTTCAATAAAAACCAAATGCAACAATAAATTACAATAAGAGAAATTCTTGCTACTACGAGATGGTTAAGGATTCCAAAAGGGTCGCAAGATTTGTTTTTACAAGCTCTTAAGACCGTTTGAATGAGATAAAAATTGATGAGATAGATTTGGGCATCTTGATATAGCTATATACATTTTCTTATTTCAAATACATGTAATGAAAAAAAGTGAAATAATAGCACGAGATTATTGGTTACATGAACATTGAGAATAATAGAATTAGTAAAACCCTTTGTTGAAGCCCATGAGTCACCATTTTAAGTCAATTATGACCAAAGTAATGCCAAATGTTATGCAAAATCCTTTATTGAAGCCCATGAGTCACCATTTTAAGTCAATTATCACCAAAATAATGCCAAATGTTATGCCTATATTAGATTGCTTAATAACAAAAACAATGAAGCAATTAGAGAGACAATGGATGAAAGGTACAGCTTTCACTGTAAAAAGGTGATGCTCTGGTATTTCGCATTATTTATATATGACCATCATCAATCATGGCTTTTAAGGTATGATGTAATTTGCTTTTGGTGCCCTTTAGCCTCTGTAAGTGCTAGTGAGATTAGTCTTATCATCTTTCCTCTCTTTCTCACTCACTCAACACAACAAACAATGTGTTGCAAGCGTATCTCACCTCTACAATCAAGCTCCTAAATGGTGCTCTCACTCACTCTTACATACAGAATTAGGTGAAATGGCCCCTAAACAACACTTAGAAAGGGGTGAAACATCAAAATGTGATAAAAAATCTCGAGACATGTTTCCTTGACCAAAATGTTTCATAATTCCGAAAATGAGCCATATGGCATTTTACACCAAACCCAACATGTTTCAAAAGACCTTTGTGAAAACATAATCTATTTTAGTCCACAAATGTGATGTTTGGAGTGTTGACCGACTGACCAAGTGAAATTGGATTTACCGTTTCAATCACAGCCTTTTACAAGTAAAAAGGCATCCAACCTTTCCCAGTCACAACCTTTCATGAAAACAAAGACTGATTCTTCCATATGCGAACTTTTACAGCAAACTATGCTGAGGATCATGGTCACAATTGGTTCCAACTATAGTCTGTCAATTATGACCAGCACTTATAACCATCAATCATGACCACGCACTAACTTATAACTTTAAGTCCTTCCAAGCATCTTCCTAACACTAAGTTCTTGCATATTGATAAATTTAAGTTTTTAAACTATTAGCCTTCGAAATTTTCATAACTAGTATATCATGTAACTCTCATCTTACATTGGTGCCATAACGGGGGTATTCCGTTGTTCCCATTTTCCATCCCTATCCCTGTTCCAAAGTTTCTCTCAACTACGGTTGTCATGTGCTTATTGCTTGTTCAATATGAGCCTGCTATATGGAAGTGCCATGCAAACTAGTCAGACATGGAGACATGTCCATACAGTCAATTCATTCTTGTAGGGCTGTCAGTAAGGTTTGCATGCCCCAGATGACACACTTATCTGATCCTCGCCTACAAGTCTTCTGACCATCACCCAACTCAAGTACCCTTTGTCACTTCGTCAAACTCCAATCCAACCCCATTCTGAACATTGTTCGTGCCCTGCTGTGTCTCACACTTTTAAACATCCATAGGCTGGCTTGCCTGCTGGCACTTGGTCTTGCCCATTCTACTACATCACCTGCCTCTGGGTTTTTTCAGGCTTCTTTGCCTTCGAAATATAAGCCACATGGAGTATACCATCATTTGATCTTCACTAGCTACAATTCTTAACACCTGTAGAATATGTTTAAAGGTTTGTACAAATTCAATCATTTGAGTGCAACATATTTACATATGCAATAAGAATTGCATTCACCTTCTACGCAACATCTCAAAGTCGAACTTCCAAAATGGTATTGCCCATATGGCCTGCTATGTAAAAAAGAATGTTAACAAAACTATTCATGGTAGTATTGTTCATTTTCACTAGACAAATGTCTCAAAACCAAATCAAGGCTAGGCACATATCCCTCATTCTTCACACATGCATTTAGACTTGCCAATATCTCTAAGATATTCTTATTGTACGTCATACCAACAACAAATTCATGCAACTCTCTGCTCACCTCAACTAACGCACTACCAAGCTTTTTCTCTGCTCCAATATGATTTCTCATTCCCTCTAGTTTCTTTGCATCATCCCACCTACTAGCACTGGCATACATATCTGCTAACAGCAAGTAGGCACTAGCATCCATTTGATTCAACTTGACAAGTTGCTGGAAGCATTTCTCTCCCATTTCTACTTCTCCATACAGTTTACAAGCACTAAGTAGAGCTTTGTAAGATATACTTGAAGGGGGACCTTGTACAGCTGCAAGAAACCTCTCTGCCTCATTAACATCTCCAGATCGAGCAAAGAGATCAACCATGCAAGCGTAATGATGAAGTGTGGGCCCAATTTCATGTTTCTCCGTCATCACTTGGAAATATTTCTGCCCATCAAGGACTAGGCTGGCATGACTGCAAGCAGCAAGAAGACAGGTGAAGGTGAGACAATTCGGTTTGACACCTTGCTCTTGCATGTCCTCAAAACATTGTATGGCCATGTCACCCTCATGATTCTCACCATATGCTTTTATCAGTGTGGTCCACACCACAACATCCTGATTCTGAAGCCTGTCAAACACAAACCGTCCTTCTATAACTGCACCACATTTACCATACATTTCTATTAACATACTAGCTATGAACTGTTCACTTTCAAACCCCAATTTCCTAATTTCAGCATGCATTTCTCGGCCAAGCTCCAATGCCCCTGTGCTCCCACAAGCCCTCAAGCAGATAATAAAAGTCACAATGTCTGTAGGGATACCTTGTAGTTGCATCTGTTTGCAGCACCTCAACACTTGCTGATCTAGCCCATGCTCTGCATAACCTGTAGTCAGTGCATTCCATGAGCTTGCATTTTGTGCTGGAAGCCAATGTAGCACATGTTCTGCTTCCGGAATCAAGTCAAATTTGGTGTACAAACATACAAGATTGTTGCCAATATTGAGGTCACTTTCAGATCCCAATTTAGTTATTTCAGCATGCATTTCATGGGTAGTGACCAAAGTTCCTACATTGGCACAAGCTTTCAAGCCACACACAAATGTAACATGATCAGGGATCATACCCTCCAGCTGCATCTGCTTCAAACAGTTCAGTACATCTACATCAAACCCGTGGTCAGAATACCTAGTAATCAGTGCATTCCACGTGATTGCATCACGAGATGATAACTTGTCAAACACATGGTGTGCTGATGTAAGTGAGCCACACTTCATATACATATGTACGAGTGCACTGCCCAGAAAGAGCTCTCTTTCCAATCCTCTTTTCATAGTTTCAGCATGTATTTCATGGCCAATTTCCAAAGCTCCAATAATACTACAAGCTTTCAAGCTGCAAAGGAAAAATGCTGAGTGAGGGGATATATCCTCAAGCAGCAGCTGCTGAAGACACTTCTGTGCTTCTTCACCAAGCCCATGATTGGTGTATCCCACCATTAATGTGTTGCACAATACTGAATTTTGAACTGGTAGTTTATCAAACACTTGGCGTGCTTCTATAATTAAAGCACATTTGCTATACATATCTAGTAATGCGTTGCCTACATATAATTCACTTTCCAATCCCCTTTTGATTGTTTCGATGTGCAACCTTTGGCCTATCTCTAAGGCTCCCATAGTTCCACAAGCTTTCAGGCTGCAAACAAAGGTAATAGAGTTAGGAGGTATGCCCTCATTTTGCATCTGTTGGAAACAGGAATATGCCTCCTCACCAAGCCCATCTTTAGCATAGCCTGCAATTAAGGTGTTCCATAAGACCAGATTTCTGAGTGGCAGCCCATAAAACACACAGCATGCATCTGCAAGTGAGTTGCATCTGCTGAACATGCCAACCAGTGCACCACCCACATGAACCTCATTATCCAACCCCCGATTCGTTATTTCAGCGTATAATACTTGGCCAGCTTCTAAATCTCCAACATTGCCACAAGCTTTCAGGCTGCACACAAATGACACAGAATTAGGAGACATGCCATTGAGTTGCATCTGTTGAATCCGACTACTGACTTCCTTACCAAGGCCATGGTTATAGCATTCTCCCAGAAGGGCATTCCAAGAGATTGTGTTCTGGACTGGCAGCTTGTCAAAAACTTGATGTGCTTCTGCAAGTAAACCCAACTTGGTGTACACATCAACCAGGGTATTGCCAATAACTGGACTGCCATCAAAAAGATTTGCATCAAATCCCTGTTTGAGGATTGCCATATGCACTTCAAAGGCTAAATCTGCCTCTTTCAGTCTGGCACAAGCATGCAGCAGAACAAGGTGTGTATGGATGTTAGGTTGCACAGAGATATCCTCTTGCATCTTGCGGAAAAGGAGGAAGGCATGTTGCGGCTCCTCAGAGTTGACATAACCAGAGATGAGGGAAGTCCAGGAATATACATTGCGATGGGGCAGATTGTCAAAGACATGGCGAGCATCCGCCAAACTTTCACAGTCAACAAGCAGAGGGACCAGGTAGTTGCCGAGGACCGGGTGCAGTTCAAGGTGGTGCTGGCGCAAGTAGGCATGCAAGCGCTTGGCCTGATATAGATCCTTTTTGTGTCTGCAGTGTTGCAAGGTACTGACCAGTTTCTGTTCAACCAAGGCCGGCAGCTCGGCCTGCATCCCTGCCCTGCCTCCCTTCCGACAGAATGGTTGCGAAAGTCCTCAGACAAGGCCAGGAAACACCGCAAACCTTGAGCACAAATCTCCTTCCTGGCATGCAAGCGCTTGGCCTGATGCAAATCCTTTTCGAGTCTGCAATGCTGCAAGGTACTGATCAGTTTCTGTTAAACCAAAGCTGGCAGCTCGGCCTGCATCCCCCCTGCGCCTCCTTTCTTACAGGATGGCTGAGAACTCCTCAAACAAGGCCAGGAAACATCACAAACCTTGTGGACCAATCTCCTTCTCCTTCTTCTTCTCCTCCTCCTCCTTCTGTGATTGTATCCATCTGTGCTAATGACTTCGCTCAGAAGCTCGCAACCTCCTTCTTCTGTGATTGCATCCATCTGTGCTGATTCCTTCGCTCAGAAGCTCGCAATCTCCCAGCATATATTGCAGTCCTCTAAAACCATCCAAACTTCCCAACAAGGTATCTGAGCAGTAAGCCCTCTTCTACCCGTGTGACAAAACCAAGGCAACCATGATCACATTCTGTAGAGTCTTTCTGAAGGGGCAAACGGCAGCTGAATGGAGATTATGGCAGAAATAACCCTCAACCAGGGTAGATCTGAGCATGAAAAACGGAGGTCAAAGCAATTACAAATTTTATGCAAATAAAAAGCCTGATGAAACTATTGCATTGTTTGGGTTTTGGTGGATGGAAAGGGACTTTTAAGATAGGTTTCGGCTACTATGAAACCACAAATGCGTTGGCATTGTAATCTATACTTTGGCATTGTGACCTACAAGACCAATGCTTTGCTCCTCCCTTCTTCCTGCCTTCGTCTCAAAGCCACCAATCTGACCTGCCTTCTTTGCACAATGCTTTCATCTTGCAATTGTTGTTCTTCTCCTCCTCCTAACTATTTGTCATAGTGAATCATTGTTTTACAACCAAGATTGCCCATCGCTCCTATTAGCAACACCTACTAACTACATCCACACCCACTCTTAACCATAGCCCCAACATCCCCTTGTTTATTTTTGGCCCTGTGTATGCCCCTTGCTGCACTCAATCTATTTTGCTCTTTTGCCACTTGGTTCAACTGATTGCATGGATTGCTCCCTCAGCATGTACGAACTTCGCACCTTGTTGGAGTCATTCGAGACAGAGGACATCTCCACACCTTTCACAATTATGCTTTGCATATATTGGTTCCTCTTCATTTTGTTCTTAATAGTTGCAGCATTAATCCATCATTCTTCCACATATTTTCATGATTGGTGGGCCTTCCCTAGGCAACATACATTTTGGTTGGGAGTTCAGGAATCCATTTGGATTCTTGAGCTCAATGCACGTGACCACCTCTTTTGCAAAAGGTTTAGATTTGATTACAAATCCTTTGAGCAGGGTCAAATTTGATTACAAATCCTTCAAACAACTTCTATAGCTCTTGTGACTTCACTAACCAAAAGAAGGAGACAAAGACTTTGTTCACAGACTTGTTGTGAGTCAAAGGGAGCTCTAAGTTGTGCGGTGCTATGATGATTGGCTCATAATGACTTCACATGTCATATTGTTGACATCGTTGGCATTGGCAAGTCAACAATTCACAAGCATTGCCATATTATTATTGACAAATTTTGGCTTCAAAGCTCAAGGTTATCTTCATCTCTGTTGCATCAGGCGAGCGTTTGCAGAACATCATTGTAGATTTCCATACTATCACTATGTTGCTAACTCTCTGTAGTTCTATTGATGGGTCCCACATCAAGCTTGCCAGGAAGCCTAATGTCAAGTATATCCTTACTTAGTATTGGTGCAAGCATCATTTCTACCTTGTGATTGTGTAGGTGATATGCAACGTGGAGAAGCGTATTTGGGATGTTTGCATCTTGGCACCCCATGGCACCAACGATGTTGCACTTTGGAAAGCATCCTCCATTTACAAGTGATTCAAGAACAAGCAAGTCCTACAAGATCCAATAGTGATGCTTCGTGATGTATGTGTGCTCCCTCATCTACTTGCCGATTCCAAGTATGGGGCTTATACATATCTTATAAATCCCTTTAGGAAGGGCCAACCTCCAAGATCTGGATATTGGAAGCTATTTAATCACCACTTGTCAAAGGGAAGGGTGTGCATTGAGCATGTCTTCGGACTTGCCAAGGACATTGTTGCTTGATGTGTCCTCCATAATCTTCTCATAGACAATGTGCACAAGGGGCATTGAGATGAGAACTTCAATCCTTGTTTAAACGACCACAATGTTGTGTGCAATGTCACAAGATCTGAGTGGACATAGGGTTAGGCCTTGTGTCAATCTGTTTTGCTGAGTGGTCCCATCATATGCAAATTTCTTGAAAAGTTGGTGAATAGGGATTGTCTGTGGTAGACAACTGCATTGCAATCATGGATGATGGAGCTTGCTCAAGAATGGCTCGCATATGAGAGATTGAAAGGACCCACCAAAAGGCGACATGCAAACCATGGACGGTGTGTGCTCTTGTTGAGGACTGAAAATGCTATTTTTTGTTAGATTTTGGGTGATTTTTTATTGATCTGAGGTATGATTGATTGGTTTTTGGATAGTTTGGAAGTGTTTAGAGTGTTTTTGGTTAGATTAAATAGCTTTGAGAAGCTTATGATGGTTTTTGATTGAGCTATGATGTTCTATTAGGTTCCATTATGTGTCTGTTTGATTATGTAGGTCTATTTTTCCTCTGTTTTCTTTTTGTTTGAGGGGTTGACATAGTTAAAGACTGCTTTAGAGAACAATTTGAAGTATGTTGGAAGGTTTTTGATGGATTGAGTTGGTTTTAGTTGAGTTGGATGGTTTTTTGTACTTCTTGTTGACCTTTTACGGATCTACTGTTATGTTCTATCTACTTCTATGATTGTTTTGTTGAATGAATATGTAGCTTGGGGATGTGTTCCAATATTGGAAAGAGAACAATGGAAGCTTTAAATGGCTTGAAGAAATGAAGATGTAGCTGTGGAACTTGGAAGACTTGAAGATTGAAGTGATAGTGATAGCACTAAGCCTTGAAGGGGCATTATAGTGGCTCTAGTATCTCTTTATATCAGGCACACCTCTTAAGAGGTGTATTCACAACCAAGAGAGGATTATTATATATCATTGTATGGTATTGGATGAGCTATATGATGTATGACTGATTGAGAGCATGTGTGAGAGTGAGATTGAGTGAAAGATAGCCATTTTAAAGCCTGAAACAATGTATTATTTTATCAGTGAAAGCATATGCCTATTATTTGTTGATGCTTCCCGACTACTTGGGATGATCCATTGATGTCTATGGTTGATGCCACATGCTTAGCCATTCTCCCAGAATGCTTTGGGCTTTGATTGAGCTCACTTTTGCTTAGTCTTGAGACTGCCATTTTACTGTTGTACATATAGTGGACCACAAGCTTTTAACGAAAACACTCTATTCTAATGCTCTTTATGCTATTCAGGCATTCTATCGAATATATTGGTGCATGACATTGAAGCTCTATGCTTGGTTATGCTATTGAATGCATATGAGTTTTGATTTGAGCTTAAGATATTTGACATTAGTTATCACTTACTTTCTTGGATGCTTCAGAGGTCTATGACCTTATGGGTTTAAAGCTTTTATTAGGTCTTATGCTTTGCTATGTACTTGATGTATCTTGGATGCTTGGATGCCACTAACATGAGGACTTGAGCTTTGTTTACTCATCTAGTGTCTAACATTTGTTCCAATGGGAGCCGCTTACTTGACACTTGGATGTTACATTGAGCATTGGATTTTATTTACAGTGAGTTTGAGTATGTTGTACCTCATTTTTAGCATGTTGTAATTGCAGATTGTTGTACTATTTATGAGAGCAGTCTCCTCCATTTGATGCTATTTTGGTCATAGTTTGTGGATAGCTCATTATTTAGTCCATACCTCTTATTTTCAGCTTGTTTTGGTAGTGGTTTTGGGGCTATTTGCAAGTATTATAGTCGCATGTTTGGTATATACTATGCTTCTTCTTTTTTCCTTGTTGTATGGCTGGTCATTCAAATGGTAGTGCCATCTTCAACATTGAAAAGTTGGATGGCAATAATTATGTCTATTGGTTGGAAGATCTAAATTTGGTAGGTTTTGGTGCACAAATCTCTGATTAGGCCAATCAAATGTAAAAACATTAAGCTTGAAGGTCATGATCAGGATGTATAGGATGACTTATATGAGCTTTACAAGTCCACAATTATATTGTCCCTCAACAAGTAGGTTTATTATAATGTTGTTATAGATGGGCAGTCTGCATGGGATGTTGGGGAGAAAATCTGTAATCTCTATATAAACAGAGCCATGCTTCTCAGTTGTATTGGCTAAAGCAGCTTATTATGAATTGTATGAAGAAAGGTACCAGTGTTTCTCAACATTTGAGTGAGTTTCATTCTATAATTACCTAGCTGTCTTCGTAGGGTATTGACTTTAAGGACAATATTTCACCTTTGTTCTTGTTGGTCACACTACCTGAGTCTTGAGACACATTTCATAGTGCTATCTATGCAAATATGCTCAAGAATGGGCTGAAATTGTCTGATGTAGAGGGTACACTCCTGATAGTGGAGATCAATAAGAAGAATATAGATGCTTCTTGTACTTCTCATGCTTTGATTGTTTAGGGTTGCCATAATGGTAAGAGACGGAATGACTACCATGGTAGAGACTTGCACAAGTCTCATTCTAAGTCCCATGGATAGTCTTGCAATAAGTCCCATGGACGTAAGTCCGATTTGACATGCCATTATTGTGGAAAAGGAGGACATATCAAGTCGCAATGCCATAAAATGCACAATGACAAGCACAAGGAAAAGGGCAAAAGAAAAGTGCAGGACAAGTCTGATGATCGCAACATTGTCCCTGCTAAGTCCAGTGTTAAGATTCAAGAGATCAATATAGTGCAGCAACCTGACTCTAATGATGATTACATCCTTGCAACTTCTTCTTTGGATGAGTCACAACAGTTGTATGATGCCTTGCCTTGTTTTACTCAATATTGGTTGATGGATTCAGGGGCTTCCTTTCATGTGACCCCTCATAGAGAGTGGTTAATGACTTGGTATTGCAGAATGGTTGGTGTTGGTGATATTCTTGGCTGTAGTTTGGTTTAGGTAGTATGTTTACTTTGCATAATGTTTGACATGCATCGGCTCTCACGAAATGTCTTATCTCAACTTGCACATTGGATGATTTTGGGTTACTTTGTTTTCTTTGGGGATTCTTCTTGGAAGATCGCCCACCATGGAAACCTTGTTCTGGCACGTGGTGTCAAGTCTGGCACTTTATATCCCTTGGTTTTATTTGAATCCACAAAAGATATTTTGTTTGTGGCTGCATTTCCACATGTATCTCTTTGGCATTGTCGCATTGGGCACATGTCCTTAAAGGGAATGAAAATGCTTACTCATTTGCAGTATCTTCTACCCCTTGACTATAAGTGTTTTGAGTCAGGTGATCATTGTTTGTATGCTAGGCAGACACATAGTATGCATAAGAAGTCTGGCACTTTGCGCATGGGTGAGACATATCCTTTGGCATATCACCATGAAAAGGCCTCAACAAACTGACATGAAAATGCCTTTTTTCTTGTTCATTTTGATGTCTGTGGACCTATGCCCTATCAGTCGTTAGGAGATGCGAAGTACTTTGTCACATTCATTAATGATTACTCACATAAGGTTTGGGCATATCCCATAAAGTTGAAATCTAATGTTTTGGCTACCTTTCAACATTGGCTTGCATTGGTTGAGAACTAGTCTGGGTATAGGTTGAAATGCCTCCGATCGAATAATGGGGGTGAGTATGTCTCTAAAGCCTTTGAGCAGTTTTGCAATGAAAGGGGTATTAGGCGTCAATTGAGCGCCTTGTACACCCCACCCCAGAATGGTATGGCTGAGTGCATATAGGAAATGACCCATAGTATGCTTAGCCAGGCAAGCTTACCATAGCATTTTTGGGCTGAGGTAGTGACTACTGCTGTACACTTGATCAATCGATCTCCTTGTAGTTCTATTAACTTTCAGGTTGTAGAGGAGCTGTGGATTGAAAACTCTCCCTTGTATGATCATTTATGTATCTTTGGTTGTGAGGCTTTCTGCCATGTACCCAAGGACAAGCGCATAAAGCTGGATCCTAAGCCCGTGAAATGCATATTTCTTGGTTATGAGGATGCAAGTGAGATGGGCTATCGCCTATGGGATCCACATGCTTGGAAAGTCATTTGTAGGCATGATGTAGTTTTCCATAAGAAAAAGATGCATAAGTAGCCTAAGCAGATAGTCAAGATATGTAGGGTTATCTTTTAGGAGGAGCCTCATGCTCCTGTAAAGCCAAACAACTTGCAATAGCAATTGATGCTCTAGTAGTCCATGACCATGATGTTAGACAGAATGTGTAGGCTCCTCAGCTTGCTTTGAGATGCTTTACTATAGCAGACATCCTCTTGAGCAGTTTGAGACCTCTGTTGATTATGTAATGGTGACATATCCAGGTGAGTCTCTCACTTATGATAAGGCCATGCACCATGGTGATAGTAACTCTTGGGAGAGGCCCATGTAGTTAGAGTTTAACTCTTTATAGAAAAATCATACGTGGGAGTTGGTTCCTTTGCCTAGTGGAAAGCATGCATTGCCATGCAAGTAGGTGTACAAGCTGAAGAGAACCCTTGGATGCCCCAAGCCTGCCTATAAGGCCAAATTGGTTACTAAGGGTTTTAAACATGAGCACGGTACTAGCATTGGCTGCTCAATCAGATCTGGATCTTTATCAGATGGATGTTAAGACAACTTTCTTACATGGGGACTTGCATGAGGCGATTTATATACAGCGGCCTAAGGGTTTTGAGGGAAAGATAGGGAACACCTAGTGTGTAGATTGTGAAAGAGTATTTATGGCCTTAAGCATGCACCTAGGGAATGGTACTACAAGTTTAATGCTTTTATGCATTCACATGGCTATACATATAGTGATATGGATCCGTGTTTATACATGAAGAGTGCTTGTGATGGCAACCTTTTGATTTTGGAACTTTATGTGGATGATATGTTGATTGTGGGAGAGTTCTCGAGGAGCTAGATGCTCTAAAAAGTTAGTTCAAGAAGAGCTTTGAGATGAAAGACATGGGACATGCCTCACATATTCTTGGGATGCGCATTATGCATGACAGCTGTCAGGGGCTTCTTTACTTGTTGCAAAAGGAGTATATCCAAAAGGTCCTTGAGCGGTTTCATATGCAGGATATTAAGCCTATTGGCTGTCCTTTGCCTTCTCATGTGAAGGTGAGCCAAGCTAATTGTGCACAACTGTTGTTGAGCAGAAGGTTGAGATGGCCAAGATCCCTTATGCATCTGCTGTGGGGGCAGTTTGATGTATGCCATGATAGCCACTAGTCCTGACATAGCTTTTGTAGTGGGAGTTGTGGTATGCTATCAAGAGTATCATGAGATACCTGAATGGCACAATAGATATGTGCATATGTTATGGTGGCCAGGATACAGGAGTCATGGGATACACTAACTCTAATTATGGAGGTCATACAAACAATAGAAAATCCACCGCTGGCTATGTGTTTACCTTTGCTAGGAGTGTTGTTTCTTGGATGTCAAAGGTACATAAATGAATGGAACTCTCTACTACTAGAAAGGCCAAGTATGTTGCAACCACCAAGGTTTGTAAGGAGGCTCTCTCATTAGGCCGTCTAGTGGTAGACCTTGGTTTGACTAACGTGGTTCCTACATTGCATTTGGATTCTATGAGTGCTATCCAATTAGCCAAGAATCCAATCTTCCATGTGAAGAAGATGAAGCACATTGAGGTGTTGTACCACTTTAGTAGAGAGGTTGTTAAGAACAAGAAAAATCCTACAGATCTACTCACGAAAAGTCTCTCAAGAGTGCGTTTTGCCTTCCTTAGGAAGTTGATGGGTGTTGAATCAGATTGCCTCTATTCCTCATCCTATTATACTCTATGTACACATTGTAATTTGTCACTTTTTTTTTCTTATTCCCTCTTCACTCGAGGCACATTTGCCTTTAACTAGGAGGTTTTTGGGGGTAAAGGCGCATGTGCCTAGCCGCCCATGTATTACTACACCAACAATACCCGTACTTGCACATTGCAAGCGCCGGGCACCCATCACTATCACTTCATTCTTTAATCTTTCAATGACATTTGAATAAAGGGAAGACCAGTTACACATTGTGATATTGGAGTTTCCACATCTTGAGTCTCTCTCTCTCTTGCTCTCTTGCTCTATCTGCCATAGCTCACACCTCTCTTGCCTTTGCTTGCTCATGCTTCTCCCTTCATTTTCCATTTGTGGAGCACATAAAACTAGGTGGAGCCAACTCCCTAATGAATGATGTGATAAAGAGGCAAGCACTAGAATGAATCATGAGAAGAGAGAAGGTAAAAATCAAGAATAAGCTAGCAATAGAAGCCTCCTTTGACGCCCTTGCAATACTCTTAATAGAAATCCCAATGGCAAATCAGGGTCCTCTTCCAAGCCAGATCTGTCATAGAAATGTTGATGACATGTTAATAAATATAGTTCCATGGCCAATCTTTAAGGGAGAATACAATGAATGCCCCTATCTTCATGTAGCTGAGTTCATGCTAGCATGTGTGGCGAACAATGCCAGAATCCCAAAGTATTGGTTGGCGATATTTCCCAACACTTTCAAAGGTATGATGTTTCAATTATATGAGAGACAAGCATCAGGAACTTTTAGCACATGGGATGAAGGTGGCCTTTCTCATCAAATTCAAGTGCAAAGGTTTTGAAGAGCAAACACAAGAGGAGTTTATGAATTTGAATCAATCCTATGGAGAATGGTGGGAAGTATATGTCTCTAGAATGGAATCCATATTGAAGAGATGGGCCAACCATAATTTGGATGAAGGCATGTTTGTTGCTCTTTCTATGCAAAATGCGTAAAAGAACAGAGAATACTTCATGAAGAAAATACTCCATATCATGCCCAAAAATCACAGAAACTCAAAAATAATCATATAACAACATAGATCTACTCTACTCAGCACTACAAATCAGAGAATAAGAATTGAAATGCATAAAGCATGCTATAAATAGAACAGATACACTAGAAATGATGGTGCCACTTGCCAAATCCTTCATATTTCAAAGTAAATCCATCATACATCAGAAGTAGACATCAGAGATGATCAGATAGACAAGAAGAATCCACGAAAATGTCTCAGGTTTTTTACAACTACCCAAAACTGCACTTCATGAGGCAAAGAACTTCATGAGACAATTAAAGGTTGCCTCACACATAAAACTAACACAACTAAGGTCTAACCATGCTAAGGGAATAATACATGATCAATATACTATGAGAGCATGACCATGGCTAACACCTGGCATAGCCCGGTGGATGGTTGGAACATCCATGACACAAACCCTTACATGATTCATGAAGTGCAAATGCCTTATCCAAAACTAGCATACCTAATGAGAAAGATTATGCCTTACCCACAGCCTTTCACCGTGAAGTAAGCCACAAAGAGTAACCATAAGTAGAGCCTCTCCAGTACGATACGTATAGCCCCCTATTGCAGTTGCATAAGCCCCTCAAGAGATAGTCAAAACAAAACATAAAGGCATAATCATAGAGGCATACATGTCATAATTTGATGGAAGTATGATAGACAAAGAAAGAAACAAAGTCTGACAGTTGGAACATCAAAATCACTCATGAGCTAGTAGGCTCTTGATCATGTTGCTCAAGCGATCCAAAAGGTAAAACATCCATAGTATGAATCTTATCCACTATAAGCTCCCTAGTCTACACCTAGTTATGAATATCATGCAATACATCATTAATATCAGCCTTGATAGCATCAACGTCAGAAGACCGATTTTCAGCATGACCAAGCTGCTTAACACTCTGCAAAGCAATAACCATTGCCACAAGTCTATGATACTCAGCTTGCACCCCATCAATTTTCTCCTTACGAGCATTTTTTTCATGAATAAATGCTTCCATATTTTCGAACACAAAGGACTGCTACAAAACTGCATAAGGCCGAGATATAACTTGAGACATCTGAGAAGCAATACCTACCCATTGGTCATGCATTAAGTTGGTCAATGTAGTCCTCATAAATGCTAAGTCTTACTGCATAAAAACTGATCCATCAAGATCAGCCTCCATATCATTCAAGAGTTGCTTTTCCACTTTAAGAAGAGGTTCCAAACGAGCATCCAACAATACTCTATCAGCTTTCAACTTAGCATTTTCTTTAGCCAACAAATCAAACTCGCCACTGAACTTATCCTGCATAGTAACAGTCCATTCCTCAAAAGCAATTGAGGAAAATTTGCATTTAACCAACATGTTTGCATAATCATCAATTTTCCTCCTCAAGGCACCAACTTCATTCTCATGCAATTCCCTCATTTTCTCCATTTCAATATGCATAGTGTTCTTTTCGCTCTTCGTACATTCCAATTGCTCCTACAAGGATTGCACCACTTCTAACTTGACTGCACCACCCACACGTGGCCCAGTGATAAACCGATGCAAACTTGTAGCATAAGAGCAAGCCTCATCAAGGTTTTGAGGAACACATCCATCATAAACCACTTTCCTGTTAGAAGTCATATCACTACTATGTTGCATAGAATCACTGATCCTTGGCATAGGCATAGTCTCCATTTTGATTTTGGAAAAACAAACCTTCTTCTTGACCCTTGTAACCATTACATCCACATCAACATTATTAACATCATCATTTAGTCATTCAGAAATAACTAACGACATAGAGGCTCCCAAAGGACTAGCATGAGAGATATCATGAGAAGAAAGTTTCATAAATAAAGGATCCACAAAATCCTTTCCTTTGTCATTATCCACATGAATTGAAGCATCAACATGAGACAAATCTTTTTCATAAATGTCAATAAACATCCCATCCACTAATTTTTGCTTCTTAAAAGCAGTGACCTTATCCATCTTTGAAGACTCCCAAATAGACGGATGCAATGATGGACATACAACTTGCAAATGTGCATATAACCCAGCAAGCATAGGTCTAACCCTAATTTTTGTTGCTGCTTCCGAATAGTCAAAACATGAACTTCCTGCATCAATTTTTCATAAAGAGTCCTAGGCCAATTTGGCATTCCAACATTTTTTGCATACCACAGAATACCAAAAGTGTCTTTAGTGATTACATCCGCCTTAATAAACAATTAAAACTGCTGCATGAACCACTTAATAAAAAGCCTTCTCTTCGGGTCTGCATGATGAAGAACATACTTTTTCCAAACACTTATAGGAGGCCCAAATTCTTGCTGCATAGCCTCATCAGTACACTGCCAATGTTTAGGTCGATCATTCAAGTCAAGAGAGAAAACTTGAGCTATAAGTGAAGGAGTAAGCTCTAACTTGCCACCAATCTTTCCACTTTCCCAAAACAATAATAATTGTTGCTGAGCATGAATATTATTTGTCCAAACATCCCACGACAACTCAACAAAACCAAGAAGACCAATTTTCTTTAACCAACCCTTGGCATTAGGCTCATGGGCATCCAAAACAATAGCACAATCCAACATAGGTGTAAGCATTTCACCTTCATCTTCGCTTGACATAGTAGAGGATGCCTTGGTTGTAGAGTCCTTAACCTTCTCGATGGAGTTGACTCAGGCGGACTATCACTCCAGCTTACGTCATGCTCTTGGACAACCTTCGGCTACTATCACCCATGCTTCATAGGAAGCTTTGCACTCTTCCTTTGCCTTGTCTTAACCATGGCAGCAATAGCCACGAGCTGCTATTGATTCAGGATGAAGAGAGAAGAAGAAATTGACAAAGGCTAATGGCATGAGATTGGGGGAAAATGCTATTATATGGGTACAAGCGACAACACACGAACCTTCCTTCCCATACTTTGGCCTTTTTGCACTTGCCTTACTTGACAATGAGTTGGACAATGAGTTGAACTCCTTGAAAAAAGAGAGGTGATACCACACTGATAACTAGTTGTACTCACAATGAATGTGACATAAGTCTCTTGTCTCCTAAAAAAGACTTCATGCAATCGAAATTTTGTGACTTCACACACTCGAAGTACCAAAGGAACTGGAGTTAAAGTCAGTTGACCCTCTAAATCATGACACACAAATCTAAAATAAAAAGATAGAAGTTGCTTCAAGATACACTCTCCCACAACCATGATATCACTTTGCCAAGGGATAATACCTTGAGAACTAGATATGAAAATAGAGTCTCCACAAGGCAAATTGCATAAACCAAATTTGAATATCATATAATGCCACCACTTCATGAAGCTGCTTTGTACTTTTATCATCACCAAAAACAAGTCAAAAAGACCCTACACTTCATGAAGCACTATGGAAATTTGCATATTGTCTTTAAGAACTCCACAAGTAATGTATAAGATAACATAATCTCCCAATATCTAACAACAAAATAATGGTTCTTTGTGGAAAGAATCAAGCCAATAAACCATAAAAACAATCATGAGATTCAAAGAATAAAAAACTGCTCCATGGGGTAAATCCCATGACTTGCTCCATAAGGTACCATTGCTGGAACTTGAATCAAATTCACTGCAATTGTGGATATACTTTGATTTTCACGAGATGATTCATCAATCTTATTCCAATGGAACCTTCAACCACCTGTAGTACCCTAAATAAGGCTGATCACTGCTATACTACTTCCAAACTTTGGCAATGGGGAATGTACCTGCACCTACATTTGAAAATTGTATGGGCTCTGAGATAAGAGGAGTGTGTAAAGTTTCACCTCAAGCTGGGTTGTGCACCCCTTCAAGGTCTTAATCGAGAAGGGAGATTCACCTCGCTTTTGTCTTTCGGACTTGTCTGGCACCCACTTTTTCCTCATGGGAACCAACATGACAAGTACATTCTAATGAGTAATCAAACAAGGATGCTATGCATTGACTAAAAAAGCCTTTAAAGTCTTCAATGAAATGCAAGTGGGTATTGGGAAATGACTAAATTGAAAGGGCTATGGATAGGGCATTACCTTTTGTAGTGACTCACTGCTTTTACAATATTTCCACTTACCATTTTCATCATTGTTTCAGACCTATAGCATCAATGTTCAATCATCCAACAAAAATCCAAGCTAAGTAGGCAGTGAGTAGCATTTATGCAACTAGTTCAACATCAACATTTGAATGGGCAGGAAAGAAATTCATCAAGCAATCATAGTCATTCCTAGGCTAAATTCTACATGCCCTTCAATGGGAATGAAGAGTTTCTATAACACTCAAACTCTCTTATGAATAATAGGACTAGTTCAACAATTGGATGAAAAGAGAGATTAAGCTGAAAGCAATAGGATTACCTCTTTAATGTTGATGAAGAGTAGTAGATGAATCCAACCAATCAATATTCAGCATAAACCACCATCAATGGACAAAGATTGAAGATCATAAGGCCAGCTTTATCCATTATGAATGCTCCCATGCAATCTTCAACTCTCGATCAATAAGATTTCTCTAATGCAATCAAGAAAAGCCAATGATTTGATAGAAGTCTACAATAGCTTGTTGGAGAAGATCATTTGAGCTTTGAAGAGTGTAAATTTTTATTAGAATAAAGGTCCCATGAATTTTCAGACATTTTCATGTTCAAGAGGTTGAAATGCCTTCAATCTTGAAGAAATTCTTCAATGTAAGCCCAATCTTTATGAAATACCTTCAATTAAAACTTCGCGGGGTTGTAGACAACAAAAGCCCCATGAATTGTAGCCTCAATGAAGCAAAAATTGATGAAGATTGATGGTGGCTGCCTTGTTTTTCCCCAATCTGAGATGAGGAAAATACTTCAATCTTGCTTGGAAGCTCCAATGTTTGCCCAATGTCGCGGTTATAGATACTTGCTTCCCACTTCTTGAAGCTAAAAGACACCAAGATTGACTCAAAACTTCAAGAAAATGTTGAGATCTTCATGCTATCCACTTTCAACCATAGCTAAGAGGAAGATTTTGGGAGTAAAGGTGCATGTGCCTAGCCACCCATATATTAGTTATAATAATAGTACTTGCATACCTGCACACCTATATACAAGTGGTGGGTGCCCATAATTTTCACTTCATTATATATTCTTTCAATGGCATTTGAATCAAGAGAAGGTTGGTCACACATTGTGATTGTTAAAGTTCCCACATCTTGTGTGTGCGTCTCTCTCTTACTATTGCTCCTTCCACCATAGCTCTTGCTTTTGCTCGTGCTCAAGGCTCACTCTCTTCATAATCAGCATGACTAATCTTCACATGAGAAGTTAGAGGATAGCCAATAGGCTTACCATCCTACATATGAACCTGCTTAAGGAATTTTTAAATATACTCCTTTTGTGATAGATAAAAGAACCCTTTAGAGTGATCGCATGTGGCGTATCCTAATAATATGCAAGTCCTATTCCATATCCTTTATCTCAAAGCTCTTCTTGAGATGAATTTTCAAGGCATTAAACTCATCATGAGTACTCCTAACAATAATAATTTCATCTACATAGAGTACCAAAATCAAAAGACTACCATCACAAGCCTTCTTCATGTATTAACACAGATCCATAGCACTACAGCTATATCCTTATGAATGTATAAAAGTATCAAACTTATGGTACCACTCCCTAAGTGCTTACTTAAAGCCATAAAGACTCTTTCTCAACTTGCACACTAGGTGTTCCGTGCCTTTTTTTTCAAATCCCTTAGGTTGTTGCATATAAATCTCATCATACAAGTTCCCATAGAGGAAAGCCATCTTTACATCCATCTGATAAATGTCTAGATCTAGCTTGGCAACTAATGCTGGTACTAAGTGTAGGGTTTGCCATTTTGACCACACAAGAAAAGACTTCATCAAAGTCAATACCATGTTCTTGCTCGAAACCCTTAGTTACCAATTTGGCCTTATAAGCGGGCTTAGGTCATCTAGTGATACTTTTCAACTTGTATACCCACTCGCATGGCAATGCCTTCTTGCCACTAGGTAAAGCCGCCAAATCTTATTTATGATTTGTCTGTAAGGAGTCAAAGATTTACTGCATAGCCCTATTCCATGAGTGACTATCATCTTTGTGTATGGCCTCATCATAAGAGAGAGGCTCACCTACATATGTCATTATAGCATAATCTATGGAGGGCATGAAGCACTCAATCTGACATCTAGCTCTAATAGAGCATCTCAAAACAAGCCAATCCTACACAACAAGTAGATCATGGGCCATTGGAGCATCACTTGAGCCTTAGGCTGCCTAGTTGGCTATATATAGGAGCAAGAGGTTCCTTCTTAAAGATCACCATGCATACGTCAACCACCTTCTTAAGCTGCTTATGCATCTTTTCCTCATGGAAAACTACATCATGGCTATAGATAACCTTGTGAGGTTATGGATCCCATAGGTAATAGCCCATTCACCTGCATCCCCATTAAAAAAAAAGATGCATTTCACAGACTTAGGATCCAGCTTATTACAGTTGTCATTGGAAACATGATAGAATGCATCACAATCAAAGACACGCAAATGAGCATATGATGGAGATTTCCTAGTCCATACCTCCTCTATAACTTGGGGATCAATAACAATGCAAAGGAATAGATTAATCAAGTGTATGGTAGTAGTAACTGTCTCAACCTAAAAGTACTGTGATTAGCTTGCCTGGCTATTGTGGACTCTCTCAACCTAAAAGTAACTATCTCGACCTAAAAGTACTGTGATTAGCTTGCCTGGCTATTGTGGACTCTCTCTTGAATCATCATGTCATGTGTTTGGCAATGTCATTTTGGGAAGGGATGTAAGGGGCGGTCAACTGATGCTTAATACCCCGCTCATTGTAAAATTACTCAAAAGCTTTCAAGGCATACTTGCCTCCATTATCTGGCCTTATGTATTTCAGTCTATACTAAAACTAGTTCTCAACAAGAGCAAGCCAACGCTTAAAAGCAGACAAGACATCCAATTTTTACTTAATAGGGTAAGCCCAGACCTTATGTGAGTAATCATCAATGAATGTGATAAAGTACTTTGCACCAACTAGCGATTGACAGGGCACGGGATCATGTGCATCCAAATGAACAAGAGCCAAAGACTCACCCATGCGCTTCATGCTAGATTTCTTATGCGTACTATGCATTTGTTTGCCATATAAACAATGATCACAAGACTCAAAACACTTATAGTCTAGGGATAAAAGATACTATAAACCGGTAAGCATTTTCATTCCTTTCAAAGACATCTACCTAAGGTGACGATGCCAAAGAGATACATGTGGAACTACAACCCTAGCCAAAACATGGTCAACTAACTTAGATACAAGCAAAGGATAGAGGGTACTATACTTAGTACCATGTGAAAAAATAAGATTCCCACGCGTAATCTTCCATGAGGAATCACCAAAAGAGACAACATAATCTATGTCATCCAAGGTGTTAGCATATATAAGATTCTTTATGAGAGCCAAGACATGATGTACATTATGAAGAGTGAACATGTTGCTAGAACCAAAATGTAGTTGGACATCACCAATACCAATTATCTACAATGCTAGGTCATTACCCAAATGGATAGATCCAGTCATATTGTGATAGAAGTGAAATCACTCTCAATGAGGGGCTATATGAAAGGAAGCCCTTGAATTTATCAAACCAACACTAAGTATATCATTGACAAAGCATAAGTCAGCTATGAAGCACCCAAGGAAGAGGTTGCCAATATGAGATCATTAGATGTATCAAGTTGCACCACATTAATCTCCTCCATCTTGATGCTAAACTTGCTAGGTAGAATGTTGCAATCATGATTCTTCTCTTATACTTGGTCTTTACTCTTTTTCTTGTTCGCACATTTTATCGCACTATCATTGAATATGACCTACTTTCCCACAATAATGACAAGTAGGATTGGACTTATAGCTATGAGACTTACAGCAAGACTATCCACATGTCCTAGATTGAAGACTTTTGAGAGTCTCTACCATGGCCCTTATCATCCTACTAGTCTCTCATAGCCAATGCATGTGACATACCACCCCCATTTTTGAGTTTTTGGGTTTACCACCCCCATTTTTGAGTAGCCTAACCTACAATTTTTACACTAGAATCTACCATATTTGGGTCTTCCAATAGCTATAGTTGATCCCATTCAGCTTGTCAATATTGAAGATAGCACTATCACAAGAACCACTAGCCATAATGAGACCAAGCAAGTTTACAGAAGGTCAAAATGAGTTGTTGCAATACCCTATAAATTAGATTCAAAACCACTGCTAAATCAAGTGGGAGACAAGAGATAATATCAAAGGAATGAGTTGTCCAAACTGTAGTTAAGTAACTTTTAAGTCCAAGTGATTGTCTTCAAATAGGATGTATAAAACTTAAACGATAGGCCATTGTAATAAATGGCAGCAATATGCCAAAAACCAACTATGAGCAACCAAGAACGAAGGAACTAATAATAATTGGCATTGAAAAATATCACAAATGCAGTGTTTTAGCAACCATATATGCAATAGGTATAGATGTCATGGACAAGGTAGGTCTCAAGGAGGGTAAATGAAGAGAACAGTAAGATGCATAACCCACTGGGCAAAGCTAAATATATGACCCAGAATCATATAAATACCACTCACAACATCCTAATAGACATAGGTACTAGGTCCAAGCCAAGAGATCAAATCAGCCCCTCCCACAATAGGGTAACTGCATCCAATACATATCAAGAGAGCATGTGCATGTCACAAGGAGTCCCACTATCTCACTGTAATAAGCTCAAGCTCAGCCACATAAACCAAATGCTCTATAGTATATCCAAGTGCCAAATGTGGCTCAATATTTAAAGCCAAATAGCTCCCATTGAAGCAAAATTTGAATGCCAAATGAGCATGCCAAGCTCAAAACATCATGGTGATGACATCCATACATCTAAGATCCATATAGTATACATCTAGAAGCATAAAACCCAATATATGCTTCATGCCCATAATGACAATGATAGAGGCAAGTGAAACATAAAACCAAGTTTCCAAAGCATCCAATGTGGCTCAAAAAAGAGCCTCAAATGTTACCATATACATGTCCAAGTCCATACATTAGTGCCAAGTATGTACATTAGCATATGTCATACCCAAGAAGCATATAAGCTTTCAATACATAAGGCTTTCAAGTGAACACTTGTTGCCCATAGTATATACAATGAAGAACCCTACTTTAGACTAAGGAAAGAAACCTCAAACCTATCCAAGAATCATCTCAAGACATGTACCAAGCATCCCAACATCAATGCATAGGTGTATGAACATAAGTGAAGCTTTAAAAATGAAGTAATGATTGTCCTTGTTTTATGATAGCATTTTACCCTATTTAAACAGTGATTAGCTAAAGTATTCAAGCTCAAAACCAATACTCCAGAGGGTTAAACTTCCATGGAACCTTCAAGACAAAGCTTTGAAGCAAATTGAAGGGAAGAGCTCCTTGATCTTAGCTTTGATACCACTTGAAGGGAGTTAGTCCAGAGTGGAAGCACCCGAGTGAAAGCAAGAGCTATGTGGAAGGAGCAAAAGCAAGAGAGAGAGACACAGGATGTGGGAAATTGAACAGCCACAATGTGTGGCTGACCTTCTCTTTTTATTCAAATGTTACTAAAAGAATAAATAATGAAGTGACAATGATGGACACCTACTGCTACCTGTAGTATAGAGATGTGCAAGTATTATTAGTATAGTAATACATGGGCGACTAGGCATAGGCACCTTTACCCCCAACATATAGATTGTCCTAGTCCAACCCCTATGAAAGCTAATGCCACTGATAGCCAATAGAAAGCACAGGGGCGAGCCTCCAACTTGGTGGAATTGGAGGTAGTTGTAGTTACACATGCTAAGAGAAGAGAAACTTTCACCTACAAAAATTGTGAACTTCAAATTCCCAACAAAGCCATAGAGTAGTATAGTACAAGATTGTACAGTGCAAAATTATTTAGTGTCACAAAAGGATATAGAGTTATTTTAGGATGAAAAACTAGAGGTCCAGGAAATAAGAGAGGTGGATGTACCTCCAGTGATAGAAGAAGTGGTTTTGTAGCCCTTATTTGAAGAAAGTCAAAAAATAAAAGTGGGCATAGCCCCATTCCCCAACCGGTTGGAGAAGTTCATAGATCCCAAAAGGGAATATAACTTGGTGAAGGACCTGGAGCTAGATACATTCCTAGAGACTGGTGTCTAGATAGAAGATTGTTTCATGGAAAGTGCATTGATTGATTGAGGTTCCTTAGTGAACATAATGAGTGATGTGATGCTAAAATATTTGGACCTGCAAGACATGCAACTGACTCAGTGGCTCAGTAGACTAGTGAATCAAAGAAGAATTAAGCCCTTAGGAATCCTCCCATATGTCAAGACTAGTGGCTCACTTAAGCCCTTAGGAATCCTCCCATATGTCAGTAGACTAGTGAATCAAAGAAGAATTAACCCCTTAGGAATCCTCCCATATGTCAAGACCATAGTTATTGGACAAGACTAGTGGCTCACTTAGTGGTAAATCCTAACTCTTATGGAACATCTTCCCATTTGTTGCTCACAAGACCATGGTTCTTTCAAGCTTAAGCAAGGACCGATTGGTTCAAAGGAACTTTGACCCTAGGTAGGAGACCAAATAAAGTAGTGTTGAAGTTGTATGGTGCTAAAAAAGAACATGGGTCCACCTCTATAGAGATCTCATTTGATTCTTCCAATAAAGCTGTATATGGAACATTGGCAGAAGAAAATGCTGTCAAATGAATTATCCCAAGGAAAATAGAAGCATAGCCCCTAACAGTTGGCACTATAAGCTCTCTCCCAAAAGCTACAAAGGCATTGTCAATGGGTGAATGCCTTTTACCTAAATTAGAAATGACTTCTAAAATTACCTTTAACAGTGAGATAAAAGCATGGATATACTACTCCCTATGCTACATGACCACAATAGAGCTAGAGGTAGAAGTGCAAGTAGATACATAAGCAGAAGCACAAAATGCAATGACGAACTTGTTCTTCTCATATAGAGGCCCTTCAAATGTACAAACAGAGACAAAAGGAGAAGATGACAAAAGTGAAAATCAAGATTCAAATAGTGAAGAGAAAGAGTCTATTTGATCAAAGGTGGATATAAATGACAATGAAGTCCCAAAGACCTTAGAAGTTGAAGAGCCCCTCTTATTTGATGGCACAACAATGGCTCTTTTGGTTCTATTCAATGGTCCTCAAAGTGTGCAAAAGATGTACAAGAAGTGGATTAAGCAAAACATGCCTTCCTTTTACACTAGTTCTTGTCAGCCTGAGAGCTGCCTTTCTCAAGAGAAGATGATGATCATGCCCCCTGCCAACAGGAACCAAATCCACTAGTGCAAAGAAACACTGAATATTAGTATTATGTGACATTTATGGATGTATCTTTCAAATATGAGTCCTTGAATAAAGAAGGAATCATCATTAAAACATAATAGAAAAAGCCTTAATATCATTTGAGTAGTCTAAAGGACTAGATGAGTCATCAGTGAGAAGAAAGAAGAAGTTGGTTCAAATGGAGCATCAGACAAAGAAGCCATTCCCTTGAAGGAGTCGGCCAGAAGTAATCCGCGAGACCTTCATCTTCAGAGACGTGGAGGGTGAGACACAATTGATTGTTATTGATGCAGATGGTATTGAGTATTACTTGAAAGTGGAAAGTAGCCTCCTTGATGAAGAGTTATTGATCCTTCATCGGGACCTCTTGAAGGAGAATCTGGATGTGTTTGCTTGGTCTTACAAATACTTGAAGGGGATTGATCCTATAGTGTGCCAACACCATATTGATTTGGAACCTAGTACTAAGCTAGTACTGCAACGCCAAGAGGCAAATAAATCTGAATTACTATGCCTTGATGAAGATAGAGTTGCTGAAGCTTTTGGAAACTGAGTCCATATATCCAATAGCCAATAGTGAATGGGTTTCATGATCATGGTTGTACCTTAGAAGAATGGAAAGCTACATTTTTATGTAGACTTTAAATTAAATTCCAAAACTAAGAAAGTCACTTCTCTATTTCTTTTGCAAACCAGTTGTTCAATATAGTTTCTGCATAAGGGATAGTCACAAACCTGCCTTGACTTCACCAACTAACCTCAAATAGTTAAGGGGATTTCTTGGCCATATGGGCTACTATAGGAGGTTCATTGTGCATTTTAAGACTAAGGAAGCTTTTATGCATAGGCTCTTGAGAAAATATGCCAAGTTTAATTGGATAGATGACTGTGAAGAGGCCTTTAGTATTCTAAAGCAATGTCTCATCAGAGTATCTATCTTGCAGTCCCCTGACTAAATGAAGGAATTCCATGTATGTATTGATACATCAGTCAAAGGCCTAGGAACAATCCTCTACCAGAAAGGTGCTTCAAGGTTGGATCAACCTATTTATTATGCAAGCCAAAAAGCCACTGATAGAGAAAGAAATTATATAGTGATAAAGCTTGAGTGCTTAGCAATGGTGTTTGCCTTCGAGAAGATTTAGCACTACCCGTCAACCCATTTTGAAATTTGTGTAGATCATGAAGTGTTATCCTTCTTAATGAACAAGGAAAATGTCAAAGGATGAATGATGAAATAGTTTCTTTTGTTCCAAGAGTTTGACTTTGAAGTGGTTACCAATCCTAGTCACTCCCATGCATTGGCCAATCATCTCTCACGGAGCCCTTCGAGTTAAGAAGAGGAGTAGGATGATCCGGATCTTCCTAATGCAGATTTCTTTCTACTAGAGACTATTACCCCATGGTATGAAGACATTGCCAACCTCTTGGTGACTCAGTAGTACCCTCCTAGCCTATCTAGTATAGAGAAGAAGAAGCTTCTATTGGAATCAGTCCCCTACACCCTGTTAGGTGGTGCCTTGTATAAGAAAGGTAAATATGAAGTGTTGGGGAGATGTGTTATAGGAGACAAGATTGGGATTTTTCTAAAAGCTTACAATGAGGAGCCATGTAGTGGACACTTCACAAGACAAGTGATAGCTAGGAAGACTCTACTCACAAGATATTGGTGGTCGATCCTCCACAAGGACGCCTATGATTACTATAAGAAATATGATGCTTGTCAATGCATGGGGAAGCCCAACAAGACCAGTGCCCTGCCACTACACCAATCCTTCCCTTGAAGTTGTTTGAGAAATGTGGCATTGATTTCATGGGCCTGATCAATCCTTTAATCGGAAGGAAGTAGACTAGATACATTCTGCTTTGTATTGACTATGTGACAAAGTGGTGTGAAGCCAAAGCTCTCAAACGATATGATGGCAATATCTTGGCCTTTTTTCTATACGAGAATATTATTACTTGCTCTAGCAATCCTTTAGTTGGTAAATGATCAAGGCACTCACTTTTTGAACAAGATTATGGAAGAGTTGATAGAGATTTATAAGATTAGGCATTACAAGTACATACCCTGTTGCCGTTGAGCCAACAACCAAGTCAAAGTTACCAATTGCATCCTTTGCTCCATCCTAATATGGACGATTTACTGCACGTCACCACGATTGAAGATTGACTTATAGAGGCTCTCTGTCCATGTAGAACCTCCCATAAGATGGCTACAGGATAGACACCCTTTTAGTTGGTGTATGGCATAGAAGCTATTTTCCTTGTGGAGTTGGAGTTGCCCTCTTTATGAGTGGCCATTGAAGAGTGGTTAGGAGATGATGAGTCCTTGCAATGATTTCTTTTACACTTGAAATGTTTGGAAAAGCTCCAAAGGATGGCCTTAGAGTCTATGGAAGCTACACAAGCTCGATGCAAGGTATATCATGGCACATTTATCAAGCACAAAGAATTTAATGAAGGTAACCTCATCCTCATGTTGATTCACACTTTGGAAAGTTTTTAGGGAAGCTTCAACAATGTTGGTTGGTGGGCCCCTATAAAGTGCTAGTAGTTAACTCCAATGGTTCTATTTAGATCCGAGTCATGGATGCCTCTAATGATCCTTTTCTTATTAATGGCTATTGCTTGAAGAAGTATTTCCCTTCATGGGGATCTTGACAATCATAGTCGATAGTCGCTCTCCCCCTTGGGTGTCGCTTATTAATTCTTCTCATATTATTATTGATAGCTATCATTCTCATTCTGATGAGGTGGCATCATTTTTTTGGCCCCTCAACTCTAGCTCCTGCCCTTGTTCTATTACCTTCCCTTTCAATCCAATAAATCTAGTATGGATGAACAATTTCTATCATTATTTTTTAAATAAGAAAAAGAAAAAAATTAGTTATGGGGGACTAGGACATTGGTCCCTGTCATGCCAACCTACTCTTTGGGAAAAGGTGAAAATACCCTTAGGATTAGGGAGCAAAAGAAAACAATAGAGTAATACAATTGTTATGGGAGAAAAGGATGAAATTCACTATCATAATAGGCCTTGCTCCAAGAAAAGGTAGCAACATCATTGGGTGGGAAGCTAGTTGTGAAAAAGATGGCAACACTACTTATTCGAGATTAGATAACTCATCAGTTACACTCATTAAGATGTAGTTTCAAAGAGCCTCCCTTGGTGCACTGTATCTTGTCATTTTGAAAGGATATTTGGCTCCTACAATAGGAAAAATCTCCTACACCTAAACCAAGTTCTGGATCTATTGGCTACCTTCTTGGGTACACCTCTGCATCAATACCTTGATGTCAATGACAAGTGATTTTCATCGATAGCCCTCTAAATGATGTGACATTTCATTCTAATTGGATGGGGATGTTAGTATGGTTACCCTCTATATCTAGTAATAAAGTGTGAGATAGAGCGTGGGGTGAGTACCCAATCAAGATGTGTAGAATGGACTATTGCATGCACGGGATGGACCTCTCAATGCACAACACATGATTTGTTTTGTGCACGGGACTATCAAGCTCCTTGGTCTTTTTTTCTCACACTATATGTTGGCACAAAAGGCGGATACACTATCGCACCATTAACTGCCTACAAGGCATACAAACTTTGCACAAGTGATAGTGAGGACTAAATTAATGGATTTTAGAAACCAGGCTATCCTTCTATATTTTATCAACAGAGCATGAGATAGAGGGGGGCTTAGTGATTGATTCTCCCCTCAATCAAGTAAGAGTAAGGATTGAGGGACATTATGACAATTGACAATCAGGTATATTCTTTTTTTCCCTTGC
The DNA here is from genome assembly GCF_053477565.2 of Lygodium microphyllum. Lineage (NCBI taxonomy): Eukaryota > Viridiplantae > Streptophyta > Polypodiopsida > Schizaeales > Lygodiaceae > Lygodium > Lygodium microphyllum. Next base: position 74,956,747 of record NC_141164.1, on the reverse strand, counting down.
ACACATAGGACAAATCCCTACTACCACCATAGTACGCTTCACTTTGTTCTGTGCATTGCACTTAGCCTTCCTTCTCACACCCATGCCAATTGGGTTGGGATGCATAGATGCACTGACAACTACGTACACTATATACTCCCTCTAAGCCTCCCCATCTTGTCAAATTCTAAACCGGGTGTAATATATGGGTCGTTCGAGCGATGTGAGTAATTGGGGCAAGTGACTGATCTCTCCTTTCACTATGAGTGCTTGGTAAGATTGAGATCAATTTGCTTTGGCAATGTTAGCTTGTTAGCCTTCATTGGAAATGCTATCTACCTAGGTGCTATTGCATGGTCTATGTCATATGTACATGTTAACTGCGATGTGAGATAGAAAAAAGAAAATTCAAAATAGAGAATAATACAAAAAAAGGCAGCCCAACAAAAGAATAAGAGAGGAAAGGCCAAAAGTGCAAAAGGTCAACTCAAAGATAAAGGCACATTTTAAAATGCAAAGGTGTCACCAAAATTTTGTAAAAGAGTGGTAGGCTCCCTATTGTAAAATCTAGATGAGCATAGGTGAAGGGATAAGACAACTAAAAGGGAATAGGGAAAGAGGACCTTGGCAGGATGCCTGGTCATGTAAAAAATGGGATGGGTGCCCAAGGGATTTAGGGCTTGTATATAAACTCAAAAAGTAAATGAGGAGCTCCTTCTTTGGTGTGTAGCTAAAGTGGTTTCTTCTTCCTCTCTCCTCTCCTTCTTGCTTGTGTGTGTTGTGCTTGAGAGAGGGAGTGTGAGAGTATGAGGGTGAGGGACTATGGCAGAGAAGATCTCCATGCTCTCCTCTCTTCTTCTCTTCTCTTCTCTTCTCTTCTCTTGACCCACACATGGCTATGGAGGATGGAGCTAGAAGGAGTAGGCTTGAGGTTTCTTGAGCTCGCAACTAGGATTGTGGAGCTACCAGAGTGCTTGTGGAAGGAGGCCACTCATTCTCAGGGACATCAAGGTAAGCTCACTACATCTGTGAGATTGGAGGCACGTTAGCTAGGTGAGAGAGCCATTAGAGCTCGCTTGAAACACTTGAACAATAAGTGGTCCATGGGTCTTAGCAATTGAGCTTGAGCTCCCAATACATTTTGGTTTCATTGTTAGGACAAACAGATTCAAGCTCGAGCACTTGCACACTTCAAATCAAGTGTCAAAGTAGAGTTTCATCCTCGAACCGGTACTTGATGTAGGTAGGAGATTTCGAGTTTAATCTTCAATGCAAGTAAGTATTTTGGGTTTTGATAATTAGGCAAGTACAACAAATCATTTCAGTACTTGAGTTGTGGTTTTTGTTGCATTTAGAGTAGGATAGGATCGAGGGATTGAAGTGAATCGCTTTAGGGTTGTTGTTGTAAATAGGTCCAAACAGGGGAAAAATGGGGTTCAAATCCATTAACAAGGAATGAGCACTAATGGGGTAATAATCGAGCATTGGAACGATGGTTTAAGGCCCAAGGAAGGGGGGAGGAGAGAGAGAGAGAGAGAGAGAGAGAGAGAGAGAGAGAGAGAGAGAGAGAGAGAGAGAGAGAGAGAGAGAGAGAGAGAGAGAGAGAGAGAGAAACGAAAAGAGAGATACCTAGGGCCTTCGACAAATCGATCAGCTTGTGCGGGAGTATATATAAATCTTGCCCCTTTTCCATTCTTGCATTTTGGAGGTGTATGTGACTTTATGTGCATTGAATCATCACCACGAATAAAAATCATGCCATCATGGTTGTTGCCCCATTAGAATCGGACAAGGTCGTCAGAGTTTAATCCCCATCGGACTCAGACGTGTTAATATGTCGGATCTCGAGCATGGCTATGGAGGTTGAAAGAGGAAGAGTTAGCTCATGAGGTAATAGACGTCAATATGAAATGTCACCCAAGTGAATCAGGTTCCAAGATGGAAGCTTGGACTCATAAACAAAATCTTGTGTGTTGACAATGACATAGACACTTTGTTGGAAGTACAAAATTACTATGACATTGTATTCAAAATGAGTGCAAGTACAAAGATCTATAGGAATAGACTAGGCTGTACTTTCCACCACTGTGCATATGGGATTCTGTATCTTGAGCCCACACTGCTCTATACAAAGAGGCTAAGCCAGGTGTGATTGCTAGTATCTCAACACCCCTCTTCAATCATAACTAGAGAAGTACAAATTGTGTAGAGGATTTAGTGAGCAACCACTTGCAAAGTGTGGGCACACCACAAACATGGTAAACACCAGAGGCTATCACAGAAAAGGCTAAGTGTGGGTACCAAAGATGTGGTGGACATCCAAAGGCTGAAACAGGGGCCTCACAAACTGTATAGAGGCTATAGTACAAGGTTACACGAGGAGTTTACAAGCTTATATCAGAAGCATTAGGGCTAGGCAACATAAGGCAGAAAAATTCTATCAGAATAGAAGGATTGATAAGGCTTGTCCTTCTCTTGGTGGTCTTATTATTATTATTATTATTATTATTATTCTTCTTTTTCTTTTGCTCCATGGTCCTCTTCTTCTTTAACATCAATTAGATATGCCTTTTGGGACCTTTTCCTGGCATGACAGAATTTCTCCGTGTGACGGATCCTTTTGTAGAAATCACATATCAGTTGATCTTTCTTGCCTTTGTACCTGATACCTACATATAACAATTGTTCATCTTGAGAGGTGCTTGGATTTTACCTTCTTTTCTTCTTCTAGTAGGGAAGCCTTAATGTCAACTAGTTTAGGACTAGGCATGTTGATCAATGTAGTTTACACATTATTATCGTCAGGAGGCAGCTTTTTAACACCACACCAATACAAACATCTTCATCCATCTTAAGATCAATTTCTGCAAGCTGAGTTAAGAGACTTTCCATGTAGTTCAATTGAGTTACAAGAGATGTGTTTGATTTTATATCTAGCTTGAAAAATTTAATTAGTAATCCATACTTAGATGACTTTGATTGTGCACCAAACAAAGCATCTAATCTCTTCCATGTATCATTAGAGGTTTCACAGGTATCCATATGTTGGATGTAGTTGTCATCCAATTCTAGCTTAATGATGGCTTCTGCTTTGTCATCATTATTTTGCCAAGTAACTGCAAGATCTACATCCCAAGGCTTCTTCTCCTTGCCATTGGTAATGGCCCAAAGACCCTTCTTCATCAGTATGAGCTTGATGCGGGTTTGCTAGGTGTCGAATCTGACCCCTTTGAACTGAATAGTTAGAGAGTCTTTGCCCATGATGGAGCATCAAATCAGCACCAAAACTCTTAGATATGAGTAGTAGAAGATTTAATTGTGTCAAGAGACACAAGGAATGAAGTGTCAAATAACACTTGATAAGTATCAATAGATACTATGATTTTAGGCACTTGAGTTTGATGCTTTGATGCTTGGATTTCACCCCTCGTTGATTTGATGGGAAATGCTTATTGAAAACTTCAATGCTTAGTGAATCGGAGTGGTAGAGGTTTGGTTTGAGTGCCAGGAAAGAGAAAATGAAGGAAAGATGAAGTTTCAAGTAAGTTGGCTATTGAGTTTTAGGGTTTGCAGGACATGGGTAGAGTTTTTCTCTCTGTGTGGCTCACCCAGTGAACCATTTTGGACAAGATTTGAGTTGGGGGTGCCTTAGGTAATGGGATTTCATTGACTTATGATTGTGATCAACATTGTAGCATGCAGGATGAGAATTTTCAGTACGACCAAGCACATGGCGCAGATAGGCAACGAGCATGATTTTCAGCAATGATGGAGCATATAGTGGTCAATGTTGTACTTTGAGGTGCCAAGAACTAGCACCTTGAGTAGGGGAACAACTCCCAGAAAAGGAAGCACTAAGAAATATTGCATGTAGAGTGAGATCTTCTCAGGTCCTTCCCCTCCTTGATTTGGTGCTGGGACAGTAGATCAGAATGGCAGTGGGTTGTTCCAGGTGGCAGGAGAGAGAAAATGATGAGATTTTTGAGCTTTGATGAAACTGGCTATGGCTGATAGTTTAGGGTTTTAGACAGGGGCCTGGTTTTTTGCAGATTGCAAGAGCTATAGTTGATCATTTTGAAAACTTTTTTTATAGGAATGAAGCTTACTTCAAGCTCTTCCAAAGACCTATCCTCCTCGTCAAGATCGCAACATGTACAGCGCGCGCAGAGTGGACGAACAGATTAGGCACAGATTTCATCAGCAGCCATGAATTTCGACAATGCCGTGCTTGTTGATCAACAATGTGGACGATTTTTGTGCTAGGAGGGAGCGCCTAAGTAGAGGAAGATATGTCTAGAAGAGAGTTCATGAAGATATGCTCTATAGAGAGAGATATGAAGGCTCCATGGAGGGTATGTCCTGCAGGTCACATTTGAAGACTATGGAAATGACTGAGAATTTTCACAATGCTGAGCTTCAAATAGCCAAATATCATGGATTGATGTGATACAAGGAAGCTTTGTGAGTTGGAGAACACTTTTCCAGAAGGAAGTTCCAAGAGATTTGACCTGTGGAGTGAGATATAAGCGACTCAATCTGACAGGGTGCTGCTGGCTATGGCTGCCATGGAAGCTCAAGTAAAGGTAGAGTTGGGAGATGAAGTCATGGGATGAAACTGAGCTAACCAGAGATTAATATGAGATGAGAGAGAACAGAGGAGAGCTAAGTCGAGCTGAGCCATGCCTGACTGCGCTCTGATACCATGTTGAGAAACACAGATCTAGAGCATGGCTATGGTGGTTCAAAGACGGGAAGAAGACTCATGTAGACATAGACTCAGACATTGACTATCACACAAGTGAATTAGGTTTCAAGATTGAGACTTGAACTCATAAACACAATCTTGTGTGTGGACAATGACATTGACACTTTACTGGAAAGAAAAGAGTACAATCATTGCTTAAGAAAAGGAAGCAAGTACAATGCTTTATAGGAAAGTAGGAAACTACAGTAGGCACCACTATGCATATGGGATAGGTAAGCCTGCATGTCCTTGGCCCTGAAGATCCATACAAAGAGGCTATTAGTGAGTGTGATTGCTGAATCTCAACAGGTCTTGGCAGCTGATCGCCTCTATAGTGACACTAAAAAAGGATACTCTGAGCACACTAACAAGAGGGAAGTAGGTGGTAGATGTAGAGGCTGAGGTTTTAGCACTAAGAGCTACATAGAAGGGGAGTACTAAGGTTGGGGAGTGATGGACCTAAAAACGGGCCGGCACTGGCTCATGCACTAGCCGAGCCTCGTCACTACGCACAAGACAATCCCTTTGCCTCGCGGCCAGGAGCGTCTATCAAAATCTCTGCCTTTCTAAACATTGCGTTTGTAATACGTTGTAGTCCAACTGATCCTAACCCAATATTACTCCTCAGAGGGAGTCCCTTTCACATAGCCAAAAGGTTCCAATCACATACACATGGGGTTCCTCCTACGGCTGAATGCCGTCAACCCTCTGCGACTCTCCTACACCTTGGGGATTGGCCCCTCAGTGCGTCGCTCAACACATAGACACATCGCACAAAAGCCGCTCAAGGTACCAAATAAGCGTGTCCAGGAATGTACCATTGTCCTTATTCCTCTTTCCCCTAGATCCCACGACTAGCCTACAACATGGGTACCTCACTGCCTCTCATCGTAGGTCGGGTTCTAATAAACCAATTGCAATGCATGTCCAGGAGCTGATCACTGATACTTTTAAATTCTTTTTCATGCTCCATGCATTTGGTGGATGCCTAGTGCTCAAACATTTAGCAAAATAGTATCGTGCACAAGTGCAAAACATTCTTTTAATGGTTTCCAACTACCGTTCATGCTTCGTTGCATGGGCTTAGCACCGAGGTGATCCTCGTGCTACTAAGCTCTTAATTTTAATTATCATCCGTCCTGAATGCTATGCATAGAAATCAGCAACTTTCCCATCATCTCACACGGCATTTGGACATATTTCAACTCCTCTACCCTTCCCCGTTTAAATAGTGCATCGTTGGATAGGTTTATAAGGTATTTTACCATCATTTTATGTGAAAAAACCGGAAAAAGACACACTAGAACAAGAAGGTGGGGTTGAGCTGAGGCAAATCCTCATGCTTCAGTCCCCACAAACATTCACAAACATTTTTCTTATTTATCCTTATTTTTCGAAACCCAAAATGTAAATTTTCCCTATTTTTTAGGGTTTTTTCACCCTTTTCTTGTATTTTTCCTTATTTTCCTGCATTATTTAATTACTGAAAATTCAAAACAGGTTAGGGGCTGTGGCCCTTAGTTCCTTCTTGCAGAAAAATGAAAGTTTAGTTGATGTTCCTATTTACTTTCCCATTTTTATGCCAAAAAACCATCATTTTCCCTTGATTTTTCATGTTTTGCGTGTTTTAATGTATTATTTTGAACCACAAGATGTATATTTTTCTGATTCTCTGATTATGACCAGCAAGAACTCATGGAAAACAGCAACATGAACAATTTTTAGCCCACATGAACAACATTTCATCAATCAAAAGCTATAGAATCTCAAATTTTCTTTGAAAATTTTAAATTACCACTTATTTGCGTGTTTCGGGTTTCATGTCCATGGCTGCAAATTTGGAAATCAGTAGCACTTCATGTCCAGCACAATCACCAATCACCATTTCCAGCCCGTGGAGCAATCCGATCCATGCTGGACAAGCCTCTATCATTCTTTCTTCTTCCTTCCTCTTCCCACATGAACTTGCCTTTAGAAGAGAGAGAGGGAGGAGAGAGAAAGACTGAAATCAGAGATCTTCAAAGAGGGCATCATTTGACGGGCGAAGGGCGGCGAAATGATTGGCATCCAGGAGGGAATGAGGGGCAGTGATCAGTTACAGGGGTTGTTTTCAGGCTGCCATGATGATCATCAATCATCAAGCGCAATTTTCGGGCGCAGTATGGCGCCTTCTTCTCCACGATTTTTCATCTCTCATTTGCATTAAAGCTTCATGCTACATTTAAATTTTGGGCTCCCAAAGGTCACTTGCCCATTTTGGCCAAATTTTGTCCACCCCTTCGTATCTTGACCGGTTTCTTGGCCATTTCCCCGTCCGGACTCGGAATCGAGCTCTGAAAAATCGTGGGCGTCCGGCTTAGCATCCCGCATTGGCCAGTAGCTCGTGTCAACCTGCACGACTGTCTGAAAAATTATGAAAAATCAACAAGTGTCACTCGGGCGCCTTTAAAGCACTTTGGCGGTTAAAATCGTCCTAGATCGAGCCGCTGCCTTTGACGGTGAATATTTTTCCCTTGATATTCATAATTTTTAGCTATTTTTAAGCACTTCCCATCACCTAAATTCCGCTCTCATTGGCGACCACGGGATAGGGCGACTCAGCCCGTCGAATCCACGAACATATCTGCACATAAACAACCAAAGAAGCATCAAATTGACACAAAACAATGATATAATAAAACTCAGCACAATGCTTCCCCTACCCCTGGACAGAACCAATGCATGACATCCACAAGGAGTAGGCCTAGCATCATCCAATAGAAGATCCGAAGTGAGTCACTAACCAGCTGCTCCAACACAGCCAAACTAAAGAGAATTGTCAAAGAGGTTGCCCTAAGTGGTAGTCTGCGCTACTTACCAACTAAAAACAACTCAACTAGGAGCTCCTACAAGGCGAGGACTCCTATAGCCTGACCAAAGAATATTTGCTTTCAGTACATTTCTCCTTTTAGGGTTGTTATTGGATGAACATACTTGGGCATGTAAAAAGGAGGGAGCTGAGCGTAGTGACCCAAGGAGAATAGGGCATCGGCCTTAGGACCTGTCTCGGCACCCAAGGACCTACCAAGCCCTCGCAAGGCGACACTTAATCCTTTTCTAACGCTCACTTTTATTTTCGCTCCAACCTTCCTTGTTTTGTCATCATTTTTTTTCAGCAAGAAGCCACCCCTAGGAAGACAAGGTATCGGCCCCAGGTCTGACTCGTCCCCAGGAACCTACCAGGCCTCCGCAAGGCAATGATCAACTGCTTATATATTTTCATTTCTTTTCTTTTCTTTGATAGGGGTTAGAACCCCTTTTTACACACCTTCGTATTTATAGTCATCTTTTAGGATGTACAGAGTTTCTTGGCATCATCATTATTATCTTCTAGCAGGCTTCTCTAACTGCCTCACTACTAACAAGAACTCCTAGAACGGCTGCCTAGCAGGCTAGCAGAACAGGGCCACTAGGACATCCTTCTAAAACAGGTATTTCGGTGTCTGACAATGTCTTTGCAGGAGGCAATGACTACTCCGACCTCCCTCAAACATACTCAACCTAAACCTGGGACTTCATGCCTTGGTTGTCGGTCCCCAACAAAAATGTATCCCCTCGACAAGTACAAATACACATATAACAGGAAAGAAAGGTACTCGTAAAGGAGAGGTATCACCTGGATTGGCCACAAGAAGCTTCCATCACAGCAAAGGCTCCCTCCAAGCTTGCCTTCAAACCTGTCTAGCACAGCACTTAAAACAAAAACCCAATTAAATGCACCTGCACTAGACAGGCAAATGGCCCACTTGGCCTAATGAAATAAACACTTCACTACAAAATTGACTTGGCCCTCTTGGCCTAATGAAACCAGACATGACTTTGCTACAAAACTGAATCGGCCCTCTTGGCCTAATGAAATCAAACAATACTACGCATAACATCCTCCTAGAAACAACCATGATAGACATCAAAGCATACCATTCCCGGGGGAACAGGGCTTGTAGCCCTAAACTAAGTGCATTAAATTATGACCCATCCCTCCTGCATATATCGCAAGAGGTGTTCGCATCACATGTCGTTGAATCAGTCTATGGGTCCAAGATAATAAAGGCAGATGAGTCTCGCTTACCCTCTGCATCACCCAAATCAACCATCGTCTGCCAAAGAGGGCATGTTCAGAAAGCATACCCCACAAACGACCAGGCCCTGTCTCACCATCAATAAATATATCAGGACAAGGGCCACAATTAAAGAAGAGGTCCTCTTCATACGCAAAATTAGCCAAAGAATCGGCAAACTGATTCCAATTCCGTGGAATCAGCTGAAAAGACACTCTATCGAATTCGTCTAGCAGGGCTATGGCAGTATGATGGTACATGCAAAGGATGGGGTTTCGCACCATGTACGTCCCATTGAGTTGATTTAAAACCAACTAAGAGTCCCCTTTCACCAACAACTGGCGGATACCACCCTTCTTTGCCACATTCAAACCCATTATCATGGCTTTGTATTCTGCCATATTATTGGTAAAATTCGCCCCGAGATAAGCAGCTAACTTCATGACAATGCGTCGTTGGGGGTCTCGGATGACAACTCCTACACTTCCTTTTTTGTATGCACCCCTGGACGCCCCATCAAAGTACAAGGTGTATGCCCATAAAGGATTTACATATCCCACCATCCGGAACTCTACTCGTAATTATAATAATCGAAATTCAGCATATTCAATGGGTGGACTGTAGGCTCCATCTCTCCATCGTCATTGAATTCAACAGGGATGCTCGTCAAAATTTGTAGGCAGTGATGGCAGAAGACCTTGATCTCCCAAATAAATGTCCCGCCTTCTTGCTCAATCACCTTGTATCCTTTGCTCCACCAAATGAGCTTTCCCTGATGATACCTCTGTTCCAAATATGGGTGTTCTAAATAAGGGATCAGATGACCCATCAACCTCTATCACGATTTCCTTGTAGATGTTTGATCAATCTCGCCTAGACCTGCAAGGCAGTCATAGCATTAGTGCAATCAGAAATAATAAGGTTTAATCTTATTAAGATTAACCTTATTTTTAAATTCTATCCCCTCAAGGTCAGCTAATAAGACTGTGGATTTATTCTTTCCTATTCTAACGATCCTATAGGGCCCATCCCATTTGGGTTCTAGCTTGCCTGGAAATAATTCATGTCGTGCATCATAATACAGAACAAGCTGTCCTTTCTTGAAAGTGTATTTCTTGGCTTTGAGGTCATGTAGCTTCTTCATTCGGCGCTTCGCCACTTCTTGGTGTAATAAGCTCTGCAACTTAAGCTCATCTAAATGTGCCAGTGTCATCAAGTGCTCAAAAAGTGCGTCTTCATTGCTCAAAGAATGATTGATGGCAAACCGAATAGTCGGCAACTCAATTTCTAAAGGCAAGACACACTCCTCCCCATATACTAACTTGAACGGGGTATGGCCAGTGGCTCGTTTGAAGGTCATATTATAGGCCCACACTGCCACGTATAACTTTTTATCCCAATCTCGTTTCTTTTCCGACACAATTTTGGACAGGATGCCCACAAGCTGCTTGTTGGTGCTTTCAACTTGCCCATTGGCTTGCGGATTATATGGGGTTGTCTTGTTATGCTTAATTTGCCACATCTCTATCAAACCTTTAATCACCTTGTTCAGGAAATGGGTTCCACGATCTGATACTAATTCTTTTGGCGGACCAAACCGGCATATTATCTGCTCTAAAAGGAAACTAGCAGTTTCTTTAGCATCATCTTTCCTTGTTGCACATGCTTCTGACCACTTTGTGAAGTAGTCAGTTGCTACAATGATATACCTCTTTTGCGTAGTCGACGATGGAGTAATAGGACCCACAAAGTCTATTCCCCACTTCTCAAATGGAAGTATCGCCATAATAGGGGTGAGTGGTCGTTTCCTATTCTCTCGATTATCATGTCGTTGGCAAATATCGCATCTCTTAACATACGCAATCGCATCCTGGAAGATGGCAGGCCACCAATAACCTGCTCTTAAAGCCTTTTGTGCTGTAAGCCGTCCAGCAAAATGGCCACCGCAAGCAGAATCATGGCACTCTTCCAAAATGAATGGCACCTCGTCAGGCATTACACATCGGTGATAGATATCATCAACCCCTTGCCGATATAATGTACCTGCGATCAAGGTAAACTTTAACGCTTGCTGCTTAATTTTCCTTTTCTCAGCCTTAGATAATTCGGATCCTGCCTCTCCTGTTGTTAAATAATGCGTTATTGCAGCGTACCAGGAGGGAATAGATGCCGTATCTATTTTAAATAACAACTCCATGTCACTACCTTCAGCCACAGATTCTTTCGGCTCCCCAAAGTCCACTAGACATTCCACGATGCCTCACAACCTTGGTGGCTTACTCTTGATTTCATAATCAAATTCCTGCAAAGTGATCAACCACTTTGCTAGACGATCAGGCGGCTGTAGCTTATTCATCAATAATCGAAGTCCCTCCGCCTTCGTATAAAGCACGACTTTCTCATAGAGAATATAATGCCTGAATTTCTTGGTCCCAAAGACCATCGCTAGACACAATTTCTCCATGTAAGTATAGTTGATTTCGGATATCCCCAGCTTCCGACTAGCAAAAGCAATCGGGTGGTACCACTTCTCTTCCCAAATTTGGGCTAAACAGCAGCTGATACTATACATCGTGGCTGCTGAAAATATATAAAACACCTCACCTCCTTTAGGTGCTTTAAAGACGGGTGCTCTTGCTAGCTCTTGTTTCACATCCTCGAATGCTACCTTACAAGGGTCACCCCATACAAACGAACAGCTAAAGGACAATAAATTTGTAAGCGCAACGTTCTTTCTGCTAAGGCGTTGATGAATCTACGGTAGTAACCCACCGAAGACAGAAAGCTATGAACCTCTTTCGGAGTGCGTGGTGGACCCATGGCAACTATAACTTTAACCTTCTCGGGGTCTGTCGCAATTCCTACCGAACTGACCACATGACCCAGCAATAGCCCATAAGGTACTCCAAAAACACACTTCCGTGGGTTTAGGGCGATGCAAAATTGTCTACAGCGCTCAAAGCATTTTCTTAGAATGATCAATTGCCTTCCTCTCACGGTGGCAGCCCCTAAGTCATCAATAAACACCTTCAACTCTTCAGGGGATATGTCACCGAATGTCTTATCTGCTGTTCGTTGCCACGAACTAGGTGTATTGCATAAACCAAAGGCCATCACATGGTACGCAAAAGTACCAAATACAGTGATGAAAGTCGTTTTCAACTTGTCCTCTTCTGCAATTGCCATTTGGTTGTATCCTGCAAAGCAATCCATAAACGAATATATCTCCCTACCCGCTAATTGATCCAAAATCTGGTCAATAAATGGCAACGGGTAGTAGACCTTAACTGTCTGCTTATTCAGCTCCCTAAAGTCTACACATAATCGGATTTGATTATTTTTCTTCTTTCTAATCACAACTGGCGAACACCATTCCGTGTGTTGCACAGGAAAAATCAAACCTGCTTTTTGAAGCTTCTGTAACTCTTCAAACAACCCGTCCCTCAATTCGAAAGGCATACGCCTTACTTTCTGTCGTACAGGACGACTGCCCTCTTTCAACGGAATTGTATGAACAGCAAGACTAGGAGGAATGCCTCTCAACTCATCATAACTCCAGGCAAAGATATCACGGAATTCCTGGATCAAGGCCACATAGTCCTCCTTTTCTGCTGAGCTGAGCATAGAACCTAATTTGATTGGCTGCGAATCATCAGGCGTACCAAGGTCTAGCTTGATAACATCTGCATCTCTTATACGATCTTGGCCCTCTATCGGCTCATTCAATGTGATATGATAGATGTCTTCCGTGGTGGATCCCTCTTTGGACTCATCACTCAATGATGTCTCACTACCAGATAAATCTTCTAATGTCTCCAATTCTGTAGAAGATACATGAGCTCTCTCACTTTGCGGGGACTCAGGATAAGCATCAACTACCACACGCTGGGCACCTCTGCCGAATATTAGCCGACCGGCGGGTATATCCACTTGGCAGTCCGCTTGCAAGATCCAAGGTCGTCCGAGTAATACTTGGTAACTTGGACGGCCTGCAAAACGAATCACCCTAAAGTCCAACAAGCATTCTACATTTGCAACAATAACATGGACCTTAGTAATGCAGCCTTCCGGCTGTCTCAAACTATCATCTGCCATTCTGAGAATTGTGGAGGTATCTTTCTGGATCACAAGACCCAACCTTTCCATCAGTTCAGAACTCATAATGTTAACAGATGATCCCGTGTCGACAATGGCATAATCTACTAATATCCCATCGACATAGGCTGCAACCCTTGGGCAATGCTTCTCAGCATGCTCGAACCAGTCATAACCAACTCACGCAATACCCAAAGGTTCTACGATATACCCAGTATGTAGGATCTTTCTAAATTCCTTGCGTACTCCTGGGGAAAGCTTAATAAGCTGTAAGAGATTCACATCCGGCTTGACTTCGCAAAGAGAGCTCGCCAAATCAAATTCATGATAGTTCGATAGAGCTCGCTTTTCACGCCAAACCATCCGCTCTTTAGGTCGCTGCACTGGCTTCAATGCCTCCTTTTTAACTTTCACCTTCTTCTTTGGTGGTTCCTTATCGGCTTTACTTTCTACGGGCTTCAAAGGTCCCCCTTCCATGGAAGGGTCCAAAACTTGCGTTCCTTTGTCGCCTTGTTTAGGGTTTCCGTTGACAGGCTTATCCTTGTCGGCTTCTCTACCCTTTTGACCTCTTGTAAGAACAGCTCGCATATTAGAGGTTTCAGCATCGTTCACGCGTATAGCCTCAATCAAACTAACCCCACTACCACTTGGTAGCTCCTCCAATGTAGTCTTTGGTCGTTGAAGTATTTGTTTAGGCCCATCTTCTCGCTGGGAATCATTTCCTTGGGCACTATGATTAACAGGCCCTGGTTGCTGACTACCTCGTTGGAGGGAACTGATCTTACTCCAGCAAGTAGCTGCTAAATGGCCGGATTTTCCACAAATGTCGCACTAAACATTTGGGCAATTTCTTGGATAGTGTTGGCCACCACACCATTTGCAACTAAGCCTCGAAGGTGCACCCTCCTCTGAGTATCTACTTCCTATCAAATTTTGTTGTTTTTTAAGGAAGTTGACATCAACGGCTATTTGTCGATACTGCTCCGTAATCATGTCGGTATAGTGCTTCATCATGTCCTTAACCTCACCAAGAACATTGGAAGAACTCGACTCATAGCCTTGGTCATTACCATGTCGTTCCATCGGCCTAACAATTCGATTAGGCACAGGTTGTTGAACCACATGCATGGTGTTAGAATTGACCGCCTGGCCTCCACCACTTGAAGCCGTTTGACTGCCCGTAGGCATCGACATGCTAGGGGGAGCTGGTAATAAACGCACATTCTGTATCATGTTCCCTCTCCCATTAGGGTTAGCCATCGTTATCCCTTGACCACTACTGCCATTGGCCATTGCCATATTGTTTCCCAATACTAAACCCATATTCGAATTGCCTCGAGAAGCATAGGCTGCTTGTAGTCGGGATTCCACCTCTTGTGCTAGTGTAATGGCAGTATCTATATCCCCCAAGGGGACACTACTCAACTGCAATTGGATATTAAAGTCCAAACCATGTAGGAAATATTGCAACTGGGCAGCTGCGGGGATAGGAATAGAGGTGTCCAACTTACAGAAAACCTCTTTTATCTTCTTCGCATAAGCACGAATATCCTCGTGTGGTTCTTGGCGGGTCACGTTGAGTACACGCAAACAATATTGCCCACCCCTTTCAGGGGCAAACTCCCTTCGAAAAGCTCCATAAAATGCATCAATGTTCAATATGGTTCCGGCTTCTAAACCATGATACCATATAGCGGCTCTTCCTTTGAGAGTCATGTTGAAGAATATCATTAAATTCCTTCTTCTTGAATGCGGCAGTTGAACATCAGCTTTTGAAACTCCCTAATGTGGAGTTCCACATCTTCCTCAACTAACCCATTAAAAATGGGTAGCGGGTAACCTAGAGCCGGCAAATCCGTCGTTCCTGCTAAAATTGTAATAGGCTGCGCCATGACAAGGATTGGATTTGCGCTAGGAATAGGGGACGGTGGGGTTACACCTCCCGTACTTGACGTAGACTGGCTTATAGAAGGAAGGGGAGCACTAGAGCTTCCACCTTTTCCTAACTTACTGCTTGTGGCCCCAAGACCACTAGATCCACTCCCTCGTAAGGGTTCAGCACCGCTACGCTTAGGGGAATATCTCCTAAAAATTTCAGCACGCCGCCTAGCTCTTTCGTCTCTTTCTTGCTTTTGGATTTCTGCTAGACGATGCTTATCAATAAATAACAGATCAATCTCAGTATTCTTTGGCATAAACTGCTAGTTGGTCCCTAAACAACCAGGATTCGAGAACCGCCACTTTTAAGCGGCTCCCGGCAGACGCACCACTGATGGACCTAAAAACGGGCCGGCACTGACTCATGCACTAGCCGGGCCTCGTCACTACGCACAAGACAACCCCTCGGCCTCGCGGCCATGAGCGTCTATCAAAATCTCTGCCTTCCTAAACATTGTGTTTGTAATACGTTGTAGTCCAACTGATCCTAACCCAATATTACTCCTCAGAGGGAGTCCCTTTCACATAGCCAAAAGGTTCGAATCACATACACATGGGGTTCCTCCTACGGCTGAATGCCGTCAACCCTCTGCGACTCTCCTACACCTTGGGGATTGGCCCCTCAGTGCGTCGCTCAACACATAGACACATCGCACAAAAGTCACTCAAGGTACCAAATAAGCGTGTCCAGGAATGTACCATTGTCCTTACTCCTCTTTCCCCTAGACCCCACGACTAGCCTACAACATGGGTACCTCACTGCCTCTCATCGTAGGTCGGGTTTTAATAAACCAATTGCAATGCATGTCCAAGAGCTGATCACTGATACTTTTAAATTCTTTTTCATGCTTCATGCATTTGGTGGATGCCTAGTGCTCAAACATTTAGCAAAACAGTATCGTGCACAAGTGCAAAACATTCTTTTAATGGTTTCCAACTACCGTTCATGCTTCGTTGCATGGGCTTAGCACCGAGGTGATCCTTGTGCTACTAAGCTCTTAAATTTAATTATCATCCGTCCTGAATGCTATGCATAGAAATCAACAACTTTCCCATCATCTCACACGACATTTGGACATATTTCAACTCCTCTACCCTTCCCCGTTTAAATAGTGCATCGTTGGATAGGTTTATAGGGTATTTTACCATCATTTTATGTGAAAAAACCGAAAAAAGACACACTAGAACAAGAAGGTGGGGTTGAGCTGAGGCAAATCCTCATGCTTCAGTCCCCACAAACATTCACAAACATTGTTCTTATTTATCCTTATTTTTCGAAACCCAAAATGTATTTTTTCCCTATTTTTTAGGGTTTTTTACCCTTTTCTTGTATTTTCCCTTATTTTCCTGTATTATTTAATTACTAAAAATTCAAAACAGGTTAGGGGCTGTGGCCCTTAGTTCCTTCTTGCAGAAAAATGAAAGTTTAGTTGATGTTCGTATTTACTTTCCCATTTTTATGCCAAAAAACCATCATTTTCCCTTGATTTTTCATGTTTTGCGTGTTTTAATGTATTATTTTGAACCACAAGATGTATATTTTTCTGATTCTCTGATTATGACCAGCAAGAACTCATGGAAAACAACAACATGAACAATTTTTAGCCCACATGAACAACATTTCATCAATCAAAAGCTATAGAATCTCAAATTTTCTTTGAAAATTTTAAATTACCACTTATTTGCGTGTTTCGGGTTTCATGTCCATGGCTGCAAATTTGGAAATCAGCAGCACTTCATGTCCAGCACAATCACCAATCACCATTTCCAGCCCGTGGAGCAATCCGATCCATGCCGGACAAGCCTCCATCATTCTTTCTTCTTCCTTTCTCTTCCCACATGAACTTGCCTTTAGAAGAGAGAGAGGGAGGAGAGAGAAAGACTGAAATCAGAGATCTTCAAAGAGGGCATCATTTGACGGGCGAAGGGCAGCGAAATGATTGGCATCCAGGAGGGAATGAGGGGCAGTGATCAGTTACAGGGGTTGTTTTCAGGCTGCCATGATGATCATCAATCATCAAGCGCAATTTTCGGGCGCAGTATGGCGCCTTCTTCTCCACGATTTTTCATCTCTCATTTGCATTAAAGCTTCATGCTACATTTAAATTTTGGGCTCCCAAAGGTCACTTGCCCATTTTGGCCAAATTTTGTCCACCCCTTCGTATCTTGACCGGTTTCTTGGCCATTTCCCCGTCCGGACTCGGAATCGAGCTCTGAAAAATCGTGGGCGTCCGGCTTAGCATCCCGCATTGGCCAGTAGCTCGTGTCAACCTGCACGACTGTCTGAAAAATTATGAAAAATCAACAAGTGTCGCTCGGGCGCCTTTAAAGCACTTTGGCGCTTAAAATCGTCCTAGATCGAGCCGCCGCCTTTGACGGTGAATATTTTTCCCTTGATATTCATAATTTTTAGCTATTTTTAAACACTTCCCGTCACCTAAATTCCACTCTCAGGGAGTACCCTAACCCGAAGCGCCAATTGGAAATAGTCAACAAGGTGAAGGAGTGGGTGAAATAAGCCAAAGAGCATCTAAAGGATGTCAAGCCCATCTTAGAAGACAAGATCGATGAGTTCTCCAGCGTGAGCATGTCTGTCTGATCGTTGACATGCGTAAACTCAAGCGATACACCCACATCTCACGCAAACCCATGAAGACAAGGTTTAAATGCCAAGCTGCTCAAGAGACCAATGGCAAACGAGTGTAGGGAAAAATGAGAAACAAATGGCCAATGGTGTGCTTACAACGTTGCTATCGGCTCCGGTAACATTGCCAATGGGGGATCTACTTAGGCAAAGCCCTTCATTGTGGCTAGAATTAAAGCAATGGGTAGAGGGATATAGTGGGCCTGAGGTAGTTGACTTGCATGAGAATGATGCAGCCACACAGATATCGAGCCTTGCATTGCACTCAGTGCATAAGTCCTAGCATGTGAATGCTTTCTGGGAGGGTACGAAGATGCATGCAGCCCTACTAGTGGTAGCACTAGGAGATGTCACGAGAAAGGGGATCGTCAATACAAGAGTGGGAGAGTCAGTGTACTTAGCCATATAGTTCTACAGGTTTGGGGTAACCTGCCAATGGAAACCACAAGGTTTAATGTCACACTGGCTAATGGCATGAAAGTCAAGCCATTCAGAGTGTTGAAGGACTGGCCCTTGAAGATAGTAGGTGTTGAGTTCTTGGTGAACTTCATTGTTATGAAAGGAGTAGACTATGACATCTTGCTAGGCCGCCGACCGTGGGTGGATGAGGAACGCGCGAGTGATCGAGGACTGGGGAAATGGCCTCACGTTTCTATGCAACAAATCAGAGGCAGTGAGAGTTGAGATGGACATCTAGATGACCACATCAGTGACTTAGAGGTCATCTCCTCTATCTTGAAAGGAGACACCCAAGCTAAGAATTCAGGTGGACCATTTACAAAGTACATTCCTTGCTCCGAAGATGAGTGGGAATGGATGCACATACTAGCCACCATCAACCTACCATTTTTAGATGATGAAGAATATTATAAGTAGGGTGTAAGAAAAGTCAGTGAGTCCCATAAAGCCACCATGTCTCAGACTCCAAAGGGTGAGACTCTACAATCAATACTACTATGTATGATGACTAAAAACCCTAATAGGAAACAAATATCTACCCCTTCCCTTGTCCCATTTAACATACTTAAGCTCTAGGGGATTCTTGAGTATCTAAAAAGGGAGCTAGCTGGTCACCTAGCCACTAATCTCAAGCCATTCCAAGATCTCATGGATGAACCAAAAAATGGTAATGGACCAGTGTGCACGACCTCAACCTTGGGTACAATTGGGCATTGATCACGGATAAAAAGCGAGTTGAGAATAGAGACCTAGAGGATGATGAGTAGTTAGGAAGCAATGATTCAGATGGTGAGTATGAGGACTACTACTTCTCAATTGAAAGCAATGAAGAAGAGGTTGAGACGATAGAGTATGATATTGACACGGTCGAATGATCAAACAAATAAAAGTAGACTCTGAGCCGTAGAGAGCCAATGCAGTTATAGTTGGAAAAGGAGTCTTCAGAACTGAGTGTGATCACGCTTGGTTGTATCACTTAGGTGTGATGGATTTGGACAAGTAGGGCTATTCTAGCCAAATGTCACGCCTCTCCTTAGGATGGAGTCAACCTCAAAGTTGCAACCATCGGGGGAAACTCCATCCTCTAGCGAGGGTTGTGAGTTCAACTCAGAATCAGAGGTAAGCTCAAAGAGTGATCCAGAGTTGTCATGACCACCTAAGACTAGACGGACCAAAGGGGACTTACTAGTCCACCTTAGGCATATAGACGATTGGAGGAAAAGGGAGGGAAACCAAGAGGGACAGAATTAGAACAATAAAAGAAATCCCAAGACTTACCAAAGCGGTTCACTAAATTCCAGAAAGGGGACATGGTAGTGATCTTGTCGGGTGCAAAAAGACAAGGATAGATGAGTGAACCAATAGAAGGACCTACCAAAGTCAAGGAAGTTGACTTGGCTAGGGAAGGGAGGAAACCTTGACCCATGTCCATAGTTGACGACTTGACTAAGCAAGAAGAGGTAGACCTTATTGCTCTCTTGAGAGAGTACATAGACGTGTTTGCATGGAACTTAAAGGAGTTGATCCGAGGGTCGTAACACATAACATCCCAATGATTCGTGAAGCAATGCTAGTGAAGCAATGACCTTACCTATTAAATACAAAGCATGCTCACGTTGTGAAGAAGGAAATCGATAGGCTATTGAAGGCAAGATTCATCTACGAGATTGAGCACATGGACTGGGTGTCACCCATTGTGATCGTCTTGAAGAAGAATAAAAACATCTGAGTCTGCATGAACTACAAGAAAGTCAACTCCATGACTAAGAGAGATAATTACCCATTTCCTTAAATGGAGCGCATGCTCGAGAGAGTAGCAAGAAAAGAGGCCTACGATTTCTTGGACGGCTTCTTAGGTTACAACCAAGTCCAAGTACACCCCGATGACAGGCATAAGACTACGTTTTCCATGGAATAAGGTGCATTCGCATACATAGTCATGCCATTTGGGCTGATGAATGCCCCTGCTACCTTTTAGCATCATCTAATATGGACCAACTTTAAGGACATGCTTAGGCGAGAGCTAGAAGTATTTGTTGATGATCTATGCATGCACCCCAGCTAGAAAGAGCACCTGGATAAGCTTCATGTTGTCTTTGAACAATATAGGCTCTAAGGACTCTCTTTGAACCCCCTAAAGTGCCAATTCTAGGTGAAATATGGATGCATCTTAGGGCACATGGTATCCAAGAATGGCATTGCCACCCGACTTCTCAAAGATTAGGGTTATTGTTGACTTGCCACCACCAATCAACTATATGGGAGTTTAATGCTTCCTATGACACATAGGGTACTACAGCTCTTCATTTTTGAACTATGCATTGATTGCTATACCACTCTATAAGCTATTGATTGTATTCAAGTGGACCGAGGAGTGCCAACACGCTTATGAGGAGTTGAAAAAGGCTCTCACTACCACACTAATTTTACAAGCCCCAGACTGGAACATAACATTCCACGTGCATATTGATGCATCCAAGTTTGCCGTTAGAGCCATTTTGTGCTAGCCTGGCGAATATAACCTTGACTATCTAGTGAGCTTTGCTAGCAAACAACTCACAAATACGGAGATGAACAACTCCACAATGGAGAGGAAAGGTTTGGCCATGATATTTTTTTGTAAAGAAGTTTCAGCATTATCTTTTGGCCATGCCCTTTACCTTCTTTGTTGACCATCAAGCCTTGCTCTATCTAGTGAACAAACTATGTGCTACTAGACGCATAACTCGATGGATGCTTCTAATCTTAGAGTTTGATTTTTTTGTGGTCGTACACAAGGGCAAACAACATTACATAGCAGATCATGTGTCCCGCATAGCCACAAGAGAGACTGCTAGTAGACAATGCATTAAAGATGACCTACCTGATGCATGCCTCTTTAGTGTGTCTAGCGAGAAGGATTTTTTTAGAGCTGACTTGATGCCTTATTGGGTTGATGACATAGTATAACTCCTAGAGCACAAACTACTAGGAGAGACTGATTGAGAAGGCTAGGCTAAGGTGCCTTATCCTTAAGATTTGACCCTATTAGTTGATCACCGGTCAATTCTATAGGTTAGGACAAGATGTCTTGCTACGGGGATGTGTATGTGATCATGAAATGCATGATGTGCTAATGGAAGCACATGGTGGAATTGTTGAAGGACACTTCAATGGAGACACTATGGCCCGCAAGGTACTACAAGCTCAACTGTGGTGGTCCACCCTCTTCCGCAATGCTACTAAATTTATAAAGCATTGTGACAAGTGTTAAAGGACTAAGGTTCCTATTCGTAAGGACAAAATGGAGTTGACCCTAGTCATAGCATACCAACCATTCAAAAATGGGGCGTTGACTTCATTGGGCCAATTAGTCCTATAGCACAGTACTCCCAAGCCAAGTATATCATTGTGGCCACGAACTACCTTACAAAATGGACCAAAGCTCAAGCCACGAGAAAGAATGATGTTAGAACCATGGCTAAGTTCCTTTGGGAGTAGTGACCTCACTATTCAATTGTCCCATTGAGCTAGTTAGCAACCAAGGCACTCATTTCATTAATGAAGTGATTTTCCATTTGCTTTCAACATTCTTTATCATCCATAGGAAATCGTCACCCTACTACCCTCAAGCTAACGGTCAAGTGGAGTCCACAAACAAGATCCTAGTGAACGTCCTAACTAAGGTAGTCTCGGCTTTGCATTATAGGATAACAAATTCATGGCATCATTATGGGCCTATAGGAGAGCCTATAAGACGATAGTTGGGTGGATGTCCTTCAAGCTGACCTACGGAACCAAAGTGATTGTGCCATTGGAGTTTTTTGTCTCTAGCTTGAGGGTGGCAGTACAAGAGCAATGTAAAGGGAAAGAAGCATGTACTGAATGCTAAGTAGAGTTGGAGCGTCTCTTTGAGACATAGCTCCTAGCTACTCATGCACTAATCTATGAGAAGGAAAGATGTAGGAGCTCGTTTGACAAGCATGTCAAGCAACATGACTTCGAGTAAGGGGACCTAGTATTGCTATATTCAATGGAAGGCCATAAGTAGAAGATGAAATTTAGGGGATTAGGGCCTTTTAGAGTCCACAATATTAGTAGAATAGGCAATGATGAGCTTGAAACTTTAGAGGGAGAGGGCATAGGCTTCTTTAGCGGTAGTCGTCTCTCAAGAAGTACTACCCCCAATACACCCATTGCATTGTGAAATACATGGGATCTAGAGCATGGCAGATGCGGAAGCTATGGAGGTTGAAAGATGAAAAAGAAACTCATGAAGACATTGATCCTGACTAGGAAAAATTGTTACACAAGTGAATACCCCCAATACACCCATTGCATTGTGAAATACATGGGATCTAGAGCATGGCAGATGCGGAAGCTATGGAGGTTGAAAGATGAAAAAGAAACTCATGAAGACATTGACCCTGACTAGGAAAAATTGTTACACAAGTGAATTAGGTTTCAAGATTGAGACTTGGACTCATAAACACAATCTTGTGTATTGACAGTGATATGACACTTTACTGGAAAGCAAAGAGTACTATCATTGCATTAGAAAAAGAGTGCAAGTACAATGCTTTATAGGAATTGAGTGGTAGTACTTTCTCCTACTGTGCATATGGGATTCTGGTACTAAGCCCTCACTGCTTCTCACAAAGGGACTAAAGTAGGTGTGATGGCAAATATGTCAACATCCCTCCTCAATCACAACCAAAAGTACAAAGTGTGTAGAGGCTTTAGTGAAAGCAACACCTACAAAGTGTGGGCACACAATAAACATGGCAAAAACACCAGAGGCTGTCGTAGAAAAGGCTAAGTGTGGGTATCGCAAACATGATGGACATCCAGAGGCTGTAGCAGGGACCTCACAAAGTGTACAGAGGCTGTAGTACAAGGATAACTGAGGAGTTTACAAATTTATGTTTGAGGCATTAGGGCTAGGAAATACAAAACTAAAAAAGTCTATCTGAATAGAAGGACTGATGAGGTTTGTCCTTCTCGGTGGTCTTATTCTTTTTCTTCTTCCTTTGCTCCATTTTCTTCTTCTTCTTTGACTGCAACTAGATAGGCCTTTTGGGACCTCTTTCTAGCATGGCAAAACTTCTCGGTGTGTTCGGTCCTTTTGCAGAAGTCACAGAAGAGCTGAACCTTCTTGCCTTTGTACCTGTTGCCAACATATAATGCATGCTCATCTCTAGAGGTACATGGTGCTTCCTTAGTTTTTAACTTCTTTTTCTCCTCTAACAGTGATGCCTAAATATCAACAAGTTCAGGATTTGGCATGTTGATTAAAGTTGTTGATACATTATTATATTCAGGAGGCAAACTCTTAAGTAGAACACCGATGCAAACATCTTCTTCCATTTTAATGTTGATTCCTGCAAGTTGGGTTGGAAGTCCTTCCATGTAATTTAGATGTGTGGCAAGTGATGTGCTGGACTTCATTTCAAGCTTGAAAAACTCAATCAAGAGACCATACTTTGATGATTTAGACTGTGCACCGAACAAGGTGTCAAGTCTCTTCCATGTATCCTGTGAGGTCTCACAGTTATCCACATGGTGGATATAGCTGTCGTCTAGCTCCAGTTTGATAATGGCCTAGGCCTTATCATCATTCTTTTGCCAAGTCACAAGGCTTCTTTTCTTTTCCAGTGGTAATGGCCCAGAGGCCCTTCTTCATTAGAATCTCAGTTTGATGCGGGTCTGCCAGGTATGAAACCTGAATCCTTTGAAACAGGTAGTTGGAGAATCTTTGCCCATGTTTGACTTGAGAGACCAGCAGAAAATCAGCTTCAAATGACTGAGAATAACCAACAATGAGTTGATCTTTGTATGTGTCAAAAGACACAGGCAATGGTAGTGAAGTATCAAAAGATAATAGTTTGAAATTTGATGTTTGTTACTTGAGTTTTACTTGATGATCTTAAAAACTCTTCATAGCTTTTCCTCGCTAATTTGAAGGTTGAATACTTGCTGAAAACTTTAGATTAGAGTGGCCTTGGCTTGGTTTAAGTAGCAGGAGAGAGAAAATGAAGGAAAAATGAGCTTGAAGGTAAGTGGCTATGGCTGTCCTGTCAAAACAGGGACCAGCGATTGGTAACTGAGCTCCCACGCACTCCACAGGTTGAATCTGCTCAAACCCTTTGAGATGGAGGACTGGGTCCTCACTAATGGATCTAACTCCCCCTAAGAGGTTTTGTACTTATATTGCCTGAGTTGAGAGATTTAAGCCTTCAAAGTGGTCGTTGTCAAAACTGTGC
This sequence comes from Lygodium microphyllum, assembly GCF_053477565.2. Lineage (NCBI taxonomy): Eukaryota > Viridiplantae > Streptophyta > Polypodiopsida > Schizaeales > Lygodiaceae > Lygodium > Lygodium microphyllum. The sequence continues at coordinate 74,932,549 of NC_141164.1, read as the reverse complement.
CCAGATTTGGGAAAATGCAAATGTTGGGCATGGTATGCATCAATCTCCTTGATTTTTGTGCCAAGAAGTTGCACCTTGACTTGAAGAACAACTCTCAAGAAGAAATCTTGAAGAGATATGGCCTAGTTGGTGAGATATGGCTACTCCAACAGAGGTAGGTAGGTGCTGTCCATAGACACAGTTATGGCAGCAACTCTGAAAAGAGGCAATGCTGAAGCTATAGTTGCCCAATCTCAATGATTGAGGTGCCAACGAGGAGCTTTGGAAGTAGAAAAACACTTCTCCAGAAGGAAGTTCAGAGAGATTTTGCCTATGGAGAGAGATATGAAAGCTTCAAGCTGATAGGGTACTGCTATCTATGGCTACCATGGAAGTTTCATTGAAGGTGGGAATGCAAATGAAGTTGGAGATAGGGTCCAGTACTCAAATTGAGTTGACCAGAGATGGAAAGGAGCTGAGAGGAGTGAAAGGAGAGTTGGGCCATGCTTAACTGAGCTCTGATACCATGTGAAATACATGGGATCTAGAGCATGGCAGATGCGGAAGCTATGGAGGTTGAAAGAGGAAAAAGAAACTCATGAAGACATTGACCCTGACTAGGACAAATTGTTACACAAGTGAATTAGGTTCCAAGATTGAGACTTGGACTCATAAACACAATCTTGTGTTTTGACAGTGATATGACACTTTACTGGAAAGAAAAGAGTACTATCATTGCATTAGAAAAAGAGTGCAAGTACAATGCTTTATAGGAATTGAGTGGTGGTACTTTCTCCTACTGTGCATATGGGATTCTGGTCCTGAGCCCTCACTACTTCTCACAAAGGGACTAAAGTAGGTGTGATTGCAAATATCTCAACATACATGAACAGCCCATACTACAGGCATCTGTCAATGTGTGAGTAGCTATCACCACGAAAATCAAGGAGACGGAAGAGGAGGCAGTAGAACTTGCTTATCTACGAGTCACAGTCGTTACTCAAAAGACATGCACTTTTGATGCACTCATTTGACGAGGGAGCTAACCTCAACATCCTTATTCACGAGCATTGGACTCTCATTGGTCAGCCCCAACTACAACCCCATGAATGCGAAACTCAACCTGTTTGGGGGACAGTCCTATGTTAGGGAAATACAAAGTAGTAGTCTCTATTAAGAGACTAAAAGCCTGCCCATGATTTTTAATGTGCTACCTAATGCCAAAACCACAAGTAAGGAATCATTGCTAAAACAGCTTTCAAGAAGCAGGCACATTGCAATGTCGACTACGACTCGTAGCCCATTTGTTGAGAAATAGACAAATGATGTATGCTCCAAGAGGAGCTGTCCTGAATCCCATATGCACAGTGAGGAGAGTGGAACAACTCAAAGCCTATAAAGCGTTGTACTTGACTATGAAATAAACACAATATCATGATGCTTTGTACTTTCAGTTAAGTGTCTGTCATTGTCAATTCTACACAAGATTGTGTTTATGAGTCCAAGCTAATCTATCTTGGAACCTAATTCACTTGTGTAATAGTTTATCTCTACTTGTCCATGTCATTATGAACTTGGTCTTCATCTTTGATCCACCATAGCTTGTGTCATGTCCTAGATCCACATCATTTAACATGGTATCAGAGCCCAGTTGGGCATGGCACAGCTCATACTCTGAATCTCTAGTCTCCCTTCACCTCTGGTGATCTCTAACCAGCTCACATTCAGCTCACATCTTCAGCTTCAACTTCAAATCTCAGTTGGACCTTGTGGCAACCATAACCAGACTGCACCTACCCACCTTGGAGCTCTTGGATCTCTCTCTACGGGCCATATCTTCAGGTGATTCCTTCTGGAGGTATCTTCCCTTGCTCAAGACGCTTCATCCTAGCACTTCAATCGACGACATTACTGCTTCCTAGCTCCAGCATTACACAAATCGAAATGCGCTGTCCTGTCTGCGCCTGTCCACGGTCGTACTGCTGACGCCAATCGTACGGTTCGAAATCGACCCTGTGAGCATAGGGCTTTTGAAGCTCACTATGCAAGCCTAGTCTCCATAAAATATCTTGGGCAATGGTGAACTGGTTGAGCTGCACGAACTGAAAGAACAGTCGGTTGTCTGAAACCCTAGAGGAAGCCATATCCAGAAATTTGAAAAGCTTGGTAACCTTGTTCTTTTTCTCATTGCCATCATCAACAGTGATTTTGATCACTGAGGAATAATCTCTGAAGCTCATTACTAGTCTGGAAGTGTCCAAGGAAGCTCAGAAGTCACCCACGAAGTTCCTGAGAGGAAGCAGATCAAGGATCGACTAGCACTCAACTAGTGTCAATTGACACTGATTCTCTTGTGTCTCTTGACACATTAAAATACAATTTTTTACTGGTTAACTGAAGATTAGCAACATGTCAGAGCTTGAGCAAATAGCAAAGTTCAATGGAGAAGGCTTCCATGCCTGGAAGGAAAAGACCATGTATCACCTAATGCGGAAAGACTTGTGGGACCTGTTTGAAGATGATGCAGATAACAAGAAGGAAGATGATGAAGACGGGTTTGTTGAAGAAGACCAGTTTAAATCCAAAGAATGGAAGAAGATGAATAATAAGGCACTAGGCATCATTGCCTGGGGATTAAGTGATGATGTGTTACATCATATATCTGGCATTAGAAATGCTAGAACCGCCTGGGAGGAACTTGATAAAATGTTTGGTACTCAAGCAAAGAATTCAAAGGTAAAACTTCTCATGCAGTTTTATAAACTGGATATCAAAGATAGTGCTTCTATGACCATACACATTAATAAGTTTAAGAGTTTAAAAACTCAGCTTGCATCTCTTAAAAAGAATATTGAGGAAGATGAAGCAATAGCCGTACTGCTTGCAAGTGTAAACAAGGATCCATATGAAAATCTTGTGTCCATTTTGAGTAATGTTCCAAGCCTCACACTTAAAGATATTGAGCACTCACTACTCGATGAAGAAGGCAAAGTAAAAACCAAGAATGCAAAAGACAATGTCTCATCATCTAGGGAAAATCTTTTGTACACCAAAGGAGCTGCTAGACCTAAAGGAAGAGGTCGAGGATTCATCAACAACAATAACAAGGATCGGATTACATGTCACTATTGTGATAAGATTGGCCATGTAGCCAGTGAATGTTTCCACAAGAAGAGAGCCCAACAATTGCAAAGTGATCATCACTAGAACCAATACATGGAAGAAAGAGAAGAAGAAGAATATGCTTCCATTACCATCAACAACTCTGATAGATTGTTTTGAAGAACTTTCATTGTATCTTTCATATGTTTTTTCCACAGTGGATCTTTCTTTTCCTTAGTGAATTTGATTTGTACAAACCTTGCCAAGATGTAAAGTCTCAAGCTTTAACTTGACTAGGCTGCTTATGAGCTAGTCTTCCGGGCCATGTTATCATGAAGGGGGGGCAAAAGCCAGCAAGTGTAGGGACTCATCATTTGAGGGGGGGTGTTGAGAAATAGAAAAATGATGTATGCTCCAAGAGGAGCTGTCCTGAATCCCATATGCACAGTGAGGAGAGTGGAACAACTCAAAGCCTATAAAGCATTGTACTTGACTATGAAATAAACACAATATCATGATGCTTTGTACTTTCAGTTAAGTGTCTGTCATTGTCAATTCTACACAAGATTGTGTTTATGAGTCCAAGCTAATCTATCTTGGAACCTAATTCACTTGTGTAATAGTTTATCTCTACTTGTCCATGTCATTATGAACTTGGTCTTCATCTTTGATCCACCATAGCTTGTGTCATGTCCTAGATCCGCATCATTTAACACCATTCACCTCGCCATCGGTACTATTAGGATAGTAATGGCTAACCCAAGCCTGCAGCACCACCAATAGTATTATCTAGCATGAAGTCTAAGGAGGGGGTCATGACTTGCTCGCCTTGCCAAGACCACTTACAACCCAAGGGAAATGGAACCAAGACTGCTAAGCAACAACATAATTGGGTACCTAAACACAAATACGACCATCCTGCAAGGACCCATTACTTTCAAACATCACATCCTAAACATAGGAGACACAATTGGAGCAATAGAACCCGACGAATAGTGAAGCCGTGATGGGTACCGCCACCCATGCACACAAGGCTACTATGAAGGCAACAAGTGAATTTGGGTGCCTAAGACCAACAGTAGCACACACATCCTTCAACCATCATCTACTAGCCCATCTCCAAAGAGTGATGAGCCACATCAACTTGCTAAATTGCTCGAGTGGAAGCCCAAACCCATTGAACTTCAACAGGTCTATCGACCAAAACCCTGACCAGTTGTCCTTATCAACCTAGCATTGCTAGCACCCCAACAACTTCACAATTAGCAAGTAGCACAACATTTGAGCCCCACCAACCCAAGACCCTCACACAAATGGCTAGCCCACACCCTAAGAATATGTTGAAACAATAGACACCACTTTTGCTGAACTACTTAGCCCACTCAAAACCTACCCTCCGAAACATGGAAAAAACAAAGTATAGGTTATTGACGGAGTTGGAAGACTAGAGAGGGAAATTGAGCACATGGGGAAGGAAAAAGAAGAAGCAACCTAGAGGTGGAAAGAGCTGAAATAGAGAATGATGGCTCTAGCGTGAAGACATAATGAAAGTCTAGAGGAAATGAAGTGAAGAGTAGAAGAATGGGTCACCAAAAGCAAGGGGAGAGTAAGGGAGTTAGCAGGTTGTCTAGCCCATTCCAATGGGAACAAAGTGTTGGCAGAAAGTAGGGCAGAGGCTGTAAAGATGAGCATGGAAGCCCAACAACATGCCTTCCTTAGCACCATCTTAGCTGTCACACATCTAGAAGAGGAGGAGGCCGTTGAGGCCCTACAAAAGAAGCTAGAAATCACCTGCATGGCCATAAGGCCTAGCCTATGTGTTCAAGCTCATGAAATAGAACCAAGCCTAAGCCTATGAGAGCAAAGGGAGTACTTAATAAGGGCATGGCTAACTAACTGTACAAGAAATGGAATGGCTAGGGTATGCACAGGAGCATGGACCACAAGAGCCAATGAGAGAGGAAGAGCAGTAGGCACTACCCCTAGAAGAGGGGCAAGATTTTGAAGTAAGGCAATGAGATGAGAAACATGTCCTCCAACCACCCTCTCCAAGACGAGAATCCCAATAGGAAGTGCCACCTGAGGATGCAAGGGTGATAGATGGCTTTTGATGCCGAGAAGTGCCTAAAAATAGCCAAAAATTATGAATTTCAGGGGAAAAATAGACTTCGTTGAAGGCGGCGGCGGTAATCAGTACGATTTTAAGCGACAATGCCCAAAAAGTGCTTAAAAGAGCCACTGGACGGCGGTACGAGAAATTTCATAATTTTTTGGCATGATAGACGAGACCCTAGGAGATGCACAACAGTGGAAGACTTCAAGACGGACGCCCTGGATTTTTCAGACCACGATTCGGGTACCAGACGTGGAAGAGGGAGTGCCCGGAAGGCCAAAGGCCAAAATGCCAAGTGGGAAAAGACTTTGGAGAGCCCAAAGGGTGTGACCCTTTGGTGGAGCCCCAAAAATCAAAAAACGTGGGGGGGGGGGGGGGGGGTGTTGTTTTTTCTCACGCAGGCAAGAATGGAGGCGCCATGAATAGAAATGGAGGAGAGATGGGTTATGGGGCCAGAGAACAACCCCCCAACTGATCTTGGGCCTGTTCTTCTTCCTATCTTCGCTCTCCACCGCTCCACTCCTCCAATGGCTGCCCGGTTGTGGAGATGCAAATCTAGTCTTTCTCTCTCCTCCATCTCTCTCCTCTAAGCGGTGGTTTGCATGCAAGAAATCAAGAAGAAGAGGGACTAAAGAATGCTTGTCCGACTGTGATCGGATTGCTTCAAGATGAAGAGGAGGCTAAGGAAAGAGGTTCAACACTGAAGAATGGTTGTTGGTCGGTCTATGGGCTGCCCATGATAATTATTAAAAAACCGGCAACACGCAAGACACACGGTATGCTCCAATTTTACAAAGAAATTTGATTGTTTTTGTTGTTTCATGGTCCAAATGTTATTCATATGCGATGAATGTTTGTTTGAATCTTGTTTGCATCATGTTGGAGGGCTATAACTATAGAAATATAGAACCCGTAATATTTAGAGCTGTTATTAATTCTTTAAAACCCACAAAATGTCATTTTTAATGGAAATTAGTGGTTTTTTTCGATTTTGAGTTGGAAAAACGGAGTGAAAATGGGATAAAATTAGAGAAAATGTTAAGTTTCAGTCAAAATAATAAGCCAACACAAATAAATTAGAAAATATCTATTTTCATGAATAATAAATAGGAAAAAATAGCAAAAAATAGAGAAAATTGGGGTTTTTGCGCTCAAAAAATATGGAAAAGTAAGATTTATGTGCATGAATGTTTGGCGAGGTTAAAACATGAGGTCAAGCCTTAGTTTGGCCTCGTCCTTTTGTATTATAGTACTTGTTTATTGTTTTTTATATACAAAAATGACACAAGACAACCATTTACACCTATGCAGTGCAGTAACACCTAAACGGTGAGGGGGGGAGGAAGTTTGTGCGACGATCTAATTGTTGAAAAGATAAAAATTATGATTTCCCTCTTTGTGCATAGCATTTAGGGATCGTTCCATAATTGAATATAGGCAACTAGTAGCACGGAAGTTCCGGTGCTAGTTCCTAAAGCAACGCAACACGTAACGCTTAGTTAAAATTCGTGAAAGGGCTATTTTTTGCACCTCACATGGCTGGTTTTTTTAAATCATAAAATGGTTGTGCACAATCGTCATACACCTTGCATCAAGCATGTCACGTGGTATCTCTTGGAATGCATTGCAATTGATTGATAAACTTTGACCAATGCCGAGAGGACAGGAAAACTACGTCGTGGGTTAGACGAGCGCTTCCGTTGGGGAAAGTTTTGTGAGGCAAATCAAAATCTCCTGGAACGCTGAATTATGAAAGAGTGGAGTTTGTGTGAATGTTATATGTGTTAGTGACGCATCTTGGGGCCAATCCCCGAGGTGTAGGAGAGTCACAGTGGAGCTGTGGTAATCAGCCGAGAGGTGCTTCCCTATGTGTGTATTACGAGGCATTATGCCTATATGTTATGGGATCTCCCTCTGAGGAGAAGGGAAGGTGAATGTTGGATTACATATTGGATACAAACGCAAAATTGTCATAAGCATTTAGTGTAAAGTGAGTTTTAGATGCTCCTGGCCCGCGAGGCCGTGTGGTGGGGTTGTTTGTTGTATGCATGAGGTCCAGCTAGTGCCATAGTCAGTGCCGGCCCATTTTAGGTCCCATCAGTGGTGTGTCTACCGGGAGTCACCAACAAGTGGTGGTTCTCAAATCTAGGGTTTTTAGGGACCAAATAGTTGGTTTATGTCCTTTGACAAGGATTGTCAAGCCGAAATACAGAAAACAGAACGTGCTGAGAGGGCTAGGCGGTGATTGTAAGATGCTATTCTCCTGAAAGGAGCAGCCCGTTATGCATAAGTGGCAGTGGTTCTAGTAACCTAGGTGTTACAAGTAGCTCTTTGAGTGCAAGTGGAAGTCTTGATACTTCCCTATTTCCAGTTAATCAACCCACAATAATTAGGGATGTAGTGTTTCCTACACAAACTCTTGTTGTCAATCTGGTTATAGCCATGACACAACATATAGCAATTCCAACAGGTACACTGGATTTATCGGCATTAGGAGCACCGTCGCCCATTTTCCATGGGTTAGCAGAAGAAGATGGAGAACACCACATTAAGGGGTTTCAAACGCTCATTTTCAACTATCGAATCCAAGATGAAGGACACCTAATGATGTTCTTCAACATGATGTTAAAAGGAAGAGCAGCAGTGTGGTATCACGGTCTAGAAGCTGGAACCATAATTAGCAGTGCCCAATTCTTTACGGCTTTCCGTAGGGAGTTTGCCCCTGTGAAGGGTGGGCAATATTGGTTGCGTGTTCTGAATGTAACACGCAAAGAGCCAAATGAGAATGTCCAGGCATATGCCAAGAAACTAAAGCAAGTTCTTCGCAAACTTAACGCTTATATTCCTATTCCAGCGGCTGCATAGTTGCAATATTTCCTACATGGATTGGATTTTAATATCTAGGTGCAACTGAGTAGTGTTGCTTTGGCAAGGGGACCCCATGTTAAATACGAGTGGTAGAGGGAGTATCGTGTCGAATTTGCTTATGTTACCAACTTCTCCTAGCATGACTATGCCAATGGCTAGTTAGGTGGCCTCGCTAAATAGTGGTGGAAACCAAACAATGAATCCTAATGTTGTCCCAGTTGGTCAGTGGCTGATTCCTAATCAAGTGGCTAGGCCCATGGGACAACAGACTGACGATCGCGGCTATGAGTTGAGTGCTTCTAATGTCCTTGGTGAAGTTAAGGACATGATGAAGCACTATACTGATATGATCTCTGAATAGTATCGACAAATAGTTGTGGATGTCAACTTCCTTAAGAAACGACAGAATTTGATAGGGAGTCAATGCCCTGAAGAGTGTGGCCCCTCAAGATTCAGCTGTAAGTGGTGTGGGGGCCAACATTTCCCTAGGAATTTCCCGAATGCCAAATGTGATATTTGCGGGAAGTCTGGCCACTTAGCTGCTACCTGTTGGAGTAAGATCAGTTCTCTCCAGCAAGGGAGTAAACAATCAGGTTTAACCATCGTGCACAAGGGAATAATCTCTAGCAAGACGATGGACCAAGGCAAATACTGCAAAGAGGAAAGGCTATTGTAGAGGAGTTACCTCATGGCAGTGGAGTTAGCCTTATTGAGGCTGTACGTGTTAATGATGTTGAAACTTCTAATCTACGAGCCGTAACAAGAGGTCAAAAGATTAAAGAGGGTGACAAAGGAATTGTAAAACCTGTCGAGGGAAGCCCTAAACAAGATGCTAGGGAAAAGCGAGTCCTGAATCCTAATATGGAAGGTGGACCGTTAAGACCTGTTGGTAGTAAAGTCGATCCTGAGGAGGATAAATGATTGCTAAGAAAGAAGGTAAAGGCTAGAAAAGAGGCACCAAAGTCGATTGAAAGACCAAAGGAGAGAATGGTTTGGCATGAAAAGAGAACTTTGGCTAATTACCATGACTTTGATCTTGCAAGTTCCCTTTGCGAAGTCAAACTAGACGTGAATCTCCTGCAATTGATTAAACTTTCTCCAGGAGTACGCAAGGAATTTAAGAAAATCCTGCATATAGGGTATATAGTAGAACCTTTGGGCATAGCTAGAGTGGGGGAAGATTGATTTGATCATGCTGAAAAGCATTGCCCTAGGGTTCCAGCATATGTGGATGGAATATTGATGGAGCACGCTATCGTAGACACTGGATCCTCTGTCAATACCATAAGTTCAGACTTGATGGAGAGGTTAGGTTTAGAGATCCAAAAAGACGGCTCCTCACTTCTTAGGATGGTTGATGATAGTCTAAGACAACCAAAAGGTTGCATTACTAAGGTCCACGTTACAGTTGTGAGCGTGGAATGCTATCTGGACTTTAGGGTGATAAGGTTTGCAGGACGTCCTAGCTATCGAGTTTTGCTAGGCAGGCCAAGGATTCTACGGACGGACTGTCAAGTCGATATACCCGCTGGTCGAGTGATTTTAGGTCGAGGTGCCCATTGTGTAATAGTGGATGCTTACCCTGAGTCTCCTTAGAGTGAGAGAGCTCCACTATCTTCCACTGAACTAGAAATAGTAGATGATCCATCTGGTAGTGAGACGTTATCTTGCATAGCTCTTAACCCACGGAAGTGCGTATTCGGAGTTCCTTATGGGGTATTGTTAGGCCATGCGATTAGTTCTGTAGGGATTGCTACTGATCATGAAAAGATCAAGGTCATAGTCGCCATGAGTCCACCACATACTCCAAAGGAAGTGCATAGCTTTCTGTCATCAGTAGGGTATTATCGGAGGTGTATCAATGCCTTGGCAGAAAGAACGTTGCCGCTGACGAACCTATTGTCTTTTAATTGTCAGTTTTCATGGAGTGATGCTTGCAAAGTATCTTTTGACGATGTGAAGTAGATGCTTGCCAAAGCACCTGTTTTAAAAGCACCAAAAGGGGTGAAATGTTCTATATATTTTCAGCAGCAACCATGTATAGTATCAGTTGCTATTTGGCCCAAATTTGGGAGGAAAAGTGGTACCATCCGATAACTTTTTCCAGTCGGAAGTTGGGCATATCGGAAATTAACTACACTTATATGGAGAAGTTGTGCCTTGCAATGATATTTGCGACCAAAAAGTTTAGGCACTACATTCTTTATGAGAGGGTGGTTTTTCATACGAAGGCGGAAGGGCTTTGATTGTTGTTGAATAAGTTACAGCCGCCTGACCGTTTAGCAAAGTGGTTAATCACTTTGTAGGAATTTGATTATGAGATTAAGAGTAAGCCGCCGAAGCTTCAGGGCATTGTAGAGTGTCTTGTGGATTTCGAAGAGCCAAAAGAGGTCGTGGTTGAAGGAAGTGACATGGAGACTTTGTTCAAGATTGATACGGCATCTATCCCCTCCTAGTATACTGCTATAATGCACTATCTTTCTACGGGAGAGACTAGAGCTACTTTATCAAAATCGGAGAAGAGGAAAATTAAACATCAGACGTTGAAATTTTCCTTGATTGCAGGCACATTATATTGGCAGGGTGTTGATAATATCTATCACCAATGTGTATTGCTTGACGAGGTTCCTTTCATCTTGGAAGAGTGCTATGACTCCCCGTGTGGAGGGCACTTCGCTGGGCAGTTAATGGCACAAAAGGCTTTAAAAGCTGGATATTGGTGGCCAACCATCTTCCAAGATTCCTTTGATTATATCAAGAGATGTGATACATGTCAAAGACATGATAGTTGAGAGAATAGGAAGCGTCCACTTATGCCTATCATGGCTTTCCTTCCATTTGAGAAGTGGGGCATCGATTTTGTGGGTCCTATCACCCCGTCGTCTACTACTCAGAAGAGGTATATTATAGTAGCAACTGATTACTTTACAAAATGGTCAGAAGCACGATCGACGAAGTAGGACAATGCAATTGAGACTGCTAGTTTCCTACTTGAGCAAATTATCTACCATTTTGGTCTACCAAAAGAAACAGTATTGAACCGTGGAACCCATTTTTTAAATAAGGTAATTAGAAGCTTGATTGAAGCATGGAAAATTACGCATAAAAAGATGACCCCCTATAATCCACAAGCAAATGGATAAGTCGAAAGTACCAATAAGCAGCTTGTGGGTATCCTATCCAAGATAGTCTCCAAAAAGAAGTGGGACTGGGATACAAAATTATATGTGGCGGTTTGGGCGTATAATATGACGTTTAAACGAGCCACTGGCCACACCGCATTCAAATTAGTTTACGGGGAGGAGTGTGTCTTGCCCTTAGAAATTAAGTTGCTGACCATTAGATTCGCAATCAATCATTCTCTGGGTGATGAAGATGCCCTATTTGAGCGGTTTACAACTATAGCCCACTTGGACAAGCTCAAATTGTAGAGTTTGTTGCACTAGGAGGTAGCTAAACATCGGATGAAATGGTTGCATGATCTGAAAGTGAAGAAATATACTTTTAAAAAGGGGCAGTTAGTTTTATATTACGATGTGCGTAGGGAGCTGTTTCCAGGAAAGTTGGAACCTCGATGGGATGGCCCTTACAAGATAGTTCAGATAGGTAAAAATAAGTCCACAGTTCTATTAACTTATCTACAAGGAGTGGAATTTAAGAATAAGGTTAATCTTAATAAGATTAAACCTTATTATTTTTAAGTATGCTAACGCAGAAAAATGCATTGCAGGTCCATGTTGGGGCTGATTGGAGACTTGTAGGAGAGCTTAAATTGGTTGATGGGGCAGCTAATCCCTTATTTTGAGCACCCATATCTCAAGCAAAGATATCATCAGGGGAGGCTTATCTGGTGGAGCAAGGGATATAAAGTGATTGAGCAAGAAGACGGTACCTTTGTGTGGGAAATTAAAGTTTTCTGCCATCACTGCTTACAAATCTTAACAAGCATCCTTGTTGAGTTTCATGAAGAAGATACGATGGAGCTGTCAGTTCATTCTTTAAATATGTTGAACTTTGACTATCATAATTATGAATAGGGGAGTTCTTGGATGGATGTGTAAACCCGTTATGGACGTATACATTATACTTTGATGGAGCGTCCAAGGGCCCTAATAGAAAAGGAAGTGTTGGAGTAGTTATCTGAGATCCCCGATGTAGAGTTACAATGAAATTATCTGCTTACCTCGGGGTAGGATTCACTAACAACATGACGGAGTATAAAGCCTTGATTATGGGACTGAATATTGCCAAGAAAGGTGGCATTAGGTAGTTGTTAATAAAAGGGGATTCCCAGCTGATCTTAAATCAACTCAATGGGACATATACAGTCCGGAATCCTCTCCTTCGTATGTATAATCGAACTGCTATAACCCTACTTGATGAATTTGAGAGCATATCTCTTCAGCTGATTCCACGTTATTGGAATCAGTTTGCGGATTCCTTAGCTAATTTTGCTTATGAAGAGGACCTCTTTTTCAATTGTGGTCCTAGTCCAGATATTACTATTGATAATGAGATAGGACATGGTCACTTGTGGGGAATGTTATCAAACCACGCGTTATATGGCAGGCAATGGTTGATATGGGTGATGCAAAGAGTAGCCGAGACCCATCTACCGTTGTTATCTTGGACCCATAGGTTGATCCGACGACATCTTATGCGTACGCCTCTTGCTATATATGCAAGATGTATGGGCCATAATTTGATGCATTTAGTTTAGGGCTGAGAGCCCTATTTTCCCCCTTGGAATGGAGCGTATTTGCGTATATCTGCCTTCTTCCAAGGAGGGATTTCTATGAGCTAGTTTGTTTGATTCCATTAGGCCAAGAGGACCAATTACTTTCAGTAGTTAATGTCCGATTTCTTTAGGCCAAGAGGGCCAATTATTTTTGGGTTTTAATAATCTATCTCTTTAGGCCAAGAGGGCCAGTTAGTTTGCAGTGAAATGTGCTATTTCTTTAGGCCAAGAGGGCCCTATCTCTGTTTGGTGCAGGTACGTTTAATAGTTTGTTGTTTTAGTGATTGTGCCATACAGGTTGACGAAGTCGCTGGAGTGAGCCTTTGCTATGAAGAAGCTCCTTGTGGCCATTCTAGGTGGTTTCATCCCCTTTTTGAGTTTTTCCTGGGGGAGGTCTGAGTAGTCATTGCCTCCTGCAAGGCATTGCGCCAGGCATTGAAAGACCTGTTTTAGAAGGCAATTCTAGTGACCATGTTCTGCCAGCCCGCTAGGCAGTCGTTCTAGGAGTTCTTGTTAGTTGTGAGGCAGTTAGAGAAGCCTACTAAAATAATGATGGAAAGAGACAAAACCCTAAAGATCTGAAATGCAATATATGAATATACGAAGGTGTGTAAAAAGGGGTTTGACCCTATAAAAATAGAAAAGGAAAGAAAGAAAAATCCTTGAGCTATTGTTTATCACCTTGCGAAGGCCTGGTAGGTTCCTAGGGATGAGTTAGACCCAGGGCCGATGCCTTGCCCTTACTTGGGGTGACATCTTGCCATAAAAGAAGAAAAGAATGGAAGGTTGGAGCGAAAATAAAAGTGAGTGTTAAAAAAGGATTAAGTGTCACCTCACGAGGGCTTGGTAGGTTTTTGGGTACCAATATAGGACCTGAGGCTGATGCCCTGTTCTCCTTGGATCACTACGCTCAGTCCCTCCTTTTTACATGCCCGAGTATGGAAAAATAAAAGCCTAAAAGAAGAAAAATTGTGCTAAAAGAAAATATTTCTTGATCAGGCTATAGGAGTCCTCGCCTAGTAGGAGCTCCTGGTTGAGTTGTCCTTAGTCAGGAAGGTAGGTCGGACCACCAATTAGGGCAACCTCTTTGATAATTCTTTTTTGTTTGGTTGTGTTGGAGCAGTCGGTTAGTGACTAGCTTTAGGCCTTCTATCAGATTATGTTGGGCCTACTCCTCGTGGATTTCATGCCTTGGTTTTGTCCGAGGGTAGGGTATGAGCTGTGATGTGTTGTGTTGTGTATTTTTTGTATTAGCTTGATGCTCCTTTTTGTTGTTTATGTGCAGATCTATTCGTGGGATTCGACGGGCTGAGTCACCCTATCCCGTGGTTGCCAATGACAAATGACTTTTGATGCCAAGTAGTGCTTAAAAATAGCCAAAAATTATGAATTTCAAGGAAAAAATAGACTTCGTCGAAGGCGACGGTGGCAATTAGTACGATTTTAAGCGGCAATGCCTGGAAAGTGCTTAAAAGAGCCACTGGACGGAGGTCGGAGAATTTTCATAATTTTTTGGCATGATAGACGAGGGAGATGCTTGGCAGTGGAAGACTTCAAGACGAACGCCCAAGATTTTTCAGATCACGATTTGAGTATCGGACGTGGAAGAGGGAGTGCCCGGAAGGCCAAAGGCCAAAATGCCAAGTGGGAAAAGACTTTAGGAGAGCCCAAAGGGTGTGACCCTTTGGGGCTCCCCCAAAAATCAGAAAACGTGGGGGGGGGGGGTTCGTTTTTTTTCACGCAGGCAAGAATGGAGGCGCCATGAATAGAAATGGAGGAGAGATGGGTTATGGGGCCATAGAACAACCCCCCAACTGATCTTGGGCCTGTTCTTCTTCCTATCTTCACTCTTCATCGCTCCAATCTGCTCCTCCAATGGTTGCTCGGTTGTGGAGATGTAGATCTAGTATTTCTCTATCCTCCATCTCTCTCCTCTAAGCGGCGGTTTGCATGCAAGAAATTAAGAAGAAGAGGGGCTGAAGGATGCTTGTCCAATTGTGATCGGCGGATTGCTTCAAGATGAAGAGGAGGCTAAGGAAAGAGGTTCAGCACTGAAGAATGGTTGCTGGTCGGTCTATGGGCTTCCCATAATAATTATTAAAAAACCTGCAACACGCAAGACACACGGTATGCTCCAAATTTACAAAGAAATTTGATTGTTTTTGTTGTTTCATGGTCCAAATGTTATTCATATGCGATGAATGTTTGTTTGAATCTTGTTTGCATCATGTTGGAGGGCTGTAACTACAGAAATACAGAACCCATAATGATTTAGAGCTGTTATTAATTCTTTAAAACCCACAAAATGTCATTTTTAATGGAAATTAGTGGTTTTTTCCGATTTTGAGTTGGGAAAATGGAGTGAAAATGGGATAAAATTAGAGAAAATGTTAAGTTTCAGTCAAAATAATAAGCCAACACAAATAAATTAGAAAATATCTATTTTTCATGAATAATAAATATCAAGCATGTCATGTGGTATCTTTTGGAATGCATTGCAATTGATTGATAAACTTTGACTAATGCCGAGAGGACAGGAAACCTAAGTCGTGGGTTAGACGGGCGCTTCCGTTGGGGAAAGTTTTGTGAGGCAAATCAAAATCTCCTGGAATGCTGAATTATGAAAGAGTGGAGTTTGTGTGAATGTTGTATGTGTTAGCGACGCATCTTGGGGCCAATCCTTGAGGTCTAGGAGAGTCACAGTGGAGCCGCGGCAATCAGTCAAGAGGTGCTTTCCTATGTGTGTATTACGAGGCATTATGCCTATATGTTATGGGATCTCCCTCTGAGGAGAAGGGAAGGTGAACGTTGGACTATATATTGGATACAAACGCAAAATCATCATAAGCATTTAGTGCAAAGTGAGTTTTAGATGCTCTTGGCCCGCGAGGCCGTGTGGTGGGGTTGTCTATCGTATGCATGAGGTCGGCTAGTGCCATAGCCAATGTTGGCCCATTTTAGGTCCCATCAAAGGGTGGAAAGAAAAGAGGAGACTAGGAAAAGAAGGAAGAAGATGCTGCAGCAAGCATGGAGAAGGTGAAGGGCACGACCCCTAGCAACCCCAGAAGCCCCCATCCCACAAACAAAAGAATGCTTTCCAATCAACTAGAACTTGGAACTCGCAGTATGGGATTAGTGGGAGAACAAGTGCAATCCCTTTGAATAATTCACCTTGCAATACCCACCCACACTAAGTTGGGTATTATCCCCTAAAGTGATGGAGGAAGTGATCAAGATGGGTAGAAGGCTTAGGGATTAGTGGAGCGTAGAAAGAGAGACACATCCAACACTGTGGGGGATAGAGGCACATGACTACTGGGAAGACAAGGTCATGGAGATGCCCATGATTGTCAAAGGGTACGAATCATAGCCAAGATGGAGGTGGAGAATCTAGGATGGGAACATAGATGCATGGATATGATTTTGCAGTACCCTACCCTATGAAAGAAATGACCCAGTGTACATGCCATATCCGACCAAGAGGGGTAGGGGTACTTTAACCCTAACATCCATGGTCGCCACTACGACTTCTCTAAAATCTACAATGTAAATGCTAATAAGCCAAAGAAAGCTCTCGTATTCTCCAGAAATGGCATAGGACCTCCATCTCCCGCTTTCTTTTAACGAATTCTCCTTCTACCCTGATCCTACCTTTATCACAACCTGTAACTATCATAGGCTACTTAGGGTTTTGCTTAAGCAACCACCTACCTCTCATGAATACTACCTACCACCCCTATTTTTTGATTTGAATGTTGGCATAGATACCTGGCCAAGCTCATGATGAGAGCCACCCTATTTTTTGATTTGAACGTCGGCATAGATAACTAAGCTATGGCCAAGCTCATGATGAGAGCCACCCTCCTCCCATCCTTTTGTATGGCCTTACTAGAGGACATGAATGACAGCCAATTCACTGGGTGTAGTCATCCATTTTTTTCAACAACTCCTCTGAATGTATGAATGAACATAAAAGACTATATGCAAAGTAGGAACTTTCTTAGTAAATTGCATAAGCCCCTTGCCTTCTCCTCTCATGACCTAGAATCCAAGGATTAGTTCCTCACAGACATTCAAAAAGAAAAAGAGAAAGAGAAGAAAATCAAAAAAGATAAAAAGCAAAAAAAAGAAAGAACAAGAAAACAAGAAAAAAAAAGTAAAAAAAAGAAAGAACAAGAAAACAAGAAAAAGAAAAAGAGGAAGAAAAGAGAAAAAGGAAAAACAAGAGCAAAAAGGGAAAAAAATATCAAATGGAAAACGAGAAAACACACCTCACTTGATGAATGCCACAATCACTATACCTAGGGGTCCTCAAGTTAGGTGCGTTTGGTGGCCTTAGTCAGCTAGCTCCATTCCTAAACCCTTAGCCCTTTTGTCCCCACTCCATGCTTAGGGCACATCAAGGGCAGGACACACTTAGGGTGGTCACACTCAACATGTCTCCCTAAGCTACACTCAACACACTTTTCCAATACATGAACTGGGTCCTTAAGTGTGGGACAAAGCCCTAGGTCGCTTACCTGCGGTTTGTTAACCCAATTCCTAGCTCCACTAGCACAGACATGATACATGGCACACTCCTAGCTAGTGCACTCTCTTTTCTATTTTAGGAGAATTTGACAACCTGCACCTAACCATTGACTTTGGAGGCCCCTCATCATCCACTCAATATACCCTTGACCTCCACAACCTCAACCATTTTGACATGCTTCTCTCCCATACCCAATCCCCATAAAAGCCCCATCATTGACTCACATGACTACCCTTCAATCACCCAAGCCCTCGTCAACAAAGTCCCATATGTGCCATGGGACTGCCACTCAACTAGGAGGGGGGTAATGTTAACCCCAATGCAAGACAGAGAAAAAGGAAGCAAAAGAAAAATCAAGAAAACTAAAAAATGCAAAGCAAGGCGGAAAAAGGTGGCTTGGACTAAAGAATAAGAGAAGAAGAGGCTAAAAGTGCAAGGGCAGTCTTGAAAGTTGAGGCAAAGGCAAAGGCGCATTTTGAAATGTAAAAGCACCCCCCAATTTTTGTAAAAGAGCATCATGCTCCCTCCTGTGCAAGTTGTAAAGAGTAGCATAGGTGAAGCATAATGTAAGTAGAGGGGAATAGAAAAAGAGGACCTTGACGAGATGGCCAGTTATGTAAAAAAGGGGAGTGCCCAAGGGGATGAGGGCATGTATAAAAGCCAAAAAGTGAATAGAGAAGTTCATTCTTGGTGTGTGGTAAAGTGGCTCTTCTTCTTCTTGCTTGCTTATGCTTGTGCTTGAGAGAGGGAGTGTGAGAGTGTGAGAGAGTGAGTGTGTAAGGGTGAGGGACCGTGGTGGAGAATCTCTCCATCTTCTCCTCTCTTATTTTCTTTTCTTCTCTTCTCTTGTCTCGTGCATGTTGTTGAGATATCGAGCTCCACTCGTGATATGCCAGGGTGACCGTTGTGCATTTATGTCAGCGACGTGTCAGTTGCAGATGCGGTTGGTACACCGCCCATGAATAATAGCTACATGACAGCTATCCTTATCTACTCTAGTTCATGGCTCAGTTAGTATGCCACCTTAGTTAGTTGAGTTTGGTTTGAGACCCATATATAGGGTTCTTCTATTTCTTTGTTTAGTGTTCTTTTTGGCTTACACAACTAAGAAGAGGAAAACTGTTTTCAGCCTCCACCTTTGTGTGTATTCCCCCATTGTGCAAGCAAGAAAGCTACAAGTGAGACTCGTTTCTTCTCTCCCACAATCTTGACATGGTATCAGAGCCTTGTTCATGGTAAGGAGCTCAAGAAAGCAAGCAAAGCTCGCGGTGTTCTGGTTGAGATGCCCTTCACGGTGAAGCAAGAGGGCAGTATATGCTACGGGTAAGGGCTTTAGTCCTTGGCGACCCTTTTTTTTGATTTGAGGCCATTTCAGGGCCTGTTTTGGAGGCGGAAGTTTTTTGCACGCACTCAGGAAAAGGCCCAGTTTTATGCTGTGCGACCAGTGTTCTACAGGTCGGTGAAAAGTTACTATAGAAATTGCATCGTATGCCTGTGCGCAAAGACATTGGGAGTAACAAAATCATCCTTGTTTCTTGTTGATGCAAAATCGTCACTAGGAAGTGACTGTGTGGTTAAATACCACTTTCGTCAGTTTTGCAGATTTGCCCTTGTGAGGCTGAAGCTGTGTTCTTTGCAGTGACAGAATTTTTTGCAGTATTCTGTAATGGCGTCTGATTCTCTTTCACAGATTGTAATTGAAAAGCTTGACAAGAACAACTTCCAAGCATGGAAGTTTAGAATGACGAATTTCCTCATGGGAAAATGATATTGGGAATTTGTTGCAGGAAATGAAGAAGAACCAGTTCTTCCTGATGTTCCTAATCAACAGCAAATGCAGGCATTTAAAGCATGGCATGAGAGAGCCAGGAAAGTTATATACTAGTTGTCTATCAGTATTTCAGACTCTATGATTGTGCATATTCAGGATGCAAGTACGCCAAAGGAGGCATGGGATACTTTGTCAAAAATATATAGCACAAATACGCAAGCCAGGAAAATGCAGCTCAAGCAAGAGTTGCACAATGTGCAATATGAGCATCAATGACTACCACATGAAGGTGAAGAAGATTGTAGATGCACTTGCTTTCATTGGGTCACCAGTGGAAGATGATGATTTAGTCTCAGTGACCTTGAATGGTCTAGGAAAGGATTATGCAGAGTTCCGAACATCCATTTCCGTCCGTGAAAGATTTTCTGATTTTGAGGAGTTGATTGCTCTTTTAATTTCTGAGGAGCAGAGAAATGGTGGTGCATCTTCTTCAGGAGGAACTTCAAAAGAAGCTGTCTTCTACTCAAATGCTGGAAGAGATAGAGGCAGAGGTAGAGGAGGTCGATTTGGAGGCCGTGGTAGAAATCAGAATATGCAGCAAACTCAAGAAAACCAGTCCTATGGAGGAGGACATGGTAACTCTAGAGGCAGGGGGAGCCAAAGAGGTCGTGCTGGATGGCAAAGAGGCCAAAATGCAAACAGTAATGTTGAATGCTACTATTGTGGTAAAATGGGTCATATGGCTAAAGTCTGCTATAAAAAGCAGAATGACATCATGAATGGAAAACTGCAACAAGGAAATTATGCATGTTCTAGTAGACAGGGTGATGGCAGAAATGAGCATTTGTTTATGGTGCAATACATGAACAATTCTGTGACAAGTGTAGAAGAAAGCAATGATGTATGGTATGTTGACTCAGGTGCATCAAACCACATGACAGGTCATGCAGAATGGATGGAGGATGCAAGGAAAATGGAAAAACCAGGATTTGTGGAGACTGGTGATGATACTGCACATCCTATTGTGCAGATTGGAAAAATTCCTTTGTCTATGCAGGATGGGAAAAAGAAATACCTGTCCGATGTATTTCATGTCCCGAATATCACCAAGAATCTGGTTTCTGTTGGTCAAATGGTTGAGCAGGGCTTGCAGGTCAGATTTAATCCTCATGGATGCTTTGTTGAGGATATGAAAAATAAAGGTCACTTGATAGCAAAAGGAAAGAAGAAGGGAAGAATGTTTACGTTGGATGCAGACATGCCTGAATTGAGTGCAGCAATGTTTGCACATGGGACTGGTGTAGTTGCAGATATTGATATCTGGCATAAACGCATTGGTCATGTTAATGTACAACGACTTAAATCAATGCAGGCCCAAAATATTGTTGCAGGATTGCCAAAATTCAAGGTTGCAGAAATGCATAAGGTATGTGAAGCCGATCAGTTTGGAAAATAGGCAAGGAAACCATTTCCTAGACATGTTCAAGAGAGTGAGAAGCCATTGGAATTAATCCACTCTGATGTGTGGACTACTAAAGCTGTATCTCTTGGAGGCTGTCATTATTTTGTCACTTTTATTGATGACTATAGCAGAAAATTTGGGTGTATTTTATGAAAAAGAAAAGTGAAGTTTTTGGGCATTTCAAAACTCTTAAAGCTATGGTTGAAAAAGAAATAGGCCTACAAATAAAATGCCTAAGGTCAGATGGAGGGGGAGAGTACCTCTCAAATGAGTTTGCAAGATTCCTGCAGGAGCATGGCATAAAGAAACAATATTCATGCAGTCATACCCCACAACAAAATGGAATTGCAGAAAGGAAAAACATGCATATTGAAGAGGTATCTCGTGCCATGCTCAATGAAAAAGACTTGCCAAATTTTTACTGGGCTGAAGCAGTTGCTACATCAGTCTACATAATGAATAGGACTCCCACTGCAGCAATACATGGGATGACTCCAGAGGAGAGGTATACTGGTAGGAAACCAAATATTTCTCATTTGAAGATTTTTGGTTGCATTGCCTATGTTCATGTGCCAGATGAGTTGAGATCCAAGTTGGATCCAAAAGCTGAGAAGTACATCTTTATTGGTTACTCTTTGCAGCAGAAAGGGTATAGATGCTATAACCCTTCTACTCGTAAGTTTACACTGAGCAGAGATGTTGTTTTTGATGAGTTGAGTAACTGGTATAAACTAGTAAATGTGATTGATGATGTAGATGCACAAAATGGTAATGCTGCACAGAATTCACAGCAGCAGTCACAAAATATTAGTGGACCTGGAGCGTCCTCTAGCAGTGGTTCACATTCTTCGCCATGGACAGGCAGATTGAGATCATGAGAATCTTCTCAAAGCAATGTAGATAGTGGTATGCAGGTATCACGAAAAGGAAAAGAGAAGGTAGATCAGCCCATGTTTGATGTGAATGCAGGTCACTCTTATGTGGATGGTGAATCCAGTGGCTCAGAATAGAGCATTGATGATGAGTTGGGTATTCCTTCTATTGTTACACCTGGAGTAAGGAAGACCAGGGATGTTTGAGAGCACCTGGGAGTGAACCTACTTTGCGCAGGTCTACCAGAGCTAGGTATCCTGCGGATAGGCTGAAATATGATGGATTTACAGCCATTCACTATGCATATATGGTTAAAGTGATACAAGAACCAAAATCCACTTCTTTTGAGCAAGCCATGGGAAAAGAAAAATGGGAGAAAGCCATGGATGAAGAAATGGATGCCTTGGAAGAAAATGCTACATGGGAATTGGTACCTTTGCCTAAAGGTAAAAATGCAATTGGCTGTAAGTGGGTTTATAAGGTGAAGCACAATGCAGATGGTTTTGTGAACAGATACAAGGCAAGATTAGTAGTCAAGGGATATGCACAAACATGTGGCATTGATTATGAAGAAACATTCAGTCCGGTTGCAAGGATGGCAACCATAAGAGTAGTCATTGCTATGGCTGCATCAAATGGATGGTCTTTACATCAGATGGATGTAAAGAATGCCTTCTTGCATGGTGATTTGCAAGAAGAGGTCTATATGGAGCAGCCACCAGGTTATGTGCATGCTGTTCATCCTGAGTTTGTTTGCAGGTTGAAGAAAGCCTTGTATGGCTTGAAGCAAGCACCTAGAGCATGGTCTGACAAGATAGGACAGTATCTTGTCACTATTGGCTTTCAGATTTCCAAGGCAGATTTCTCACTTTATGTGAGAAAAACAGAGAAATGTATTATGCTACTTGTCATTTATGTTGATGATTTGATTATGATAAGTGACAGTGATGAAGATATCCTTCATGTAAAAATGCTATTGAAGCAGAAGTTTGAGATGAAGGATTTGGGAGAGCTGCGTTATTTCTTGGGCATTGAGGTGATTAGATCACCAAGTGGGATACAGCTCTTGCAGAGGCAGTATGGATTGGACATGCTGTCCAAATATGGAATGACATGCTTTAAGCCTATTTCACTTTCTTTGGAGCAGAATGTGAAGCTGAGCACAGATGCAGGTGAGCTTCTGGAAGACCCTACTATGTACAGACGCATAGTAGAAAGTTTGATTTATATGACTATTACCAGGCCAGATTTGAGCTATGCTGTTGGATTGGTAAGTCAGTTTATGCAGGCTCCAAGGAAATCGCATTTGGATGCGGCTAGACGCATACTCAGGTATGTGAAGTCCACATTGCAGTATGGACTAGTTTATGAGACTAAAGTTCAGGTACAGTTGCATGGATACATTGATGCTGATTGGGCTGGTAGTATTTCTGATAGACAATCTACCAGTGGATATGTGTTCTATTTTGGGAGTGCTGCAGTCACTTGGAGCAGCAAGAAACAGCCTATAGTTGCCTTATCGAGTGCACAGAGGCTGAGTATAGGGGCGCAGCAATGGCTGCATGTGAGGTAGCTTGGTTGCATAAGCTACTTTATGATATGCATCAGCCTACAGATGGGCCAGTTGTCATTTATTGTGACAACATGAGTAGTGTACACTTGGCAAATAACCCAATCTATCATGCTAGAACAAAGCACATTGAGGTGCATTATCATTATGTGCGGGAAAGGGTTTTACTAGGTCTTATTGATCTAGTTTATGTTAGCACAGAGGATCAGGTAGCTGACATATTCATGAAGGCATTGGGTGCAGAGAAGCTGCGCAAGTTCAGAGACCTGCTTGGTGTGCGGGAATTGGGATTGAGCTCGAGGGGGAGTGTTGAGATATCGAGCTCCACTCGTGATATGCCAGGGTGACCGTTGTGCATTTATGTCACCGATGTATCAGTTTGCAAATGCGGTTGGTACACCGCCCATGAATAATAGCTACATGACAGCTATCCTTATCTACTCTAGTTCGTGGCTCAGTTAGTATGCCACCTTAGTTAGTCGAGTTTGGTTTGAGACCCATATATAGGGTTCTAGGGCCATTGGAGCATCAACAACAACTATAGGCTATCTAACTTGGGCTAGTTGTACTATAACAAGAGACTTCTCTTAAAAGATCACGATGGGCACCTCAATGATTTGCTCGAGTTACTTATATATCTTCTCCTCATGAGACACAACATCCTACCTATATATAACTTTCCTAGCTTGTGGATCACAAAGGTAATAGTCCATCTCACCTACATCACCATATCCAAGAAAGATGCATTTGACATACTTTGGATCTAACTTATTATACTTGTCTTTGGAAATATGGTAGAATGCCACATATTTAAAGACTTAAAAGTGTGCATATGAGGGAGGTCCTCAATGACCCTACTATTAAGAGTAGTGTACGAGGATCTATTAATTAAGTGAACTACAATAGTAACTTCCTCATCCCCAAATATATGAGGTAAGCTTGCATGACTAAGTATATTGTACACTCTCATGAATGGTCATGGTCATGCACTTTACAACATCTTTATGGGGTGGGGTGTAAGGAGTAGTCAACTAATGCTTAATATCTTGATCATTACAAAACTACTCAAAAGCAAGTGAGATATACTCACCTTCATTATCAGATCTTAGGCATTTCAACATTTATGCAAACTGATTCTCAATTAAGGCAACAAAGGGTTGAAATAGGGCTAAAATATCTAACTTCTACTTTATAGAATATGACCAAAATTTATGTGAAAAGTCCTTAATAAATGTGACAAAGTACTTAGCACCACCCAATGACTAATAGGACATGGGCCCACAAACATCCAAATGAACAAGAGCTAAGGGCTTATCCATACACATAAAACTAGACTTCTTATGCATGTTGTGTCTGCTTGCCATATAAACAATGATCACAAGAATCAAAACATGAATAATCCAAGACACTACAAGGATATGGAGGTATAGTGATGGCACTTTTCGACACAAAATAGCGGCGTCGCTATTTAGCGACGCAAATAGCGATGGCACTCAGAAGAAAAAAACGCAGTCCGAATCTCGAGTGCGTTATTTGTACGCATACACGAAAGAGAGAGTGAACATCTTGCATTTGAGAGGGAGAGGGAGAGAAAGAGAGAAAGAGGGAGAAGGAAAGCTTCTCACCGCCATCGCCACCTTTCGCGAAGAAGATGAGAAAGTGTACGAAGGGGGAAGAGGAGTCGCCGTTGCGAAGAGGAGCCACCGAACCCTTCTTCAAGCCTTTACGGTGAGTCCATTGTTCCTTCTTGCTTTGTTTTTGTGTTTTCTCTTTCTCTTTTACTTGTTTTTGTTAAAATTCATGTGTATTGAGAGAGGCAGAGGAAATGAGAGAGAAAGAGAGGGAGAGGGAGAGGGAGGGAGAGGAAATGAGAGAGGGAGAGGAAGAGGGAGAGGGAGGGAGAGGAAAGAGAGAGAAACATTAAACATAATAGGGAAAGAGAGAAAGAGAGGGAGAGGAAGAGAGGGAGAGGGTGAGGGAGGGAGAGGAAATGAGAGAGGGAGAGGAAGAGAGAAAAGGAAATGAGAGAGGGAGAGGAGAGAAAGAGAGAAAGAGAGGGAGAGGGTGAGGGAGGGAGAGGAAATGAGAAAGGGAGAGGAAGAGAGAAAATGAAAGAAAGAATGAGAGAGAGAGGGAGAAAACATTAAACATAATAGGAAAAGAGAGAGAGAGAGGGAGAGGGAGAGGGAGAGGGAGGGAGAGAAAGAAGGAGGGAGAGGTTGTTTTTTTTCTTTTCTTATTTATTGTTGTTTAGTTTTCTTGTTTTTTATTGTTGTAGTAGTAGTAGTAGTAGTAGTTTTTTCTTCTTTTCTTATTTATTGTTATTGTAGTAGTAGTAGTAGTAGTTGTTGTTGTTTTTTCTTCTTTTCTTGTTTATTATAGTGGTAGT
Source organism: Lygodium microphyllum (assembly GCF_053477565.2). Taxonomy (NCBI): domain Eukaryota; kingdom Viridiplantae; phylum Streptophyta; class Polypodiopsida; order Schizaeales; family Lygodiaceae; genus Lygodium; species Lygodium microphyllum. The sequence goes on along the minus strand of NC_141164.1, from coordinate 74,907,153 downwards.
GGTAATGGTAGTGGTAGTGGTAGTGGTAGTGGTAGTGGTAGTGGTAGTGGTAGTGGTAGTCATGGTCGTAGTCGTAGTTGTCATAGTCATGGTTGTAGTAGTAGTAGTAGTAGTGCTTTTCTTGTTTTTTGTTGTTGTTGTTGTTGTTGTAGTAATAGTTTTTTTTGTTTTCTTGTTTATTGTTGTCTAGTTTTCTTATTTGTTGTTGTTGTTGTACTAGTGGTAGTAGTAGTAGTTTTTTCTTTTTTTCTTGTTTATTATAGCAGTAGTGGTGGTGGTGGTGGTGGTAGTCGTGGTCATGGTCATGGTTATCGTCGTAGTTATAGTCATAGTCATAGTTGTAGTCATGGTCGTGGTCGTGGTCGTGGTCATGGTCGTGGTCGTAGCCATAGTCATGGTCGTAGTCATCGTAGTCGCGGTTGTAGTAGTAGTAGTGGTTTTCTTGTTTGTTGTTGTTATTGTAGTAATAGTTTTTTTTGTTTTCTTGTTTATTGTTGTCTAGTTTTCTTATTTGTTATTGTTGTTGTAGTAGTGGTAGTAATAGATTTATTTTTTCTTTTCTTGTTTGTTGTAGTAGTAGTAGTAGTAATAGTAGTAGTAGTAGTAGTAGTTGTTGTTGTTATTGTAGTAGTAGAGAGAGATATATGTTTTGTTAAAGAAAATGAGAGAGGGGGAGGAAGAGAAAAAGGAAGAAGGAAGAGAGAGAGGGAATAAACATACAGTATAATAAAGAAAGAGAAAAGAGAGAGAAATGGAAGGAGAGGAGATAATCAATGGATAAAAAACAAAGAGAGAGTGGTGGCGAGGTCCGGTGAGGTCTGGTGCAACACACGAGACCGACATACGTTAATTTGTGGGTGGGTGGGTGGAGACTTTACATACGTTAATTTTTGCTGAGTTATAAGAGAAGAAATCCCTTCTTAAACAATTTAAGAAAGAAAAAAAGAATGATAAAAAAAACGAATTGTTTGTCGTAACGTAGACAAAATGGAAACGATGAAGGTCTTGATGTTCAAGATCACAAGGCGTATCTTAATCAGCTGTCCCATGTCCTTACTCTCAATGTAAGCTGGAAATTAGACAAAAACTTCGATTGTCTATAGAACGCGTATGACGTTTTGATGAGTTTCAATCTAAGATCATTGATTAGATGATCTTGGATTTTCAAAAAACAGTAAGAAAAGTTAATATCAATCATGCATTGTACTCGCAAGCTAATTGAATACCATATATAAAAAGATTGGGCGTGGTTGGCAAATTTTCTATCCAGGGAGGTGACGTCTCGTCCCAAGGAGGAGTGCACCCTTTGCGGCCAATTAGAAGAGTTTGTGAGCATGCGATGGATGGAGTGCCTGAGCCAATCCACCACTTGGAAGGTACTACCCAATCTATACCATCAATACCAGAGGAGACAGATAGCCTTCGAGACTTGCCTACAATCTTGGAGCCTGAGATGGAGGCAATGATCGATGCATTGATTCCCATGGATGTCGAGACTTCTGATTCGCTTAGAGAGGAAGCATCTATACCATTATATGATGGGTGCTAAGTATCTCGCCTGAAGACACTACTTGCACTCCTAAGTGTGCAAGCAAAATACGGGTGGAGCGATGTGAGTGTGACTGAGTTGATCAGGTATCTTGTATGTACGCTTCGTTGATTTCTTTTCGGCACTATCATTAAAAACATTTTTGCTTTTTCAAGGTGTTTTATGATTTTTTTCAAGGTGTTTTATGATTTGCGCATGTCTCCAGATCACATGGTGAGATTCAGAGACATGGCAGACTAGGAGCTGTCTCGGACATCGTCGGGCCGCTCTATTAGATCTACTTCAACGCAATCAGATGCTTCAGTTTCGAGTAGATGAGGTCGATGTTACAGACTTGGGCCAGACGGAGGGAGTGCTTTAAGGTCAGGGGGATGCTACATAGATACGGATGTAGTGAGCCCACGGTCGGCTTGGGATATAGGTGCTACTTCTCGCTCTCGTGGCGGTTCCAGAGAGCATGGCTCAGGTGGTTGCTGTAGAGACACGGACGCGGTGTCTCTGTCTTGTCATTCTGCTGGAGTTGCATCACCTCCGGGATTTGTCACACCTGTGGGGATGTCTACTCCAGTCACTTCGGCTTTTGCTTAGCCGTCCACACGTGGCACCCCTATGGGTGCTACTCCGATAGATACTACCCGGGTCGGTATACCAGATGTACAGGGGTCTCCTGGATATGCCCATCAGCATGGTCATAGGTGGGAGAGGACCCATCTTTGACATACCCCAGAGGGGTATGCCTACCTTGTAGATGATAGGTCAGGAGCCATCATCATGAATGATGAGGGGAGGAGGGTGATGGCTCTCATGAGAGAGTTGTGCCAACAAGTTTTTTGGCACAACATCTTGGATCATTGGAAAAACATACCGGAGGGGAGCAAGGACTACATGGTAGCATCCTTGCATGAGGAGTTTCCAGTACCAGCTGCAATAGATAGGTTTTCTATGGGCTAGATGATGGAGTGCATGCGTGCATATATGTTACACAGACAATCGGACGCACGCAAGGCACTCAAGAGTGGGGCTGCAAAGCCCGAGTGGCTAGACGCGGGCGACTGGCGCCGACTGAGGGAGGAGGCTACATATTCTCCAGGACGTTGGAGACAACAATGCGAGGCGGCGAGGGCATAACTAGAGGCCGAAGTGGTCCATCATCTTGGGAGTGGTGGCCACAGGACATATCTGGAGGACTTTGTAAGTTTTTCTTTTGTTTTGCTTGCTTATTTTTTTGCAATATCCTTTAACTGACAATCATGTTTCTAACAGTTAGTATTTTGTTTCCTTTGCAGCACTCCATTACATACCAATCTTGGCATCTTCATAAAAAATGAGGTTCCCACAAGTGATTTTCCATGCAATATCACCAAAAGAAACATGATACACAACATCATCCAATAGTCTTGCAAAGTTAATGATTTTGGTCAATGCCAATACATGATGTATATCATGGAGAACAAAGGAAGTACCAGTGGAAAATTGCAAAAATATATCACAAGTGCTGATAATATCATAGACATGATCATCCCCCAAGAATAGTGAATTGGAAATAGTATAATAAATAGAACCAACTAGATGCGGGGTCACATGAAAGGAAGCACCTGAATCGAGTAACCAACATTGAGAGAATGAAGACTGACTATCAAAATTGTAAAGCACCAAGTAAAGAAGCAACCAAAATATAATCATCTGAATAATACTCCAATGCATTAATCTCCTCAATCTTTATAATGGACTTAGTAATACATTGGTCATAAGATGTCTTAGTATTATCCTTCACTTTCCCTTTGCATTTTTCATGTCTATCTTGGTGCATCTTATGGAACTATGGTTGTATATGTCCTTGCTACCCATAATAATGATAACTAAGAGATGACTTAGGACTACGAGATTTACTATGACCCTACCTAGGAGGTCTAGACTTAGACCTATCAATGGGTCTTTATCACGGTAGTCATAACTACCTCCAACATCATTCATGTCTCTAATTGTAAAAGCATGAGAGGCATGGAATGCATCAATATTTTTCATATTCAATTCCTCCACTAAGCAAGGCTCCCTCTAGATCTAAGCATTTAAAACCATACTCAGGGCATTAGTGCAAATAGTAGTATGAAAGGTATCCCAAGACTTTGGAAGAATGAGAAGCAAAAACATAGACTTTATGTTATAATAAAAAATTATCTTATATGAAGTAAGCTAGTTGTTAGCAAATGGAGTGAAACTCATTCAAATAAATAGACATAAGCATGCCTTCCTTCATACAAAATTCCAAAAGTTTCTTTAGCCAATAGAACTATGAAGTGGGGCTTTTCTTATCATAAAGATCACATATTTTCTCCCATAATTGCCATGCACTACCCTTAGTCTCAATGACATTAAGCAAAAAATGAATGCAGTAGGGAGAGAATAACCCAAGGTACTATTCTCCATAAAATAAAAGTAGCAGAGTGCCTGATACAAGTATTTGCTCTCAATAAAGTAGCTCAAAACTCAATTTTAGTAGTGTTGCCCATAGAGCTATAGTAAATAATGAGACAAATATAGGTAATTCCAAAATAGAGTTCTCCTATTGCTAGGGATGTCTAAATAGCAATAAGACTTACAATGTAACTAGCAGTGTCTAAGGCCATGCAAATTTGAGTACCAAATACTATCAAAGAGTCTAAAAGTGTAAAATATAAATGCACGAATTCATTACATTGTTGTATGGTTTTGAAGGAAAGACATGAAGAATATATGAGAAAACATATTTGGAGGATTCATCAAGTTGGAATGGAATTGACCTTGCTTGCTATACACAACATTTGGCATTGGTGTTATCATGTAGGACTTGAGTATGATTTGCACTCATATAGACTCTTTGTTATATGAACGGACCTCGAGTTATAAAGTCATGAATTATAAAGTTTAAAATTTCAGAAACAAAGGGAAGAATGAGATATATTTGGAGAGAAAGCATGAATTAGAGGAGAAATGAGAGCATGATTTTTGGGGCTTCCTAGTAGCATGAAAAACAAGCATCTATAGGTATAAGAAAAGAAAGGGATAGTAGGTGAAATGAGGAGAATTATTAGGGGATGAAAAGAGGGAGATTTAAAAATAAAGAAAGCTAGAATCATCATAAGAGAATATAAAGGGATGATTAAGGGGATCATCAATAAGAGAAAGTATAAACAAGAGCAAGGTCAAACTCTTCATATAGTAAAGAGTAGAGCATGATTATTCTTGAACAAGAAAATTATACTACCATTGTTAAACAAGTGTGCTATTATTGAACAAAAGAAGTGGGTTGATCTTGAATAAGAAAAGTGTAGGGCTATTCTTAAACAAAGCATATAGGCTGCTCATAAGCAAACAAGGTTGTTCATAGCCATGGATATATTGCACATAAGGCATCAAAGCTGAAACACTTGCTTTATTTGTGTTAGTTGTATAATCTTCTTTGGAATTCAAAGATGTTGTAGGCAAGCTTTCATTATACTTACATATAGCTTTGAATCTTCTTAAATTAATAGACTTCATAAATAGTCTGAACCATCTTCTCACTTAAAAGAAAATGCTCTTGCCTCATTTAGTAGGTATATATGATTTTTTGTAGGATTCACAACATTACTATTAAAAGGTTCAATTTATTTTCAAAAGCTTGAAAATTTGCAAAGAAGTGAAAGCTAGTATGTTTGAAGGCTCAAGAATATTTGAAGAATGATGGTTTGCTTAAATTTGATGAATGCATCTCAAGAGATTTTTATGAGATGTCTTATATTGACACAATGGTAGACCTTGTAGATATGGTTTGACACTAGAAATGAGGTTGTCAAAGTACACTCCATCATGTATAGAGTGATTGAAGGTTTTGAAAATGAAAAATGTCCATGTAAAAAAGAAAGATTTGATGTATAAGTACAAAAATGTGGCTAAGAAAGTAGAATTTGTTGCTTTACCATGACCTTTGGATATCAGGGGAATAAGAGAGCAAGCATCTTGAGAGCCAAGACTTAAGGAATCTGAAGAAAATTTGGCATAGGTTAACTGCAAAATTTTTAAGGGAATTAGAGATTGGTTGTGAATATTTTCTTATCATGAAGAGAAATAGTGCTTCGAGAAAATGTTATCAACATATGGTAAAGCATTTACTTTTCAGCCACATGAGATTGATTGTGTGGATCTTAGTGTTGTTGCTCTAATGGTCATCTTTTTTATGCCACATATACCTAGGAATTCGTGATCTATACCCATTTCAAAATATGATTTGCCAAAATTTCTTGAGTTTCTTAATGAGAAGATAAGGATAGATATTTCATTGTTTCCTCCATATTCAAATAAATGGTTCAATGTACCTAATGAGAGAGAATGATATAGAGAGAAAATTTAGAGTTTCATCACAAGAAACGCTAAAAAACTATTGTTGCCTTGCTCAAACAAACATGGAAGCTATCACCTATAGCTTCAAATCACTAGAAAGACTGCTTCCCCTCCTATGTGTTGTCATATGCACTAGAAGGACCTTGGGCTGCTATCACCTACTCCTAGAGGGTTCCAAACTACTATCACAAGTTGTAGGATTGATCCATGGTGGCTCCAAATCACATGAGAAGCCTCTCCTTGCTCTCTAAAAGCCTCATTTTCTCTCACAATGGTAGGAATAGACTCCACTAGCCCCTAAAAATGTTTTGCTAGGTTGATTATGGATGAGTTTGGTAAAGCCTTTGCAGGAATGGAAATCTACTGATTGGTTACTCTCCGTATGATCAATTCCAATTGGCTACTAAATGCAAGGATTTAGCAACCATGAGAACACCTTTGGGATTGGGGTGGATATGTACCTTATGACAAGGAGAAATTAATTCAGTTGTGCATATGATGAATGTGATGAATAAATTCTTATAGGATTTTATGACACAAATCACTATGAATTTTCTTGATGATGTACCATGATAAAAGGGTGTGAAGAAGAGGCAAATAATGAATTAATGGATTCAAAGGGGTGTTGAAAATCTATTTTTAGATCATATAGTCATTGTTGCAAAAATTTGTTATTCAATTGAGAAGAAGTAAATCTTATTATTTCATGGCAAAGTCCAAATTTTGGAGTCAAGGAAGCCTTAGTTGTGGGCCATATGGTAGATGACCATATTTGATAAAGGTGGATGCAATTGGGAAGATGGATGGGGTTTGTAGTACTATTTCCAATGTATGAAGGCTCTTGGGTGCTTGTATCTTCTATCTTTTTCAAATTCCACACTTTTCTCATGTTGTGAATGCACTTTACCAAATGAAGAAGCTAAAGTATTTGTTGCAAACAACAATAATACTAAGAAAAGCTTAATACTAAAGTGGAAGTCCTGTCATTGTCACAATTGATACTAGCACCATAGGAATTGAATGGGCTATTGGGCAAGATGATGAACAAGGATACTAGTATGCTATGAGATTTGGTGCCAAGGTGTTGAGCCAACGTCCATGAAATTGTCCACAAATTAAAAGGGAGTGATGGGGAATGGTTACAACATTAAAGTTATTACAAAATGAGAGAAAGAGATGGAGACAAAGGCACAGGCAAGAAGGGTAGCAGACTTGCTCCCTTCTCAGTTCATTCATTAACATAGTCAGAAGTCAACTGTGTATCACATAGATACACAAAGCAAGTAACCTAGTACTAACCATAGTTAAGTCAGTATGACTTAACTTTATTCAACTAAGGTAGGCCTATGAGCTTGAATCTCAACACTCCCCCTCAAGCTCAAGTGGGGTACTTCACTTCAAGTAGCTCTCTAAAATGCACAAACTTATCTTTACCCAATGACTTGGTAAAGATATCTGCAAGTTGGTCTTCTGTCCTCACATGGACCAAATCAATGTCACATGTAATCACTTTTTCTTTGATAAAGTGATAGTGTACCTCAATGTGCTTAGTCCTAGCATGATAGATAGGATTACTGGTTAAGAGCATACTACTCATGTTGTCACAATAGAGTGTGACAGGCCTGACTTCCTGCATGCCCAAATCATCAAGAAGCTTCATGAGCCATGCTGCCTCACATGAAGCTAATTCAGCACCTTTATACTTTGCCGCCTCAGTATTAGAAAGTGCAATAGTAGGTTGCTTCTTATTGCTCCAGCTGACCATACTACTACCAAGGGAAAATGCATACCCACTAGTAGATCTCTTGTCATAGGTACTTCCTGCCCAATCTTTAGCATCTGTATATCCTATAAGCTCCAAAGGCTTACCATGCTCATAGAATAGACCATAATCTGATGTAGCCTTCACATATCTCAAGATCCTCCTCATTGCATCCAAGTATGATTTCATAGACTTCTACATGAATTAACTAATCAGCCCAACCGAATAGCTAAGATCCGGTCTAGTAATGGTAAGATAAATCAGGCTACCCACCATTTGTCTATACATAGTGACATTCTCAACATCTACAAGTAGCTTAACATTTTGTTCCAATGGAGTGATCAATGCTTTGCAATCCAACATACCATACTTGGTTAACATGTCCTGTGCATACTGATTCTGCAACAACCAAGTACCATGAGGTGTAGAGACAACCTCAATCCCAAGGAAATACTTCAGTTCTCCCAAATCTTTGACCTGAAATTCAGCTGTAACCTTTTCTTGATCTCTCCAATTCACGTGACATCATCACCTGTAATGATCAAGTCATCCACATAGATGACTAATATCACATAACCAGCCCTTGTCTTGTCTGTAAATAGGCTGTGATAAGCCTTGCCCATAGTGAAACCAAGTTTCTGTAAGCATGCACTTATCTTAGCATTCCAAGCTCTAGGTACTTGCTTTAGCCCATATAATGCTTTCTTCAATCTACACACATGTGTAGGAAAATTTGGATGTACATAGCCCTCGGACTGATCCATGTATACTTCCTCAATCAAATCACCATTGAGAAAAGCATTCTTCACATCCATCTGATACATAGTCCATCCTTTAGATGTTGCCAAAGAAATCACTGTCCTCATGGTTGCCATTTTTGCAACGGGGCTGAATGTCTCCTCATAATCAAGACCATATTGTTGTGCATACCCTTTTGCCACAAGTCTTGCCTTGTATCTTTCCAATGTGTCATCTGATTTGCACTTCACTTTGTATACCCATTTGCAACCAATAGCCATTTTGCCTTCAAGAAAATCAAGCAAATCCCAAGTGTCATTTTCAGCCAATGCTGAATATTCCTCATCCATTGCCTTACACCAATGATCATCCAAAATAGCTTCAGAAAACTTTGTGGATTCCTTGAAGCTAGTGACTTTTGCCATATATGCTTAGTGCCTCACTATATAGCCATTGTATGTAAGCCTATACACAGGCTTCCTAACTCTTTGTAATCTCCTCAATTGAGGTGCAGTATGAGACTCTCCTCTCTCATGAGGTGGTACGTATCTATATCTCATACTAGGAGTCACAACTGATGGCATACCAAACTCACTATCATCAAGTTTTCCTTTGCCTTTATCCACATTTCTCCCCCTCACTGACATACCCATGTCAGTGGACAAAGATGCTGAAGTCCTCAATCTACATGTCCAAGGACTAATTGATGAAGTAGCATCTTTAGAATGCCAAGAAATTTTTGCACTTTCATTTGTACCTGCATGTACATAAGTCTCCATACAAACATCATCGTCATTCGTCAAAGTGATCTTCTTCTTAGGTCATGATTTCAGCTCATCAAATACCACATCTCTTGAGATTAATGTCTCATGAGTAGAAGGATTGTAGCATTTGTACGCTTTTCTATCTTGTGCATACCCAATAAAGATGGCCTTTTCTGCCTTTGGATCAAGTTTCTTCCTCTTTTAATATGGAACATGTACATATGCCAAGCATCCAAAGACCTTAAGATGACTAATTTCTGGATTTATCCCATAAAGCCTCTCATGAGGAGTCACCTCATGTATAAATGTTGTTGGTGTACGATTCATGACATACACTACAGTCATTACACCCTCTGCCCAATATGCATTTGGTAGGCTCTTCTCATTCAACATGGTTCTAGCCGATTCCATGATCACCCTAATTTTCATTTCTGCCACACCATTTTGTTGTGGTGTGTACTTGCATGTCAATTGCCTTTTAATCCCATGACCTGCCAAAAATTGATCAAAGTCTTTAGAGACATATTCTCCACCACTATCAGATCTCAAGTATGAGATGTAGCAAGCCAATTCTTTCTCCACATGTCTCTTGAAGTCCTGAAAAGCATCCAGGACATCACTCTTGTGCTTCAACACATACAACCATGTGTACCTACTATAGTCATCTATGAATGACACATAGTAACGTGATCCCCCAAGAGATGCATTCTGTGAGGGTCCCCATACATCAAAATGTACAAGCTATAATTGTCTAGTAGTAGTGCTTACATGCCTCATAAATGGAAGCCTTGATTGCTTCCCAAATTGACAAGACTGACATACATGTCCCAATTTTGCATGCTTGAACTTAAGAAGTCCAAGTAAACTTGCTTATGCTTCATATTCTTCAGCTTTTGAACATTTACATGACTTATCCTTTTATGCCAAATCTCAATGTCCCTTATTGCAACATTGTCAAGTGAGTACATAGCAGCATTCAATGCTGGAATTTTTGTATCCAATGTAAACATCCTGTATTTCCTTTGCCTTTAGCAATGAGTTTGCATCCTTGACCATACTCTTCAATGTAGCATCCATCTCTATTGAATCTAACTTGTAGATTCTGTTCAGCCATTTGTCCCACATAAAGTAAGTTTTTGGTTATGGAGGGTACATGTAACACATCATAGAGAATCTTTTTCATGTCACCATGCATCATCAAGGGAATCGTACCTATATGCATAATGTCATGCTGTGTATCATCCCATGTGCAAACATATCCATGAGCACCTTGTACCAATGTGTTAAACCACTCTCCATGAGGAGTCATGTGGTTAGATGCCCCTGAGTCTATATACCATACATCATCTACATTGCCTTGTGTAGGCAACCATTTGGTCACATGTTGCATAGCAAACAACCTATCATCCTCCTGCATACCACTAGAAGAAGCATAATTACCATGTTGCTTCCCTCTTGCTCTCTGATCATTCTACTTCTTGTAGCAATCCTTAGCTACATGTCCGTATTTGCCACAATAATGGCAATCCTTATTTGCATTTGATTGCTGTCCATGACTCTTTTGAGGCTGCTACCAAGTGCCTCTTCCTCTAGGTGAATAACCCCCTCTTCCACGAGCATTTGAGGCACCTCTATTTGCTTGAGGTTGCCTATTTTTCCATCCAATAGCTTGCTGTCCATGGGCTGCATATGCATTTCCAACACCTCTTCCTCTAAACTTTGATCTTCCTCTTCCACCTCTACCCCTTTGATTGGAGTAGAAAACACTGTCCCTGCTATTTTTAGACCCAATAGAACTTGTATTGAGTCCAAGTTTCACTTCTTCATGAAATAGAAGTGCCACAAGTTCATCAAAGTCAGGCTGCTCCTGACACACTAAAATGGAAGTATCAAACTGTTTATATTCCTGTCCAAGTCCATGGAGAGTAGTAGCCACCAAATCATCATCTTCAACTTCAGCTCCAATTGAGCCTAGTTGTTTTGCAATGGATCTGATCTCACTGACATAGTCTTCTTGGATATGTGGCTGAATTTTTGCTTCAGTTGTGTCTATCTTGCATGAGTAACATGTCCATAATTCTTCATCAATAAGTCCCTAGTAGCTTTTGGGGAAGTACAGTTTGAAATTTGCATAGCCTTTGTGTCTGACACACATAACGATGGCCAATGCAAGATCTTGCTGCTTTTCCAACCAAGTCCTATGTGACTTTAACTGATCTTGTGTTGGAGGTCTATCCTCTGGTAGATTGGGCTCATCTTCAAGACTTATAAGTAGATCCCAATAACCTCTTCTAATTAAGAAATTAGACATCCTGAATTTCCATAGAACAAAATTGTTGTAGTCCAGCTTCTCACTAACTATCCAAGTGATAGTATCCTTCTCTCTTGTGTTTGCCATTTCAAAGTCTTAAGCTTTGCACAACCAGTCAATTTCTCAAAATGCCAAGAGGCAATGTTCTTCAATACGTTGTAGTGCAACCAGATTCTTACTGTAATCAGCAGTCTATCAAATCAGCCTCATAAAAGTCAAGCTTGAGTATATAATGCTCTTGAATATGCACATGTCTATCACTGACCATTTAGTGCCACACTATCGACATCTGTAATCAGCACCCGTGAACTACACAAATACATTCAATTTCAAAAACTGCACAGATTTCAGCTTATATGACTGCATAAGATCCAATACATGCAGGAAATAGATCCTCAAAAAGTCCTTCAATTGCTCACTGAGACACAATGATATTCTGTCACAAAAGTATTGACATGACCATGAATGCTTTACTCAAAAGTTTTGATTTCACCATGCATACACTTGCTGATCAAAAACTATTGCAGATACAATTTTTACAAGCAACAAACACCAGACTCAAATTTAGAGTGCAAGTGCCACCCAGAGCTTCCACGAAACTTGCAATTATACTTTCACTTGCCTTTAAAGTCTAGTTTTTAGTTTCTTGGTAATGCTTGCAATATATTTGCCTTGGTGGAAAGCTTGCTCCAACTCCAACTTTGTTGGTAATTAGCTCTGCAATTGACTTGTCTAGCTACTTAGTTGAGATGCTATAGTCTGAAACCATGCTGAATCATTGACAGGGAATATTGCATTGGACTGGCTCGTCAGCTATGACAACAGCATATCTGACTCAGACATGAGGGCCACAGCCATCTGCTTAAGCTCTTCATAGCCGATGTATCCAGTCTACTTCAAATCATATAACTTGAATGCAATAGTAAATGATGTCTCTGTTACATGGTCTAGAGGGTTTTCATGTGCTGGGGGCTTCTTTGAAAGCTTGGATTTGAAGCAATCCATGTAAAACAGAACAGCATGATCCAGCAAATGTCCATTGTATACTTCTTAGCTCACAGAGCTTGATCGCAAGATTTTGCAGAAGGGCTGATTCACTATCCACACCACTTTCTGAGGCTCTTGATAAGTTGCCATCTCTAGCTCATCCTGCTCATTCTTTTACTAGTCAAGTTACTCTTGTAGTTATCTCTCCAGCTCCTAGTTAGCCCATCTTGCAATAGAGGGAGATGCATTTGAGAAGCCAGAGGTGCTGGTCCGATCAGTTTAACACAACATTTTGGTAGTCCATGTTTGATTTTGCATCGCCAAGAGGCCTGAGGCTTTGTTGGTGACAGAACCTGCAATAGAGGGTTGGTGCATTTGGACTGCCATGGCTGCTGTTTCGATCAGTCTATCACAAGATTTTGACGTGGTCCAAGATTGATTGTTGAGTGTTGTAGTTTGGTAGCCTGAGCTTGAGTCCAGATCTCTAGCATGAGGCCATTCAATGGTTGGAAATACAATGCGAGATTGCTGCTTATTGCCTTAGTTGTAGTCATATGGGTGACATCCGCCGAAGTGACACAGAGTATATTTATAGCATACAGACACCCATTTTTCTTTACATACCTTGGTACATCCCTCATGGTGATTTACCTTCCAGTTGCCGCAATCAAGGATTGGGTGTACTTCTATGTAAAAAAAAAAAGAGAGCAATGGCAAACTTTGTCGCATTCGGTGCCTATCAGGTGAAAGCGAACACGCTTTCCTTTTGAGACACTTCTCGGTTTCTATTTGTTCCTTCATTGTGAATCATCGGGGCGTCCTCTATTGCTGTAGTGGAGAAGCCTGCATTTTACCATCCATCCTCTCAAAGAGCGTCACTTCACACATCAATGGAGGTGATAGCCATGACCACCAACTTGGCTCTGCATCCTGCTACATGGCGCTCTGATACCATATTACAAAATGAGAGAAAGAGATGGAGACAAAGGCATAAGCAGGAAGGGTAGCAGACTTTCTCCCTTCTCAGTTCATTCATTAACATAGTCAGAAGTCAACTGTGTATCACACACATACACAAAGCAAATAACCTAGTACTAACCATAGTTAAGTTAGTATGACTTAACTTTATTCAACTACGGTAGGCCTATGAGCTTGAATCTCAACAAAACTATGACAAATAATATTTTATTAGACTTTCTTCTCTTCTTCAAACAATGAAATCTATCTTGTCATGACAAGGGTCTTGAGTGGACATGGTCTGTAGGATAGCTTGATTGTAGTGCTAATAGTAGATAATGGACCATTATGCTAAGGCGTTGATGGGGTTAAGGGGTCAAGAGATATTCTATATTAGGGCACAAGGGTATATGGACCAAAGGGTCAAAGGATAGGCAATCAGTGTGAATGGACTCACTAAAAGTTGAATTCTAAAAATAGTACATGGAATTCTTTGCTCGTTGAAGGAAAGGCATTCATGTGTGCATAATAGTGGAATTAGAGCGAAGCTGTAGTAAAAGATTAGGGAGTTTGCAACAACATTGCAGTGGAAAAGCCTCATAACTGAACAACTATTGCACCATGTAGTTTGCATCATCATTGGAGCAAATTGGCCCTGTAACTGCATAACTATCGCACTACATATTGGTGTGCTTCCATAGTGTATGACCAAGCACATACCAATTCATAGAACTTGGCATACGTGGCAATGAGACTACAGAAGGCTTTGTTGGTGCTATTGGTTGTGTAGAAGATGGAAGCATTTTCTTGAAGACAAAACTTCCCATGAGGTCACCCATCCCACTATTGTCTACACCTAAGCACGCTTAAGTGCAAAGCAACTAACCATCAAGTCAAGGCTTAGAGTTGTTCCAAATAACAAATGAAGTTTTCAAAAACTTGCTTGAGAGGAGATGCTTTTCAAGGAACTTTCAACTACCTCTTGGTATACAGCACTTGTGGGGTTTTATCACATCGTTCTTGTAGTTTTGTGAATTGTTTTATTGTAAAGACATAAAGGGTAAGTGGTAAAATTTCTCTCTCAATTTTTCAAGCATCACACTATGTCCTCACCTTCATATTCATTGCATGATGAGCTTGTAAACATGCATGAGGATGAAAATATGAATGATTTCAGATGCATTTGAACGATTGGACAAGGGAGAAATTGGTGCTTTAATGGCTCGCATAGTGGCACTAGGGAAAACGTTTGCTCATACAAAATTCTTTCAAGATCTCCCAATGCATACTTCTTCTAAGAGATGAAGATCTTTCATGGCTCTTTCCAGACTTCAATCCCCAAACAGAAGTGCAACAACCCTAAGTTTATCATTTCAAACTTGGAGCTCAAAGCCTTTCGAGTTTGACTGATCATATCTTCACAGTCATCTATAATAAGAAGGTCATCCACATATAGGAAAATAACAAAGACTTTTCACCATCCCTATAAATATACAACTTAGCATCTGAGACACATATTTTGAAATTTAAGCTTAAAAAGAACTTACCTATCCACTTTGGTACCATGCTCTGGGGGCTTATTTCAGCCCATATAATGCCTTCTTTAGCTTACACACTTCATTTTGAGAATGGGGCCCTCAAACATTGGTGGTTGAACCACGTATACCTCCTCCTTGAGGTCACCATTCAAGAACATTGATTTAACATGCATTTGGCATGGCCACTTATTGTGGGTGGTCGCTACAAGTACTATGCGAATAATGGTCATTTTGGTAGTTGGAGAAAATGAATCTTGAAAATAAAACCCTTCAACCTACGAAAATCCTTATGCAACCAGTCTGGCTTTGTACTTTTCTAATGTTCCATCAGCATTGCACTTGACTTCTAAATCCACTTGGTGCCAATATAATCTCTCTTTGGTGGCCGATTCACTAGCTCCCAAGTGTCATTCTTCCTTATGTTGTCATACTCATCTTGCATAGCTCCCTTCCATGTTGGATCTGCAAGTGCTTCTTCCAAGTTAGTTGGCTCCTTTGCTTCTCTCATAATCTCAATAGCCATATTGACTATGTGAGCAGAAGCCCTTCTTTGCTCCTCTCTTCTCTGATATCTCCTTGGTCCATTTGCCTTCTCCTCAATAGATGTGGGGATACGATTATTTTGGTCATAGAGCCACTTGACCCATTGTGGCAATGGATTTTTCAATGGTGTGATGTCAGGTTGGTAAACTGAATCAAAGTCAAAACACCATCAGAATAGCTTATAACTAAGGCACACAATGTATCTATGTTCCTTCGTTTCCAAGCTCATAGAAGATATAAATTTGGAGGAATCATCACACTTGCATTTGATGGATCAGGGTTCAGTTGTGGTTCTGAGTTAGTCCCCAGCATCGTCTCTAGGAGCTCATAAGAATCAAGGATTGTAGTGATTTTCAACTTCCACAAATTATAGTTTGTACCATCTAACTTGCCTTCCTGAAGGTTGATGGATGAATCCTCAGTGATTGAATAGCCAGTACAACATCACTGCCTCTAGAACAGCTTCTTGATGTGCCAAAACTACTTGCAAAAGTCAACATCGCTCCTCTTTACTATTGAAGCCTTTGCCTCTCATGTACGCTTTGATCCCTAGAGCCCCCTCGGCTCTAGTACCATGCAAAAAATTACATGGCACAATGAATAGAATTTGAGAAAGAGGTAGAGAAAGAGAGTACATAGTAGATAAGAGGAGAACAAAAAATTTCTTTAACTCCAACCAAGTTGATACAAAGATGGCTCTCTCCACGCGTGCACTTCCAATGTGAAGCTTAGCTGGCAATCTAGATAGAAGGTAGGTGAAGAGCTTATGGCTAGTTGGAATAACTCTGATTGGTTTTGAAAGGATGGATCATGAAAGCAGTGAATGGGTCTACCTTTTATAGCTTGTGAAGGGGCTCATGATGGATAACCTTCCATATGCACCTATGTCTATTGACCTTCCATGTGCACATGTGTCTGTTGTCCTTCCATGTGCACATGTGTTTGTTGTCCTTCCTTGTGTACATGTGTTTATTGACCTTCTACATGCATATGTGTCTATTGACCTTCCATGTGCACATGTGTCTATTGACCTTCCATGTGCACCTCCATTAGTTGGCTGAGGAATATTCCCTACCCCTAGTCAAGGGCTACTTCCATGGCCCTTTGACCCAAAATAGGGGTCCATGATAATGTCCTTACCCCATAACTTGATGCGGTGTGCCTCGAGTTGCCACTAGCTTTAACTACTCTATCTAACCCAAAGGCTAGACCCGCAATGGTCATCATTTGGCCATTCAGTCACATAGACCTCATCTTACCTTTTTAGCCACTAGACTTTCTCTCCTTCAGAACTTTCTCCTTTTGCACCCTTTCTCCCCCCACAAGCTTCAAGCCTCAAGTGAGCCGATGAGCCCTGCAGGAGTGGCAACACATGAGGAGGCCCATCCCATCAACTATAGATCACCTCTAGGTAAAATTTCTATTTTGAATGCATAATTTGAACGTTGCAAAATTTCCCCAAGCACTAGAAAACTTGTAGGCATATTCAGCGTTGGTAGTTTAAATGCATGATGAGATGGCAGGGGGTGATTTTCCTCAAGTGCTAGTGCTTGGGGATTTTGTTGCTTATGGATTATCATCATCATCATCATGGCACAATGCTTTTTTTCTCACCTTTGCCTTCATCTCCACCTACTTAAGATACCTTCTTTGCATATCAGTTGTGTTTGGATAATAGGCTTGCCAAGTGGCCATGAGATGTGAAGTTTTTCCAATTTGTTTTGGACATGGATTACATAGGGTTGTGGGTATGCTTGTGAGACTTAGAGAGAGTGTGCAACGTGGGGCCTTCTTCACATATCGGTTGTGTTTGGACAATAGGCTTGCCAACTAGCCATGAAACGCTAGGTTTTTCCAAAACCAATTTTGGATATGGACTGCAGAGAACATTGGATGTAATGGTTTTCCTTTAAAAACATTGCATAAGGTAGCTCGTGTCATTCTTACTATGTCAATAATATGATATGGTATTTCTAGTCATTTGAAAATGGTATTCATTGGTTCAAATGCATCAATCTCCTGCATACCTGCTTCAAATCTAGCTACTTCAGTCTAGACAAATCGTATGCCTTTATTGTCTATGTAATAGACCTATTCGGGACTATTTTGAGATCTAGTTGCATGCCAGCTCTTATGGAAGTGCTAGTGATTGAATCTATGCAATGTGAAGCATGGGAAGAGATTGAACCTAGGGAGAACACTTTGAATCTATGTGGTAATTGAATCTAGGGAATGCAAAGTTTGAATGCTTCACATTGGAAGAGATGGAATGCTTGGGGTGTTTTTATGCTTGATGTTGTGCTTGATGCACAAACATTGAGATGGTAGGGGTGATCCCAAGCACTAGCACTTTGGGGTCTCCCTCTCAAAATATAAAACCTTATGCCCAAGTCATTTCCCCTAAGTGCTTTGGGGTACTTTATGCATTCATCAGATTTGTAGACTCTATGCATGCTTTATACTTTGTAATTGCTTCAAATTTGTAGACTTGCTTCAGCTTCATACTTCGTACTCTATACATGCTTCATACTTGAAGAAGGATTTGAATGCTTTAGATTTGCTGAGGGGTTTGGTGGATATGCTAGGTGGCTTATTTGAATGATCAACATAGTGAAATTCAAAACATTGGGAGGTTATCATTTATTTGTCACAAAGAAGGCTACCATTGATCCTAGCAAGGCCAAAGAATTTCCCTGAAGTGCTAGCACTTGGGGTTTGGTGGACATGCTAGGTTTGCAATAAAGATGAGGAAGGCATAATTGTTGTGCACCTCTATTTGATAGAATTATGTTGTATCCAGGCTTGCACTAGTTTTTGATGAAGAAAAGACGATCACTCGTGTTGAACTTATTGGTGAATAATCACAAGTGAAATTGAAGATGGATAATGCAGATATCTACTACTCTCCCATTATCCGGATTGGCAGGTAAAAAATGTAAATGGTTTGGCATCCAATTTGGCTCGGATGTGACATTGAATCTGGCTTGAGTGAGAGGGAGTAAGAATGCCAAGTGCCAATGCTTTCCCTTTGTAATGACACAAGTGCTTTTAAATATGTATGCATTTGTGGTTCCTTTACAAATCTACAATGAATATGTATGCCAATGCTTTCAGCTCTGGTGATGGCATTGACACTGCACTTCAGCATGGCAAGGTCTAACTAGTGCTTCATGTTACCATCGTGATGCAACATAACCCATTGAATGTCATCCAATTTCATATTTGGACCATAACCACACCCTTTGTTCATGCTAGGGTTTATCAAGTGAAAGAGTAAGGTTATTGGTCGAATTGAACCCTTTAAGACCAAGTGCTAGTACTTAACCTTTGATGCAACAATTTGAAAATGGTCAAGTTGACAGCATACATCCTCATGAATGATATATGATAGATTGTTATGTGTTATAGATGGATGGGACTTGGCAAGCTCTAACCATGATTTCATGTTAACATTGCAATGTGCCACCTTAAGTATCAATCAATCTAAACTTTGACATGGCAAACTCTACCCATGGCTTCATGTCACAATTGTAATGCTTTAAGCTAGTGCTTGGCCTTAATGCCACAATTTGAAAGTGTTGGGGTAAAGGCGCCTCCGCCGTGCCGCCTCGTGTATTACTACACTGACAGTACCTGCCACTGCACACTGTAGGTGGTGGGCAACCGTCATGACACTTTATTCTTTACATTCATTTTTTAGTGACTAGTAAATAAAGGAAGGCCCGGTCACACATTGTGACTGTTGGAGTTCCCATTTCTTGTCTCTCTCTTTCTTGCTCTTACTCTCCCGCCATAGCTCGTGTGCAAGCTTCGATCCTTCTCACCTTTCAACTAGTATCGGAGCTTGGCTTCCTCTTGCTCGAGCTTGACTCGGTGCTTCTCTACCTTCGCATCGACTCCCTTCACGGATTGGATCTCCATCCCGGCAGCCATATCCGATCTCCCCGAGCTCCTCGGCTTCCCGAGCACCTTTCTGGCCTATTGAGGCACCTTCAAGGCATTGATACTGAGGTATTTGATCATTATTTTAGGGTTTTATTTCAGTCTACAGGTTGCAAACAGCAAGGGTAGCCATGGCTTCAAACCCTTGAAGCTTATTCTCCTCATATTGTGCCTTACACCTATCAAGGCTCAAAGAGGCTTGTCATAGGCCTTTGATAGGCCCTTCTTGAGCCCCCCATTACCCCCTTTTCAGCCCATGTGGAGCAGTAGCAAGTTTAGCACCAATAGGGCAGATTGCACCATTTTTTTCCTGGCTGTTAGCACTCGTCTACTTCAGCTCCACACTTGGCCATTGCTTCTTGCTCTCTACCTTGATCAAGAGGGCTATACACTTCATGTTTGATGTCATTCAAGCTTTGGGCATTGGTCTTGATCATTCAGGGCTGATTTCTTCAGATTTGGGACTGTCATAAACTGTCATAACAGGCTAAAAGCAGGGCAGCACCATTGGCATTAGCATTTGTTGCTTATACTCCATTCCGGTTGTGCTATTTGATGCCCGTTTGCGGTCTACATGATGCCTAGTGCCTTGGGAATGTATGCACATGATTATGCCATGATTTTGGCCTAAAATATTGGTTGATTTGGGACTGTTATTTACTGTTATACAGTGTTGGAAACAGGGCAGCCACACTTGGCATTGGCATTTGATGCTAATACTCTACTTCGGTTACCTTGTTTGATGCCCATATGCGGTCTACATGATGCCTAATGTCTTGGGAATGTATGCATTCAATTTGCCCATGATTTGGCATTGTTTTTGGGCTGGAAATTGACAGTTTTGGACTGTTTAGAGCTGCTGTACATGAGCGGGATGAAGCTCATTTGTCACATATATTGCTTCTCTATCGATACCGGATGTATGCTATGGGTTATGTCATGATGTATTACACTTTAGGGATCGACTTCAAATTCATGATCGTGATTCCGGAATGCTTTTGAGCATCGCATTTGCTCCGTTGTTATTGGTTTGTCATTGGTAGTTTGGTCGACTTGACTGGCATTTGGGCCGCTTATGCCTATTGTCTGTACTTGACGGATAAGCTCTATGCATTACATGCTTTGGTCAGTGGTTGATGCCTCTTAGTTTGTCCATGCTTGACAGATATTTTGGAGCTCCGATTTGGATGTTTTGAGCACTTCCGACTCACAGGGATATTGACTTTGGCTTGCTACTGGATGTATTGACTTGACAGAGATCTTGCCATTGGGATTATGTCTTGCTTAGTGGTTGCTACATCAGTTGCTTCATGTATGTCATGCTCTTGGGAAGCGTATGACGCATTGACTTGGTCACTTGTCACTGGTACTTTGTCTTGGGTTGCTTGAGCCCTTAACTCGATTGTACGCCTTTTGTGCCAGTGGGAGCATCTTGCATGCTTACTTGACCTTGAGCAGGGATTACATGCTATTGGAGCAGTCTATGTCATTGAGCAGTTATGGATGTATTGAGACTTTGGGATTATACTCCGACAATTGGATGTTGCATTGAGTATATGTCTTGGTTCACAGGATGCTTATGAGCTGAGTCTCAATTTTGGATCCGCTTTCTTTTGAGCAAACACCTATTTGTGTTAGGTTTTGGCAGTTGGTTCTACATTTTGCCTAGATTGTCTGGGGTGTGCCTCTTATTGGCAGATGCTATTTGACATCTCTCGGTGTTATGCTCATGTATTTTCACTGTCATTTGGCTTTTCTTTGCCCTCTTTATGCTGGCTTTGGACCTAGCATTGTTTAGTTGACATTAGATCCAGTTTTGGGACAGTTTGCTCTCATTATTGCAATTCTGAAATTTATTACAGCAAGCATTTATTGGTGGACTGAGCAGTATTTTTAATGCTAAAATATCCTGATTTGGTGTACCGCACCTAGTACTAAGTGGGTAGCATCTTTTGGCACACTTTTCTCGCCATTTGGAGCTCATTTCAGTGGATTTTGGGCATTTTCTATAGTAAAACAGCCAGCAGTTTTACATTGTTTGTGCATTTCCAGCCTGCACTATGGCGTCCTCTTCGACTGATAATGCCATATTTAACATCACAAAGTTGGATGGTACCAACTACTCTTATTGGAAGAGTCAAATTTGGCACGTCTTGGTGCAGAAATCTCAGATTAAGCCACTTCGGTTGAGTGGGGAGCAGCCTGAAACTATGGACAATGACGACTGGCCTGAACTTGATGACCTATGCAAGTCCACGATTGTATTGTCTCTCACTGAACATGTACATTATAATGTATTTGAGGAAGCACAGAGTGCATGGGATCTATGGAATAAGATCAAGAATCTTTATGATAAGAAAAGTCCGGCGAGTCAAATGTACTGGTTGAAGCAGCTTATGGATCTGCACATGAAGGATAATGCAATTATGTCTACTCACTTGAGCCAGTTCCATGCTATACTGAAGAACCTAACTTCGCAGGATATCACCTTTGGAGAGGAAGTAACTCCTCTTTTCTTGCTTGGGACTTTGAATGAGTCATGGGATGTATTCCGCACTGCCCTATGTTCCTCTAGTGCTACTCTGAAACTGAATGATGTTGAGAGTGCTCTTCTGCAGGAAGAGGTTAATCGCAAAAACTTGGATGCCTCTCATGTTTCACATGATTTGACAGTTAGAGGCAGGAATGACAGGAATGATCGTGGTAATAACCGTGGCCGTGACTCGCAGAAGGGTCGGTCTAAATCTCGTGGAAAGTCGCGTGGGCGCAACGCTAATGTCACTTGTCATAATTGTGGGAAAAAGGGCCATATCAGACCACAGTGTCATGAGTTGCACAATGAGAAGCGCAAGGATAAGGGCAAAGAGAAAGTGCAGGAGAAGTCCTCTGATCACAGCATAGTACCTACGAAGTCCAACGTCAAGATTGAAGAAATTAATGTCATGCAGACCAAGGATTCCGATGGTAGTGATGAGTTCATACTTGCAGCTAGTTCTTCTGATGCTTCACACTTGACTGAGACACCTAGTATGTATGCACAGTGCTGGTTATTGGATTCAGGTGCGTCCTTCCATGTGACGCCTTACCGCGAGTGGTTTCACTCTTACCGTACTGTATCTAGATCAGTCAGACTTGGAGATGACAGGGCTCTTGATATTGTGGGCTGTGGAGATATTCAGTTGTAGTTTTCTACTGGCAGTTCCTTTTTGCTCAGGGATGTATGTCATGTACCTGCGCTTACGTGCAGTCTTATGTCTGCAGGATAGTTGGATGATGCAGGGTTTCATGTCTGTTTTGGGGATTCTGCCTGGAAGATTACCAAAGGCAGACTTGTGCTTGCTAGAGGCGCCAAGGCTGGCAGCCTCTATCCTCTTGTTGTATCTGGGTCTTCTGTAGACCATGTTTTGGCAGTGGGCTCTATCCCACATGTATCACTTTGGCATGCCTGTTTGGGGCATATGTCTTTGAAGGGAATGAAAATGTTATCTGGTTTGCAGTATCTTCCGCCTTTGGACTATGCACGTTTTGACTCGTGTGATCATTGTCTTTATGGTAAGCAGAATAGGTCTACGCATAAGAAATCGGGTAGGCCATGCATGAGTGAGCCCTTGGCTTTGGTGCATTCAGATGTTTGTGGGCCCATGCCATGTATGTCTATGGGTGGCACGAAATACTTTGTTACCTTCATTGATGATTTTTCTAGGAAAGTGTGGGCTTATCCCATAAAGCAAAAGTCCGATGTCTTGGCAGTGTTTCAGCGTTGGCTTGCTCTTGTTGAGAACCAGACTGGGTATAGGTTGAAATGCCTTAGGACTGACAATGGGGGAGAATATGTCTCACATGCTTTTGAGCAGTTTTGTGATGACAGGGGTATTAAGCGTCAGTTGACCGCCCCTTACACCCCCGCCTAGAATGGTTTTGCTGAGCGCATGAACAGGACTATTCAGGAGCGTGTCTGCTCTATGCTTAGCCATGCAAGCCTACCACAGAGCTTTTGGGCTGAGGCATTTAGTACGGCAGTGCATGTCATAAACCGATCGCCTCCTAGTGGATTGGATTTCCAGGTTGCAAAGGAAGTTTGGGCTGGTAAGCCACCTTCTTATGCGTATCTCCGTGTCTTTGGATGTGAGGCATTCTGCCATGTGCCCAAGGACAAGAGGAGCAAGTTGGATCCAAAGAGCATTAAATGCATCTTTCTTGGTTATGGTGATTCAGGAGAGATGGGCTATCGCCTATGGGATCCATAGGAGCGGAAAATAGTACGCAGCCATGATGTAGTCTTCCATGAAGACAAGATGCACATGCAGCCTGAGAAAGTGGTTGAGATCCGTAGAGTGATCTTTCAGGAGGAGCCTAGAGCTCCTGCACAGCCAGTTGGACAGCCTACAACTGCAACATATGCTCATGGTCAGGGTGTTGGACAGGCAGCTGGGCAGGCAGCAGAGCCTGCAGTGAGACGGTCTGCTAGAGACAGACGTCCACCTGATAGATTTCAGCCCTCTATGCATTATATTTTGGTTAGAGATGCAGGAGAGCCTTTCACTTATGATGAGGCTATGCGCAGGGGTGACAGTCACTCCTGGGAGAGGGCTATGCAGTTTGAGATCGACTCCTTGCATAAGAATGAGACTTGGGATTTGGTTGCCTTGCCTAAGGGCAAGAAGGCTTTGCCATGCAAGTGGGTGTACAAGCTGAAAAGTACCTCTGGACACCCCAAGCCGGCATACAAGGCTAGATTGGTAGCAAAGGGTTTTAAGCAGGAGCATGGTGTAGACTTTGATGAGGTCTTTTCTCCTGTGGTTAAGATGACCACCCTGCGCTTGGTCTTGGCTTTGGTCGCTCAGCTTGACTTAGATCTATATTAGATGGATGTCAAGACGGCTTTCTTACATGGAGACTTGCATGATGAGATCTATATGGAGCAGCCTAAGGGCTTTGCAGAACCTGGCAGGGAGCATCTAGTTTGCAAGTTGAAGAAAAGTCTTTATGGCTTGAAGCAGGCACCTAGGGAATGGTATCATAAGTTTGATGCCTTTATGCAGGGCTACAACAGGAGTGCTATGGATCCGTGTCTTTACATGAAGAAAGCCCGTGATGGTTCATTGCTTATTTTGGTACTCTATGTGGATGATATGCTGATAGCAGGGAAAGCTCATGATGAGCTAGATGCTCTTAAATCTCAGCTGAAGAAGAGCTTTGAGATGAAGGATTTGGGACAGGCCTCTCACATACTTGGTATGCGCATTAGACGCGACAAGCATTAGGGACTCCTCTACTTGTCATAGAGGGAGTATATTCATAAAGTCCTTGAGCGCTTCCGCATGCAGGACATAAAGCCTATTGGCTATCCATTGCCTTCTTATGTGAAGGTATCACACGCCGATTGTCCACAAACAGATGAGTAGAGGACCGAGATGGCCCAGATCCCTTATGCTTCAGCCGTGGGTAGTTTGATGTATGCCATGATAGCCACTCGTCTAGATATTGCCTTTGCAGTTGGTGTTGTGGCACGCTATATGGCTACACCTAGTAGGAAACATTGGGATGCCGTGAAGGGTATCATGAGGTACATGAAGGGCACAACAGATATGTGTATTTGCTATGGCAGCCAGGATACAGGGGTCGTGGGGTACATTGACTCTGATTATGAAGGACATGCAGATAGTAGGAAGTCCACTTCTGGCTATGTATTCATCTATGATGGAGGTGTTGTCTCTTGGATGTCCAGGGTTCAGAAGTGTACGGCTTTGTCTACCACTAAGGCCGAGTATGTTGCAGCCACTGAGGCTTGCAAGGAGGCCATATGGCTAGGCCGTCTAGTTGCTGACCTTGGGATTGATGCTATATATACATTGCATTCAGATTCTATGAGTGCCATTCAGTTGGCTAAGAATCCGGTCTTCCATGCGAAGACAAAACACATTGAGGTGAGGTATTGTTGAGATATCGAGCTCCACTCGTGATATGCCAGGGTGACCGTTGTGCATTTATGTCATCGACTTGTCTGTTGCAGACGCGGTTGGTACACCACCCATGAATAATAGCTACATGATAGCTATCCTTATCTACTCTAGTTCGTGTCTCAGTTAGTATGCCACCTTAGTTAGTTGAGTTTGGTTTGAGACCCATATATAGGGTTCTTCTATTTCTTTGTACTTGAGTTCTTTTGGCTTACACAACTAAGAAGAGGAAAACAGTTTTCAGCCTCCACCTTTGTGTGTATTCCCCCATTGTGCAAGCAAGAAAGCTTCAAGTGAGACTCCTTCTTTCTCTCCCACAATCTTGACATGGTATCAGAGCCTTGTTTGTGGTAAGGAGCTCAAGAAAGCAAGCCAAGCTCGCGGTGTTCTGGTAAGAGGAGCAGTGTTGCTTTCATTTTCTATTTTGGGAGCAAATCTCTACAGTAGCACAGCCGGAAAGTGCAGGACTGTATTGTCTCAGGTTGAGACACCCTTCGCGGTGAAGCAAGAGGGCAGTATATGCTGTGGGATAGGGCTTTAGCCCTTGGCGACCTTGTTTTTTTGATTTGAGGCCGTTTCGGGGCCTGTTTTGGAGGCGGAAGTTTTCTGCACGCACTCAAGAAAAGGCCCAGTTTTATGCTGTGCAGCCACTGTTCTACAGGTCGATGAAAAGTCACTGTAGAAATTGCATCGTATGCTTGTGCGCAGAGACATTGGGAGTTATAGAATCATCCCTATTGCCTGTTGATGCAAAATCGTCATTAGGAAGTGACTGTGTGGTCAAACACCACTTTCGTCAGTTTTGCAGATTTGCCTTTGTGAGGTTGAAGCTGTGCTCTTTGCAGTGACAGAATTTTTTGCAGTGTTCTGTAATGGCATCTGATTCTCTCTCACAGATTGTCACTGAAAAGCTTGACAAGAACAACTTCCAAGCATGGAAGTTTAGAATGACGAATTTCCTTATGGGAAAAGGATATTGGGAATTTGTTGCAGGAAATGAAGAAGAACCAGTTCTTCCTGATGTTCCCAATCAACAGCAAATGCAGGCATTTAAAGCATGGCATGAGAGAGCCAGGAAAGTTATGTATTGGCTGTCTATCAGCATTTCAGACTCTATGATTGTGCATATTCAGGATGCAAGTACGCCAAAGGAGGCATGGGATACTTTGTCAAAAATGTATAGCACAAATACGCAAGCCAGGAAAATGTAGCTCAAGCAAGAGTTGCACAATGTGCAAAGAGAAAGTATGAGCATCAATGACTACTACATCAAGGTGAAGAAGATTGCAGATGCACTTGCTTCCATTGGGTCGCCAGTGGAAGATGATGATTTAGTTTCTGTGGCCTTGAATGGTCTAGGAAAGGATTATGCACAGTTTCGGACATCCATTTCAGTTCGTGAAAGATTTCCTGATTTTGAGGAGTTGATTGCTCTTCTAATTTCTGAGGAGCAGAGAAATGGTGGTGCATCTTCTTCAGGAGGAACTTCAAAAGAAGCTGTCTTCTACTCAAATGTTAGAAGAGGTAGAGGCAGAGGTAGAGGAGGCTGATTTGGAGGCCGTGGTAGAAATCAGAATATGCAGCAAACTCAAGAAAACCAGTCCTATGGAGGAGGACGTGGTAACTCTAGAGGCAGGGGGAGCCAAAGAGGTCGTGGTGGATGGCAAAGAAGCCAAAATGCAAACAGTAATGTTGAATGCTACTACTGTGGTAAAATGGGTAATATGGCTAAAGACTGCTATAAAAAGCAGAATGACATCATGAATGGAAAACTGCAACAAGGGAATTATGCATCTTCTAGTAGACAGGGTGATGACAGAAATGAGCACTTGTTTATGGTGCAGCACATGAACAATTCTGTGACAAGTGCAGAAGAAAGCAATGATGTATGGTATGTTGACTCAGGTGCATCAAACCACATGACAGGTCATGCAGAATGGATGGAGGATGCAAGAAAAATGGAAAAACCAGGATTTCTGGAGACTGGTGATGATACTGCACATCCTATTGTGCAGATTGGAAAAATTCCTTTGTCTATGCAGGATGGGAAAAAGAAATACCTGTCCGATGTATTTCATGTCCCGAATATCACCAAGAATCTGGTTTCTATTGGTCAAATGGTTGAGCAGGGCTTGCAGGTCAGATTTAATCCTCATGGATGCTTTGCTGAGGATATGAAAAATAAAGGTCGCTTGATAGCAAAAGGAAAGAAGAAGGGCAGAATGTTTACATTGGATGCAGACATGTCTAAATTGAGTGCAGCAATGTTTGCACATGGGACCGGTGTAGTTGCAGATATTGATATCTGGCATAAACGCATTGGTCATGTTAATGTACAAGGACTTAAATCAATGCAGGCCCAAAATATTGTTGCAGGTTTGCCTAAATTCAAGGTTGCAGAAATGCATAAGGTATGTGAAGCCTGTCAGTTTGGAAAACAGGCAAGGAAACCATTTCCTAGACATGTTCAAGAGAGTGAGAAGCCATTGGAATTAATCCACTCTGATGTGTGGACTACTAAAGCTGCACCTCTTGGAGGCTGTCATTATTTTGTCAGTTTTATTGATGACTATAGCAGAAAAGTTTGGGTGTATTTTATGAAAAAGAAAAGTGAAGTTTTTGGGCATTTCAAAACCCTTAAAGCTATGCTTGAAAAAGAAACAGGCCTGCAAATAAAATGCCTAAGGTCAGATGGAGGGGGAGAGTACCTCTCAAATGAGTTTGCAAGGTTCCTGCAGGAGCATGGCATAAAGCAACAATATTCATGCAGTCATACCCCACAACAAAATGGAATTGCAGAAAGGAAAAACAGACATATTGGAGAGGTATCTCGTGCCATGCTCAATGAAAAAGACTTGCCAGATTTTTATTGGGCTGAAGCAGTTGCTACAGCAATCTACATAATGAACATGACTCCCACTGCAGCAATACATGGAATGACTCTAGAGGAGAGGTATACTGGTAGGAAACCAGATATTTCTCATTTGAAAATTTTTGGTTGCATTGCCTATGTACATGTGCCAGATGAGTTGAGATCCAAGTTGGATCCAAAAGCTCAGAAGTGCATCTTTATTGGTTACTCTCTGCAGCAAAAAGGGTATAGATGCTATAACCCTTCTACTCGTAAGTTTACAGTGATAAGAGATATTGTTTTTGATGAGATGAGTAGCTGGTATAAATCAGTAAATGTGATTGATGATGTAGATGCACAAAAAGGTAATGCTGCACAGAATTCACAACAGCACTCACAAAATATTAGTGGACCTGGAGCGTCCTCTAGCAGTGGTTCACATTCTTCGCCATGGACAGGCAGATTGAGATCAGGAGAATCTTCTCAAAGGAATGCAGATAGTGGTATGCAGGTATCACGAAAAGGAAAAGAGAAGGTTGATCAGCCCATGTTTGATGCGAATGCAGGTCACTCTTATGTGGATGGTGAATCCAGTGGCTCAGAACAGAGCATTGATGATGAGTTGGGTATTCCTTCTATTGTTACACCTGGAGTAAGGAAGACCAGGGATGTTTTGAGAGCACCTGGGAGTGAACCTACTTTGTGCAGGTCTACGAGAGCTAGGTATCCTGTGGATAGGCTGAAATATGATGGATTTACAGCCATTCACTATGCATATATGGTCAAGGTGATACAGGAACCAGAACCCACTTCTTTTGAGCAAGCCATGGGAAAAGAAAAATGGGAGAAAGCCATGGATGAAGAAATGGATGCCTTGGAAGAAAATGCTACATGGGAATTGGTACCTTTGCCTAAAGGTAAGAATGCAATTGGCTGTAAGTGGGTTTATAAGGTGAAGCACAATGCTGATGGTTCTGTGAACAGATACAAGGCAAGATTAGTAGTCAAGGGGTATGCACAAACATATGGTATTGACTATGAAGAAACATTCAGTCCGGTTGCAAGGATGGCAACCGTAAGAGCAGTCATTGCTATGGCTGCATCAAAGGGATGGTCTTTACATCAGATGGATGTAAAGAATGCCTTCTTGCATGGTGATTTGCAAGAAGAGGTCTATATGGAGCAGCCACCAGGTTATGTGCATGCTGTTCATCCTGAGTTTGTTTGCAGGTTGAAGAAAGCCTTGTATGGCTTGAAGCAAGCACCTAGAGCATGGTCTGACAAGATAGGACAGTATCTTGTCACTATTGGCTTTCAGATTTCCAAGGCAGATTTCTCACTTTATGTGAGAAAAACAGAGAAAGGTATTATGCTACTTGTCATTTATGTTGATGATTTGATTATGACAGGTGACAGTGATGAAGATATCCTTCATGTGAAAATGCTATTGAAGCAAAAGTTTGAGATGAAGGATTTGGGAGAGTTGCGTTATTTCCTGGGCATTGAGGTGATTAGATCACCAAGTGGGATACAGCTCTTGCAGAGGTAGTATGGATTGGACATGCTGTCCAAATATGGGATGACAGACTGTAAGCCTATTTCAGTTCCTTTGGAGCAGAATGTGAAGCTGAGCACAGATGCAGGTGAGCTTATAGAAGACCCTACTATGTACAGACGCATAGTAGGAAGTTTGATTTATATGACTATTACCAGGCCAGATTTGAGCTATGCTGTTGGACTGGTAAGTCAGTTTATGCAGGCTCCAAGGAAACCACATTTGGATGCGTCTAGACTCATACCTAGGTATGTGGAGTCCACATTGCAGTATGGACTATTTTATGAGACTGGGATTCAGATACAACTGCATGGATACACTGATGCTGATTGGGCTGGTAGTATTTCTGATAGACGATCTACCAGTGGATATGTGTTCTCTTTTGGGAGTGCTGCAGTTACTTGGAGTAGCAAGAAACAGCCTACAGTTGCCTTGTCGAGCACAGAGGCTGAGTACAGGGGTGCACCAATGGCTGCATGTGAGGTAGCTTGGTTGCATAAGCTACTTTATGATATGCATCAGTCTACAGATGGGCCAGTTGTCATTTATTGTGACAACATGAGCAGTATACACTTGGCAAATAACCCAGTTTGTCATGCTAGAACAAAGCACATTGAGGTGCATTATCACTATGTGCGGGAGAGGGTTTTACTAGGTCTTATTGATCTAGTTTATGTCAGCATAGAGGATCAAGTAGATGACATATTCACGAAGGCATTGGGTGCAGAGAAGCTGCGCAAGTTCAGAGACCTACTTGGTGTGCAGGAATTGGGATTGATCTCGAGGGGGAGTGTTGAGATATCGAGATCCACTCGTGATACGCCAGGGTGACCATTGTGTATTTATGTCACCGACTTGTCAGTTGCAGACGCGGTTGGTACACCGCCCATGAATAATAGCTACATGATAGCTATCCTTATCTACTCTAGTTCGTGGCTCAGTTAGTATGCCACCTTAGTTAGTTGAGTTTGGTTTGAGACCCATATATAGGGTTCTTCTATTTCTTTGTACTTGAGTTCTTTTGGCTTACACAACTAAGAAGAGGAAAACAGTTTTCAGCCTCCACCTTTGTGTGTATTCCCCCATTGTGCAAGCAAGAAAGCTTCAAGTGAGACTCCTTCTTTCTCTCCCACAATCTTGACAGGTATCACTTCATACGTGGTGTCATGGAGGACAAGTCTGTTGACCTTGTCAAGATCTCCACTGACGAGAATCCTGCAGATCTGCTCACGAAAAGCCTCACTACTGAGCACTTTGCCTTCCTCAGGAGATTGATGGGAGTTGGATGAGATGTTGCCTTTCCTCATCCCTTGTACCTATGTACAGTTGTACTGTCTTTTTCTTTTCTTTTCTCTCTCACTAGGGCAGATTCGTCTTTAAGTGGGAGGTTGTTGGGGTAAAGGCGCCTCCGCCGTGCCGCCCCGTGTATTACTACACTGACAGTACCCGCCACTGCACACTGCAGGTGGCGGGTGCCTGTCACGTCACTTTATTCTTTACATTCATTTTTTAGTGACTAGTAAATAAAGAAAGGCCCGGTCACACATTGTGACTGTTGGAGTTCCCATTTCTTCTCTCTCTCTTTCTTGCTCTTGCTCTCCCGCCATAGCTCGTGTGCAAGCTTCAATCCTTCTCACCTTTCAGAAAGATTGAATGGCCTGTCTAGATTGGATTTGGTTGGTCTAGGCCAAGTGCTATCACTTGGAAATTGAAATCATGTGTTGGAATGACAACCATCAAAATGGGTACAAAAATTCATGAAGAGCTTGGGAGGTTTGGGAGGAGGAGACACCTTGCTATCATTCACATGGCTTGATGAGTTGGACTTTGAGCATGAAATAGATTGAGTCAGATTCAATCCTTTAAGGCCAAGTATTGGCCTTAAAGAACAACCATCAAAATGGGTACAAAAATTCATGAAGAGCTTGGCAGGTTTGGGAGGAGGAGACACCTTGCTATCATTCACATGGCTTGATGAGTTGGACTTTGAGCATGAAATAGATTGAGTCAGATTCAATCCTTTAAGGCCAAGTATTGGCACTTGGCCTTATTGTCATGGAATGCATGATGAATTCTATGCTAGATAGTGCTTTGGTGGGCATGTGTATCTTGAGTGCAATGGTTTCTTTGGCATTGGCTAGCTGAGGCCAAGTGCTGAAACTTAGCAGTTGAAAGCATGTGTTGAAATGGTAGCCATTGAGCAACCATTGAAATAGCAACTATTGAAATTCACATAGAAATTCATGAAGAAATTGGTAGGTTTGGGAGGAGGAGAGACCTTGCTATCATCCATAGGTCCCAATAAGTTGGACTCTGAGCATGAAATATATTGGGCTAGATTTAGTCCTTCAAGGCCAAGTGCCAACACTTGGTCTTACTATCATGGAATAACAAGATGAATGTTGTTTGCACTTTGGTGGACATGTATGCCTTGAGTGCAATGGTTTCTTTGGCTTGGATTTGGCTGGTCTAGGCCAAGTGCCAACACACTTGGTAGTTAAAAGTATGCGTTGAAATGGTAGCCATCAAAATGGACATAGAAATTCATGTCAGACCTGACATGTTTGGGACGAGGGGACACCTTGCTAGTATCCACATGACCTGATGAGTTGGACTCTGGGCATGAAATATATTGGGTTGGATTTAGTCCTTTAAGGAAAAGTGCCAGCAGTTGGCCTTATTGTCATGGAATGCAAGATGAATGTGTGCTAGGTGGTGTTTGGTAGACTTGTATGCCTTGAGTACAATTGTTGCTTTGGCTTGGATCCTATTGGTGTAACTAGGTGCTATTGGTGTAATTACAAGTTCTTGCTTGCCTATAAATAGAAACTATAGATATGAGGCATGATGAATGCTGGTCATGGTCTTCATGTAGCAACTTATTTATGATTGTTTTCATAAAAGTATATTACAATGGCCCCTAAGCAAAAGAGAGGTGTGAGGAAACAATTGCGGTTGGAGGCAATTATAGTAAGTTTTTGGTCAAAAGCATGAACGATGTGAATTTTTCCATTGATTGGTTTGGAAATTTTTTGCAACTAGGAGTTAAGGTTCAGGGGCAGAGTGCATCCAACCCACCTTGTCTCCTCATGATGATTATTTCACTGATAGCTAGGTAAAGGCCTAATAAATTTGCAACTTGCATGGGTGGGATCCATGTTGGGATTTGAGAAACAAACCATTCTATTTTTTAACTTCCTTTTTTGGATTCAAGGTTTCAGCTAGGGTACAATAGGATCTTTGTAATCATAATCCAATAACAAGTTTAGCATGATCTAGTGGAGCAAATCAAGAGACAAGTGGTGAGTTGATTTAACACAATTGAGATCATGGTGGTGATATGCTGTCCAGGTGTAGGGTCCAGGATGTTTGAAAATGTCCACCCATCCCCTTGTGCAATATGTTTCCATAACCAAGAGTGTGTGGGCTTGAGGAGTGATATGTCTCTTTTGAAGATAACATTAGAGGGGGGAGACATACTATCTTGAGAAGGGAACTTTTTTGTTTTGTCAATTGTCTTGCCAACCGGTTAGAAGAAGCCACAGATAGATGATATTTGTGCAAGGTGGGATTCCCATTGGCAAGATGTGAAAAGGGAGTTTGAGCATGAGTTGAGAGGGAAAATACACTGTCTTTTTTCAAGGGAACCACTACATGATGGCTTGGATGGAGTTGATCTAAGTGAAGTTTCAAGACCAGAGGTTGTGGCACTTTAGGGTTGTTAGCATTATGATGTATCCTACCAGGCTCAGTGAGGTTGCCTTGCTAGCCAACCTTATGTGCATGAATATGTAAGAGTTGGCATGTTTGCACCTATGGTTTGATTAAGGGATTCATATGACATCTCTAATCTTTTTTCATTGAAGCTTGAATGAGTATGTAGTGATGCCACAAATCTCAAGGACATGTTGTTCAATGCCTCTAACATATGTGATTGTGACATTAGAATGTATTTGTGCAAGAGCAACCAATGCAGGTGGCTAGGACCTTGGAGGCGAATAAAAGCTTGAATCAAAAGGCACACCATCATGGTATCCATTGGCTTGAGAGGACATGGCACAACTAGTGTATCTAGTATTCTTATTTTGAGTGCTACCTTTGTAAAAGTTTTAGGAGAAAAAATCCTTAATCCCTAATCTTATAGGTTGAGTTTCAAAAAGAATTACATACATAGTTAGGAGAGACCATAAAGAATCTTAGTGGGGATTAGAAGACAATCAAGAAGTAGGAAGTTTTGGGAGATTTGAAGTGCATATATAATGACCATATATAGAAGGTGAGCTTCCTGCAATCCTACAAGATAGTACATATGTTTGTGGTTGTTAGAGTTTAGACGACTGTAATATTCCCGCCATAACACATCAATAAACAAATTCGGGCTTGAGATGTTTTAAAAATTACTTGTCGAGATATCACATAAGTGACCTCATGTATTTTTTTTAATATCGAGTATTGCATTAAATCAATTGCGCAATGTGGCACGAGAAGATGCCTCAATGTTCCCAGTCAATAAGAAGAAAAGATGCTTATAAATAATATTACGATGGCTTGATCATAATTTTTCCTGCATTACATTTGATTTAGCATTCTCGATTCCATTTAATGTGTCAAAGATCAAATTGATTTCTTAACCGCAAGTCAAATCACAAAAGCCTTAATCGGTAGACAAGAACACGCGAGAACGAGCATGATATTGAGTAAGTTAAGTATCAAGAGTATATCATGACTTTATAAACTAGATAAGTCATGAGGTAACTTGGCCAAAAACCACCAGATGAAGTCGTTTTGAAGAAAAAAAGAAAATTTTTGAAAAAATAGGCTAAAAATCATGACGTTTTTTACACATGGAGGGAGAGAAAGCATTTAAAAATCATCCCCATGCCACCATCCAATAGGTAGGCAATCAAAATGTATTTTTAATCAAGCTCACTTGGCTCTTGACAAGTAGCCAAAAGAATGAGTCGATTGCATGCTCTCCCTCATGGCTATAAATACACCCCCTTTCCTTCACAAAGAAAGCAAGAAGGAAGGCCTTCTGATGATGGAAAATTTTCTCCACTTCTTTTTTCCATTGTAGCTCGAGCCTTGAAGGAGGAAAATACCCCTCTTCTACCTCATTTCCATTTTCTCTATCCCTTATTACACCTTCCTCCCATACAGCTAGATCGCTAAGCAAAACGTTGGCAAAATTTTTCTAGACGACCACCAACTCTCCCTGAACTATATTGTCAATTTCACTTGACATCCATGGCTCCGTGAGGTCGCAGAAATTCAAAAAGCCCATTTGAAGCAAGGGAAGCAAAGAATATGGCCGATGGAGAAAATGACGTGGTAGGAATTGGTGAAACCCTTGTTATAGCAAACCTGAGAGAGGCAACATCTCATCAGTTTGGAAAAAAATAAATTATAAGCTTATTGCTATATTTGACTTTAAATGGTTACAAACACATTCTAAAGAAAATGCATATGAATTGCCACTTAGGAAAATAGCCTAAGTAATATAATAATTAACTATTCAATGAAAAGACACTTTCACTTAGAAAAGGATTATATGCCTGTTATAAGAAAATATTATAATTACAGTTGATTTTGTGATATTTATTGCTATTTTGTTAATGACGCATGTGATCATAATAACAGAAAAAAGGTAGACGGTGTTAGGGAAGGGAATATTTTATAATGTTTTCCTAAAAGTGACTATCTCTATTTCATTTTGCTAATGATAAACAGATGTATATGAGTTTTATAATAATTTATAGAAAATTATTTAGATAATATCATGAAATAATCAATACATTAAATCAATAGAAAATTGTATAGAAAAAATATATACTAGACACACATAAATTAGGTGCATAGTAATGTAGTTCGATGTCTAAAAAATGAAACAAAAATTTTATTTATGATTTTTACATTGCCTAGAATGAATTTTTTAGAAAAACAATCAGCATTGCACTTAGCACATAACTAAGGACATAACTAAATAAAAATTGATCTTTCTAGATAACATTGAAAGTTCGATGGACATCCTCAATTGAACCATAAAATATGAGTAGAATAAAATAAAAATTATTTTCTTACTGAAAACTCATGCAATGTTAATATTAATGATTATTTAAGCAAGAGCGTCAATATCATGAGTTGACCCACGTAGTATGAGTGAGCAAGTTAACCTTAGCTAAAATATCGAGAATGTTGAAGCAAAAACAACTATGAAATACTTGACAACCCTAAAACTATCAGTATCAAGAAATTAAATAAATATTGGAAGTCTGTAGGACTTGTTGGACATTGATAAGAGTTTGTTAATACAAATTCTAAAGTCTAAATAGACTTGGAAAAGCATTTGAAATCCTGTTAAGCACAGGTTAGGGCAGGGTAGCGTATGAATTGCCCGCCATAGGTATAAATGGCCATATTATCTTTTAAGGCAAAAATACCAAATTTTTCATATGGATAAAATAGACTTAAGATTCGTGAAATAACTTGCGGATCTCGAAAAAGAGTTGCAAGTAGGAAGCAAAACCCTAAGATTAAGGTGAGACCTGAAAAAGAGAAACCCTAGATTTGGGAGGGGTTGCTTCCTATGCTAAAAACACATGTTACTGTTTCTTTTCTAATTTGTTCATGCATTGATAGTTGCACAAGAAAGATTGATTGTCCTTGCAATAGTTAGATCTAATTGTAAATATATAATCAGGATAATAAGAGAAAAGATCATGCTATGCCTCTCCCACGGCTAGATGCAGAACCCTGCTCCAAGGGGATTGTTTTGTACCACTGCGAGGAGCTTTGGACTGACCCTGATCCCGATGGCGAGATGTCACTCGGTGAGCAATCCGTTAGGCAGGAGGAGGCGGGAGTGCCAGGGGACTTTGGCCGTAAATCTCTCGATCTCTCCTAGGAATTGCCTAACCCTCATGCGAATCATGATGGGATCTTGAAGTCCTCGGTACTAGTGAAGGGACGGAATCTTCGAGGGTTTGTTTTCTTCTACACAAACAAAAGGGAT
The DNA here is from genome assembly GCF_053477565.2 of Lygodium microphyllum. NCBI lineage: Eukaryota > Viridiplantae > Streptophyta > Polypodiopsida > Schizaeales > Lygodiaceae > Lygodium > Lygodium microphyllum. The sequence goes on along the minus strand of NC_141164.1, from coordinate 74,870,325 downwards.
TTTTCAGTGAATGGAGGTTTGTCTTCTGCATAGGCAGAAGGGGAAAAGTATTGTAAATAACTTTGTGAAATATGTTTTGCCAAAAGACTATTTTATCTGTCTTTGTGTTGTGCCATAAAATTATGCGAAGAAACCTGTGATAACGGGTTAATTAACAAAATTGGTTTCATATGTCTTAACTTAATGTGATAGGTAAGTAGAAAACTAAAGAAAACCATTTGTGGGAAGCGGGCGGGCAAGATCCTTGATGGATCTGTCCTACGGATGGGTGGTCTTGGTAAGCTGGGAGCTTCTCTTAAGAGATTGAACGAAATGTTAATTAGTAAAAATTAGGTAGGGCTGAGTGTTGAATTACCTAGGGTTAGGTCTTAAAATGTTGATTAGTAATTATCTTTAGGGAAAGGTGCGGTGACTATGCTAGAACTCCATTAAGGTTCCATGAATACTAACTAGTTGCTAGAAAAAAGTGTTGCACTCCATGAACCAAGGGTAACTACGATCACTCCAGTTGGATGAGAAGCCCTTGTGGGACACCTCTAATGGATCTAGTTGATATATCGAGACCTCAGTTTTGCCAAATTGGAACCCCAAGATTGCAGGTTGATCCTTGTGGGAATGGCGGGTAACTTTCATTACTACGAGGTAGACTCTAGGAAGCCTAGACGATAGACCCCATGCATTCTTGTGAGTGTGGGGCGAAGCGATCTAGGATAGTTTCTTGATGGACCACTAAAACGTGTTACCAAGGTAGGCATGTGACAACTACATGCACTTAAATGCTTGGTTGGACCTTTTGGCATCTATAGGTTCTCAACATCATCAATCCTTCATTGGGGAGGGAGTGGAGAGAGACTCTGTTCTTATTGCAGTTTGATGGCCTCGTGACCATAGTGACCATTGAAAAATTGAACTTGATTGCAATATCATCGATTTCCATTGACAAAAAAATCACATGGCTCAGGATGTTGGAGAGCTCAAGGGCAATGCAGAGTGCTTGTGGGATGCAAAGCACAATTTTAGAGTTCAAAGCATGTGGTCTTAGCTAGTCACTTATCCATCTGGTTTGGGTTTAGGTGGTTGTTTGGAGAGGTGCTATTGGATATGATTGAGAAAAATGCCTTGAGGATTTTGGAAGATGAGGTGAAGATAGTAGCAACCATAGGGAGTCCATTAATCCTCCTTGATGAGGCCTCCCTCCATGATTACTTCTCACAAATTCATTATGAGGGTAAGAAACACATCTATGGGACTATCAAGAAGGTTGGATCAAAGGACAAGACTAGGAAGAAGGACGATGGTCTTGCATAGTCCTATCATTAGATGTAGCCTCTTGCTAGTTGCTTTATAGGTAGCTTGCTAAATGGGAGAGTCCTTGTTTGTGTTTGATCCTTTTCTTTGAATTGTAGAAACATTGGCCTAAGCATATATCTTTGCCTTTACTTTCCATTGTAGGTACTTCTTGCACTTAAGGGATGGAAAGTTGGTGGTTGATTTTCTGGCGGCTTGTAGGCCATGGGTCGACATTGCAAATAAGGAGTCCACAATGTATGGGGAGCATATGGAAGGGATATCCAAGTATGGAATTGATAATTTTCCATAGTGGCTAGACATGCGGAAGCCCAATGTTCTACCTAGTGAGAGAGAGTTATTTGATGAGTTCAAAAGGCTTGGGGATAGTGCTTGTTCGCAAACACAAGGTGAGAATTACATGGCCTTTGAGCTTTGCATCTATCACTCTGTTATGCATGTCTTTGAAAACATATCTCCTTATTTTCCCTTCTAGGTGATGCCAAGAGGGGAGAGAGGGGTGCAAAAGGAAAAGAGAAGCTACCACATCCAGGGAAACAAAAAAAGAGAGGGGTAGTAGCGGCTCACACATTTGGATTGTTTTTTGGTTGGATAACATTGGCCTCATTTTAAATTGTTTGTTTTTTGGTATGGTCTTCTTAGCCAGGGCACTTGATGACTTTGTTGATGAGCCCTTGACAAATTTGCCTTCACAGAGAGTCTTGCTAGAGGTTACTTAATACAATTTCTTGAAATTGGTCTATTATATAGCTCTTCATTTCTTTTGATTAGTCTTCTATATTTTTACTTCTATAGGGCACTAGTTTGTGTATCCTCATATGTCTCGCCAGGTGCCCCTAGCATACTCTCCTCCACTTGTAGGTCATGATTGTGATCCATCACTCTACCTGTACAGGGTTGGTGATTATATTGCCATGGGAAAGGATTTTGCTTCTTCAATAAGGAATGATGAATTTGGAAAGATTCATTCCTTCTTTTTGGGCATAGAAAAGTTGGGGATTGAGTATAGGAAGAGGAGGAGTGTCGTGGCTTGGACTGTTGACTTCATCCTCACAAATTTCCCCACCAATGTTTGTTTGGCAGATATGGTATCCCATCCTAGAACAGAGTGATTGAGGATCACATTCACATGCTTGGCCAACTCACGATGGGTCATTTTTTTGTGTCTATCTTTGGTGGGTTTCTGTGTGGGTTGGAGTGACTGAGGATCACATTCACATGCTTGGCCAACTCATGATGGGTCATTTGTTTTGTGTCTATTTATGGTGGATTTTTGTGTGGGTTGGAGTGCTCACCCCTTTTTTTTTGTTTAAGGGCTTGCATTGTTTAAAATTTCTTATCACATTAATGCTTCAATGTTCTTCATTCTAGGAACCTCACCTTCATGGATTGAAAGGCATGCATTCTATTGAGATTTGGAGAGTGTTCATAGGTTCATTGTGGAGGATATTGTTCATATAAGGGTGATGGTGGTTGATGGTATCTCCATTCAAGTGCATTTTAGTTAATTGCACCTTATATTTGTCTAATGTATGTTTTCATGTGTCCATATCTTAGTCTTTATTAGATAGAAGCTTGGGATGTTTATCTGAGTCTATCTAAGTCTATGTTGCTTGGTCACACCGTGCTCGATTTAAAATTAAACCCAAGTTTCTATAGTTGGTCATAGGCAAGGAAAATTTATTTGAAGGCCAAGATGTATGCAAGTATCTTAAAATTTATGCAAGGGAAATGGAACTTTATGGAGTCCCTCAAGATCAGATGAATTGGTATTTTGAATGAATTGTACTCCTAGAGATCAATTTACATGTAAGAGTTATTTAGGCAAATCATGGAATAACTTGGGACGAATTTGGAAAAGGCACTTAAGGAATAACACTTCCTGGAAGATTTCAAACAAGTTATAGAAAATAATTTCTTGGAATGGGTTGCTAAACCCAATAAGGGGTTATCAATGACAAAATTATTATGAGAATTTGAGTGTTGATATGTGTAATTGTTAAAGGAGAGCAACTGACTCTTGAGGTGGAAAAGATTGAATTGTTTCTTTAGGTAGTGGATTCTTCACTGTAGTAAAGTCTTGAGGAGCTTTAAGAAGATAAAAGTAGAGAGTAAGGTTTGAAAATTGATTGGAATGATGTACATGAAGCAATTTCTATGCTTGTGAAAAGACAGAGATGGAGAGACAAGATTCTGCAAGTGTTGCTCTAGTTCCAAATAAGATAGAGCAATTGAGTAAACAACTGCTCAATGTATCTCCAAATAAGGATAAATCCAAGTTAAAGAAATTAGTAAAAGAAATATGGAAATTAAGGCTAAAAGTTATAAATCTTGAAGAAAAAGAATAATCTTTTAGACAATGCCTTAAAATCAATGATATTTTGTTTAAATATATATTTGGTGTGATAGTACACATCATACTCAAAATGATTGTGATGCCTTCAAAGAAGCACTTGTTGGGGGTAAAGGCACCTATGTCTAGTCACTCATGTATTACTACACTAACAGTACCCACATCTACACACTACAGGTTGGCGAGCACCCATCACTATCACTTCATTCTTTATTCTTTCACTGACATTTGAATAAAGGGAAGTCAGGTGTCACATTGTGACTATTGGAATTCCCACATGTTGAGTTTCTCTCTCTTGCTCTCTTGCTTTATCTTCCATAGCTCACACCTCTCTTACTTCTACTTGCTCATGCTTCCACTTGGGCTTCTCCCTTCAATTGGTATTAGAGAATTCTTCTCCATGAGATCGAGCTCAATTTAGCATTACTTTAGCTCTCATTTGAGTTATCTATAGCAAGGTTTTACCAGTGATAGCCATAGCTTCTCCTCCTGAGGTTCATATTGAGATCTCATTTCTTTAGGACTTCTTAGGACCTATTGGGGCTATCTCATGGCATTCTTGAGCCTACATTGAGCTTATTTCAAGGAGTAATCAACTCAATATTTAGGGCTGGAAATACAAAAAAGTTTTTTCCAGTTGTGGCCATTCTCAAGCACTTGTGCTTGCTCAATCACTCCTTGGCATTGGAAAAAGGCTTTGGCATTTACTAGTCCTCTTAGCATTTACCATCAACATTGTGCATTGGTTTTGAGTCATTGAGTTTCAACTATTAACTATGCAAATAGGTCAGCATGTTGTCCTAAAACAAGGACAACCATGTCTTCAATGTTTAAAGCTCATATATGCTTCTCGGGATTCCCGTGTACCTATGTTTTGTTGTTGGATACTCGGGCGATAATATGTCATTGATTTGAGATGCTATTGGACTAATTTGAGTACTCTTTTAGTTGAGTTATAACTCTTGGCTTATGTGATGCTCTTGGGATGCTCATTTGAGTTGGATACTTGGGGAATTTTTGGCCAATGTATTGGAATGCTTTTGGATTGATCTGAGCCCATATTTGGCTTAGTTTTACTATCATTTTTAATGTTGTAATAAGCAAGGATGAAAGCTATTTTATTTGTGAAAGCATATGCCTATTGTTTGTTGATGCTTCCTGGCTACTTAGGATGATACATTGATGTCTATGGTTGATGCCACATGCTTGGCCATGCTCTTAGAATGCTTTTGGGATTTGATTGAGCTCACTTTTGCTCAATCTTGACTATCATTCTACTGCTATAAACATAGAGTCGACAGCAAGCTTTTAGCATGGACAGTCTATGTCTAATGCTCTTTCATACTATTCGAGCATTCTATCAGATGTATTGGTGAATGACATTGAAGCTCTATACTTGGTTATGATATTGAATGCATTTGAGCTTTGATTTGAGCTTAGGCCATTTGACATTGGTTGTCAATTACTTCATTGGATGCTTTAGAGGCCTAGGACCTTATAGGCTTGAAGCTTTAATTAGGTCTTATGCTCTCGGCTATGTACTTGATGTACCTTGGATGGTTGGATGCCACTCACATGAGGATTTGAGCTTTGTTTGCTCATCTAGCATATGACTTTTGTTCTAAAGGGAGCTGCTTACTTGATACTTGGATGTTACATTGAGCTTTGGATTTTATTTGTAGTTGAGCTTGAGCTACTTCAACTTTTGCTCATGTGTTGCAGGTTGTTTTGTATCAGTGATTGCCCTTGTTTGGCATTGATTTCTTACTATTGTACCTCATTTCAGCATACCGTGTTGCATATTCTTGTATTATTTATGAGAGTATGTTAACCCCAACACAAAGAAAGCAAAAGGAAATAAAAAAGATGCAAGGCAAAGGCTGAAAAAAGGTAGCTCGACTGAAGAAGGAAGAGGAGAAAAGGCCAAAAGCGCAAGGGCAACCTTAAAAATCCAAGGCAACTGCAAAAGGGGAAAGGTGCATTTTAAATACAAAGGTGCACCCTGAAACCTTGTAAAAGAGAGCCAGGCAGTGGAAAATCCGGAAGGCTAAAATAAAAGACAAAGACAAAGGCCAAGGCAAGAGAAATGGAAGGCAAAGGCGCACCAGGAAAAGCACAAGACAAAACTTGTGTAAAAGAGTGCAAGTGCACCGTGGTTTAACTCAAGGAGCGCCGGGCTCTCACCCATGCAATTTGTAAATATATATGGGCAGTGGAAAGGAAGCTAGGAAGATAGAAGGACAATGGGAAAAAGGGCCTAGGCTACGGCCGGCCATGTAAAAAAGGGAAAAGGGGATGACCGCCCAAAAGGGATTTAGGGTTTTGTATATAAAGTTGAAAAGTGAATGAGAAGCTCATTCTTGTGTGTGGAAAAAAGTGGCTCTCCTCTTCTTCTTCTTCTTCTTCTTCTTGCTTGCTTGCTTGAGCTTGTGCTTGAGAGAGGGAGTGTGAGAGTGTGAGGGAGTGAGTGTGTGAGGGTGAGGGACCGTGGGGTGGAGAAGCTCTCCATCTTCTCCTCTCTTCTTCTCTTCTCTTCTCTTTTCTTCTCTTGCTCGCGGTGATGGAGCTTGGAGCATGGAGCTTGAGGATGGAGCTTGCTTGAAGCTTGCACTTGGATCGTGGAGCTATCGCAGCGCACGGGAGAGGAGGTAACTCAACGGCATGGAGGCAAGCTCACTACACCCGTAGATATGGATGGCACGTCGGCTATGTGAGAGGTAGTTGGCTTGGAACACTTGAAACAATAAGCAATCCGGGGGTCTTGGCGGTTGAGCGAAAGCTCCCACATTTTGGTTCCGTTGCCGGGACCAATGGATTCAAGCCTTGAGCGCTTGCACGCTTCGAATCGAGCATCAAAGTAAGGGTTTTCCCTCGAACCGATGCTTGAGATAGGTAGGAAGCGAGGGGGTTGAAGATGGTATTTGATCTCCTTGGGAAGTAGGTTTTTTACTTTTTGATATTTATGTTGTGAGATGGAGTAGTGTAGGTATTTACTTTGTGATTTGGATGCATTAGAGTAGGAGAAAACAAAGAAAAACAAAGAAAATAAGCACTAGGGTTTATTGTTGCAAAACATGGCAAGAATCGTGCAAAAATGGTAAAAAACTTGTTGGTGATGCCTAAGATTAGCAAGTGAGCCATTGGGGGACATCAATACCATACATGGGAAGGGGTATAAGGGCCAAAAGTGGCAAGAAAGGCCACATTGTGCATTGTAGGGTTTCACGAGAGTAGGAGAGAAGAGGAAAGCTTGGTGAGGGGATCCGCTTCAATCTTGGCATCAGAGAGATATTTGGCCAGCCTAGGTAATTCTAAACCTTCCCCTACAATAGTAGGATGGATTTGGAGCTGCTCGACAAGGGGGAAGGCCTCCAGCACCCGGCACGACAAATTTTGTGAGAGTCGGCGAAAAGACGCGCGGTGCCCGGCGCGTCCGAGTAACGACGACTCTGGTCCGAGGCCCAGAATTGGTCCTCGGACCGCTCGACTCAACCCACTTGGCCACTTCCATTCCGACGCCCACACTCAGGCCATTCGAATCGAGCACTCGGACTACCTTAGAGTTGCCCACTCGGCCACCTGACCCAGCCTCAGCCCACTCGGCCCTCGGACACCCGAGTTTGGACCGGTCGAATTGTGCATTCAGACAGTTACGTACGGCCCTTCCCACTCGGCCCTCGGATGTGCCAAATTGGACACTCGGACCCTGCAATTCGGACCAGTTGGGCCGAGTGTGCAGTTTCACTAGCTTTTCAAAAAACTTTACCTGGACGCGGCCCCAACACTTAGCAGCGCGAACTGTCGGAAGCCCTTAGAACACTCAGAACTTGATTTTGACACACGGAATATGCAAAATCGTAGGGCGCAGCCGCTTAGCAGCTAGAGGTAGGCAGTTGCGAGACCAAGGACTTAGATGCAAACCACTGAGTGGAAAAGCCTGATTGGACCCAAAAACGAATGAGGCAACAAATTAGAAAAACTCTGAATCTCGAAATTGAACCCATAGGCTACATAGAGTGAAAGGCGCATCGTAGATCCACCACTGGGCTGAAACTTCAAGCAAGTGGTTCAAGATTTGGCTGAACAAGCTGTGCATGGTGTTTACCGTAATGGCCCTGCAGGCCGGGAGGGGACCGCCTCTCAGACCCCCGCGAAGGGGGCTTTCACCCCTCTGCATCCTCCCCAAGTAGGTTGGAGAGAAAACGTGTGCCGTATCAGGCCCTCCAACTTAGACCCTCGGGCAGTAATGGCCCTACTCGAGCATGGATGCTCACTTGAAAAGGAGCAACCAGAAGGCCACACCCGAATAGAGGCAAATAGAGACCCTAGAACCTTAATGGGCCAATCTAGCCATCAAGGGCAAAAAGGCCACACTACAAGGACACATGTGCATTGTGTTCAAACTACGTCTAGTCAAAGCAGAATGCAACATCATCAAGCTACCAATGCGGAGATGACTAGACATGACAATCCTGACGATAGATGTACCCTGAGCAGTGCTGCACAGAAAACCCAAGATCTCCGTGGAGAGTCCATGTCTGACTGTACAACTAGGGACTCAAGGGCGTGTATCAAAAGGCTTGAAGTTGTAAACCAAGACTCGGATGATGAAGACATAGTGCCACCTGCTTATCTTAGGGTCAAACTCACCGCAAAAAGAGAGCATAGTGTTGATGCTCTCCTTGATGAAGGAGCAGATTCAATATCTTGACTTACGAAGCATGGACTCTACTAGGTCAACCAAAGCTCAAACCGACTAATGCAACTCTTAAGCCTCACGGGGAAAACCCACAAGCACTTCTAGGGAAGTGTAGAATCCTTGTAACTATTGAAACAGAAAGCTTGCCAATCCTGTTCTATGTTCTTCCAAATAGCGAGAATTGTGGAAAGGAAATCCTCCTAGGAAGGCCCTTCAAAAAGGCAACAAAGTGTGAAGCCGACTATATAGCACAGAGGATACACCTAGCACTACCAGGTGTGAGGATAATCACGACTTTTAGCAAGGGTAACCTCACCAAACCTTGAGGGAAGGGCAAGGAGCATTCTAACATACCAAGCAAGCTTAGTAATGAGAGCAGGGAGTTGTTGAAAGAGTTGATACAAGCACAAGTTGAACGGAGAGAACTAGTAAGTGAGGCCATACTTGAAACAAAGAGGTTAGGAGATAAGCCCAAGGATAGGGCTTGGACTTACAAATATCATAGAAGATCACGAAAGAAGCCCAAGCCTTATAGACGAAGACATCCATGGAGAGCTGGCACGACGCCATGATGGATATCCAAGGCATTGCTTCATGCTCAAGGGTATTATGCAGGCAACCGATGGATTTGGGTATTGAAACCCCTTGCTAAACCTCCTCGGTCAGGAGCCCAAATTAGGTCAAAAGAAACGAGGCATGGGAGGATCCCTAAACGAAAATCCGAGTCTCGGACCAAAAATATTGGAGTGATTGCGCCCCTCATGATTGAAATCAAGAAATCGAACATGACCCATCAAATACTAGATCCTCAGCCTAGCGTGCCTAGCAAGCAGATATCAGAGGGATCCGTTGAGTGTGCACGAGGTCCACTAGTGGCCAAGGAGCCTTTGACTTCCCAAGGGGAAAAGGAGCACCACAGGCACAACGTCACTCATGATAGGACTGATTGCTCAGCAAAGCTAACGATGGAATCCTCCAACAATCACAAGCAAATCATTCAGCCGGTGCCAGGTCTGCCTAAGAGTCCTAGGTCCCCTACGTCCTCTCTTCCCAAACGGACCCAGGAGGCACAACGATAGCTGTCAATGGCAGGGGCTCAATCCCAACCCCTGTCTCCATTAAAGCTTCCAAACACCCAAGAGGGGAAACATGACACTGGCCATAGCTCTCGGCCCAAGGATACTCCCGTGCGACCCAATGTGACTGGATCAACTCAGGATCGATCCACACAGGTGAGTGTTCAGAAGACAACAAAAGACATGACCACGTCCGATCGCCCTAGGGACTCCACACTGCAATCCACCAAGAGTAACCAACCCACTGGACTAAACGCCACTGCTCCCAATCAGGGATCGCAATAGTCATAGCCCTCGGCTGTGAGTACACCCCTTACAGAACGTGTCCCTAACACTTCATCTGAGGAGGAGAAACCCAATCTGTCCCAAGCAAAGGGGTGTATGGGGAACGGTATCCTTGACAACTCCAATCTGTCCCAAGCACCTAAAGCCTAGGCTCGCGGAGAAACCCCTCAAAGATGTGGCCAAGGAGATGACATATCAAACCACTCAACCTAGCAAGGCTATTCAGTGGGCCGCGGCTATGTTCCATGAGGACACACTAGAGAAAGGAAATGGTAAGGCCCAACCACGCACAACAACGGTTGACCTAGTCCAAGTTCCTGAACCATTGAGAGATATGCCTTCACTAACCAAGAGAAAGAGGAGAAAACAGTGCAAACAACAGCAGCTACAGATGGTCGTGGTCCCCAAGAGCATTGAAACCAAGAGCGCTAGAGAGCTGGGGAATAAAGCATCATGTCCATCCACCAATGAACCCATTGATGTCTCTCCTAATAGCGGTAAAACCTCAGACACATCTGTGTGCTCTGAAAAGTTAAAGTAGCCGTTGCCATCAACAGTTGCTTCCAACGCTCAATCCACCGACAATAGAACTCTCATCGACCAATCAAGAGTGGAGATAACGCTGCCACAACAGGGCGACAAATTCATACCAGTCTCACGTCCAAAGAGAACCATGACTCAATGACGAAGCCTCAAGAGAAACATGGAAACCCCAAGCACATGAGCACTCCTAGCATTGATCAATCTTGCTCTTTTAGGCCTTAGCCCCTAGCTATGCTAAATCCCAAGCAAACTCCTAGAACCTTGCGTGAGATGGCAATCGAGCAAGCCCTCGTCGAAAACAGAGGTGTTGTAGAATGCCTAGTTGATTTGGATGCCAAGCTCAAGGTGTTCGCACGTGTCTATGTCCTGGTTGGCAGACATGCGCGCATCCTCTAAAGAGCAGCTTGGAGACTACTTGCCCTTTCATTTATCCTGGGAAGAGCAGGAACACCTTGATGAGCACTATAGTAGGCTCCTGCACGAACGCTTGCTACTCATCTCGAGCGAGGAAGTCGACGAACTGCAATTAATTGTCACATTCAATGAGGCGCTCTGCCAACCGAATCTCTTGGACATAGAGCAACTAAAGCAACTGTCAGTAGGTCGAAGTTGATTTGAGCAGCATTGGTGTGAAAGCCGCATTGCAATGGCCGAACTAGGGGCTTAGATCATGACAGTCTCTGAGGAGCGATTGGCCAAATGGCGATCCCAAAGAGATCCAACCTATGTGGCACCAACTTCCCTTTGAGTGCTGACTGCCATTTGGGGCAAGGACTTGGCTGAACCAAGCCAAGAAAACCCTTTGCTTGATAAGGTTCTCACTGAGGAGGAGTTACATGTCACCAGTAGACTCGAACAAGGTTCCATGCTACTCGATGTGGCGAAATATCTATCAGTATTGAGTAAGCTGCCATGTGTACTAGATGCATGTGCCATGCTTCAGTACAATCTCGAGTTCTACGATTGGTTTCTATCCTCGTGAAGTGACAAGGATTCGAAAAAAATGTATATATATAAACAATGATTTTTGTGTCACCCTATATAGACATTATCAACACACACAAGCAATAAAAAATCAAGCACAGACACAAGAATTGGGGCCAATAGGCTATGCTAGGCCGGTCCCCCTTTCACTAGATCATGTCCGCCTCCGGGCAAAGGGCATGCACCCCGCATTGCCACCATGGAAAGACCTGACCAACATCCCTAATGATGTAAGCAGGGCGCAATCCCTCTCTACACACTTTTCCCTTCCCGGCCTATCCTTCCAAGGATGAGCCCTCCAAACGCAGGACCACCAATCGATGTAACTCGGGGTGAGTCAAGATCTGCTCATAGTTAGAGGCTAGAGGGACACCATTACAACGAGTACAACATGTTCTGCACCTTCTCTTCTAGTCATATGCATTTGACAACCCATACTGAAATCCCTCCTATGCGAACAATCTTATTCCGTATCAAGGCCTAACCCTTGGATTGCATCTTGTAGGCCTCTAGAAGGAAAACATGGAGAACCACGGACAACTGTCATGTAGAGATGCTCTTCGCGGACGATGGGAGCATGCGGCACGTGCCCCTCCACTGGTGTGCTATGTACCCACTCTCAAGAGATATGCAAAGAAACGCCGACCTAAACGGCATTGTCCCGGACGAAGGCCTAAAAATCCTCGGACCAAGAAAGTCAAAGCTCAGCTAAGCGTGCAAGCCATGGCAACACTAGTGGCACAAATCCCCCACGAGCGCTCAAGCACTAGATGCCCAAGGGCATGAAAGGCGGCCAGGGAACAGGGAAGAGTTTGACGAATTATTTAAAGGCATTTTGGAAATGGTGGCGGCCCGGGACTATACCATCCATGTCCTAGCCGACATGTGCCCTGCCCAACCCCACGACAATCCCGCACCACCCAGTCGCCCAACCAATCGAACTCGCCCCGCCTAGTAGAAATCGACTAAGCCCTATGATGTACAAGCAACTTGATAAGTTATCAGGGCCTAACTTTTTGTCTTTTGATGGGTGAAAGGGAAACTCCCCACTTGTGCAACTTCTTCTGCCTATTGCTGATGTATGCCACATCTTTGACAAGCGATCGCATGGGTAGTGCAATTCACATCATAGCATTTTGAAAAGTCATGTTTTAACATAACTACATCTATTGAATTACTTAACGAAGTCAAGCATGTGCTCTCAAGATGTGACAAGTGGATGCAGGATAACACAGGTCTTCGTGCAAACATGTTCAACGCCTGGGTCACCGCAAAACCACAACCGTGCACTAATTGCAACAAAGTCACACTGCTGAACGCGAACAATCACCCTCGCGAGTGCCCACATCGCATGAACCCATGCGTAGTCATGGGCTACACTCTCTTCTTGGGTCACGCTCTACACTCATGATGGGGGGTGCTACAATCGTACCGATATCGCAACAACGGCTCCCCTAACAACGAGGCTAGGGCACGGTCATATTCATTTCCCGAGCCTCCGAGGCCTGACATGTCCCGACCCACTGAAAGGCTCATAGCCCCCGCATATTACAATGGTTGTACTGTGGAAAAAAAAAAACACATCACCGCACCTAGGGGTCCTCAAATTAGGTGCGTCCAATGACCTTGGTCGGGTGGCTCCGTCTCTAGTCCCATAGCCCCTTAGCATCACCCACAATAGTTCAAGGCACATCCAGAGCAGGACAACCCTAGGGAGCTTGTCTCGCCTTTGGTTAAACCTGTCACCCCGAACCATTCCCATAATTCCCTCTCACACTCTGCCTTAGAACCATGGCAACCAATTGGGGCACGCACCGCACGAATGGCCATGACTAGTATCCCGATCTCATCCATAGGCCCAATGTCGCCATCCTACGGCTCGAACACTACCCTCGTTCCCTATCCTGCTACGTCTACAATCACAATGCACAGGATGGCACACCCACCTTCACATGTACTTCTTTCCACCATGGACCACTGTACTTCATCCACACGACATTATGAGCCACCAGGCCGCAGTCTTCTACCTACATAATATCTAAGTATGCACAGATACTCACATAATATTTGCACAAAAGTCTATACACAGTTTGCATCCTCAAGTGCAGGACAATACTCCAAGCTTACTTAGAGTTTGACCTGTCTCCCAAACTCATCCAAATATGTCTTGTGCACGCTAACACAACTAGCACTACCCCTTAGGGAGGGACCACCTGAAAGGCTTTCCAATTGCAGGTATTAAAGACTCCAACGAAAGCGCCGTCAGCTTGACATCAACGCTCCACTCTAAACTCTTGTCCTTCACTCCCTCATGCCAATCACAAGAGAATCATCAGTCCCAAACTCCACCAGGAGCATCCCAAGCACACCAACCCCCGTGCCAGCTATGGGTGGCCATTCCCAACAAAGAGTCACCCTATCGCCCCCTACAACAATCATATCACCATGTCACTCGGAACAGCCAGTGCCCCACCGACCTTCTTCTGCCCCAACCTCAGAACTCCCCCAAAGTAGACCACAACCGTCCTTGACACCCACGTCTTCGGTGCATGCTACTGCCTACTACCTATGACGGTGAGTGCCATGGGACTGACACTCATCTAGGAGGGGGGTAATGTTAACCCCAACACGAAGAAAGAAAATGGAAATAAAAAAGATGCAGGGCAAAGGTAGAAAAAAGGCAGCTCGGCTGAAGAAGGAAGAGGAGAAAAGGCCAAAAGCACAAGGGCAACCTTAAAAATCCAAGGCAGCTCTGCAAAAGGGGAAATGTGCATTTTAAATACAAAGGTACACCTTGAAACCTTGTAAAAGAAAGCTAGGAAGTGGAAAATCCGGAAAGCTAAAATAAAAGACAAAGACAAAGGCCAAGGCAAGAGAAATGGAAGGCAAAGGCGCACTAGGAAAAGTGCAAGTCAAAACTTGTGTAAAAGAGTGCAAGCACACCACGGTTTAACTCAAGGAGCGCACCCGTGCAATTTGTAAATATAGATGGGCGGTGGAAAGGAAAATAGGAAGATAGAAGGACAATGGGAAAAAGGGCCTAGGCTATGGCTGGCCATGTAAAAAAGGGAAAAGGGGATGACCGCCCAAAGGGGATTTAGGGTTTTGTATATAAAGTTGAAAAGTGAATGAGAAGCTCATTCTTGTGTGTGGCAAAAAGTGGCTCTCCTCTTCTTCTTCTTCTTCTTCTTCTTCTTACTTGCTTGAGCTTGTGCTTGAGAGAGGGAGTGTGAGAGTGTGAGGGAGTGAGTGTGTGAGGGTGAGGGACCGTGAGGTGGAGAAGCTCTCCATCTTCTCCTCTTATCTTATCTTCTCTTCTCTTCTCTTATCTTGCTTGCGGTGATGGAGCTTGGAGCGTGGAGCTTCAGGATGGAGCTTGCACTTGGATCATGGGGCTACCGGAGTGCCCGAGAGAGGAGGTAACTCAACGGCATGGGGGTAAGCTCACTACACCCGTAGATATGGATGGCGTGTCGGCTATGTGAGAGGTAGCCATTAGTGCTCGGCTTGGAACGCTTGAAACAATAAGCAGTCCGGGGGTCGTGGCGGTTGAGCGAAAGCTCCCACAGAGCAATCCCCTCCATTCGATGCTATTTTGGACATAGTTTATTTGGTCAATACCTCTTATTTTTAGCTTGTTTTGGCAGTGGTTTTAAGGCTGTTTTGTAAGTATTATAGTAGCTATTTACTCTGAAATTGTGCCTCTTTTTCTAACAGTATGGCTAGTCATTCAAATGACAGTGCCATCTTCAACATTGAAATATCGGATGGCAGCAATTATGGTTAAGATCCAAATTTGGTAGGTTTTGGTGCAAAAATCTCAGATTAGATCGATCAAATGCAAGAGCACTATGCTTGAAGGTCAAGATTAGGATATGTGGGATGACTTGGATAAAATTTTCAAGCCCACAATGATTCTATCCCCCTCAATAAGCATGTTTATTATAATCACAGATGGGCAGTTTGCATGGGATGTTTAGGAGAAAATCCATAATCTCTATGATAAGTAGAGCCTTGCTTCCTAGATGTATTGGCTAAAGCAACTTATGGACATTCATATGAAGGAAGGTACCAATGTTTCTTAGCATTTGAGTGAGTTTCATGCTATCATTGGCCAGTTGTCATTGTATGGTATTAACTTTAAGGAGAATCATCCACCTTTATTCTTGTTGGTCACACTACTTGAGTCTTTGGACACATTTTGTACTGCTATGTGTGCAAATATGCCCAAGAATGGGCTAAATTGTTTGATGTAGAGGGTGCACTCTAGACAGAGGAGATAAATAGGAAGAATGTGGATGCTTCTCATACTTCTCATGCTTTGATTGTTCGAAGTCACCATGATGGCAAGAGTAGGAATGACCATTGTGTTAGAGACTTGTAGAAGTCTGATTCTAAGTTCCATCATGGATAGTTTCACAGTAAGTCTCGTGGACGTAAGTATAATTTGACATGCCATTATTGTGGAAAAGTGGACATATCAAGCCACAGTGGCATAAAATACATGATGACAAGCATAAGGAAAAGGGAAAAGGGAAAGCGCACGACAAGTTTGATGATCACAACATTGTCTTTGCAAAGTCTAGTGTTAGGATCAAAGAGATCAATGTAGTGTAACAACTTGACTCTCATAGTGATTACATACTTGCAACTTCTTCTTTGGATGAGTCACAATTGACTCATGCCTCACCTAGTTTTACTCAGTGTCGGTTGATGGATTCAAGGGCTTCCTTTCATGTGACCCCTCATAGAGAGTGGTTCCACTCCTATTGTAGTATAACTAGTTTTGTCCATTCAAGGAGTGATTTGGCATTGTAGATAGTTGGTATTGGTGATATCTGTTGGTTCACCTAGTATGTTTACTTTGCATAATTTTTGACATGTACTGACTCTCATGAAGAGTCTTATCTCTACTGGCACACTGGATGATGAGGGTTAATTTGTTTCCTTTGAAAATTCTTCTTGGAAGATCACCCATGGAAACCTTGTTCTAACATGTGGTGCTAAGTCTGGCACTTTATATCCCTTGGTTGCATTTGGATCCATAGATCATGTTTTGTTTGTGATTGTAGTTCCATATGTATCTCTTTGGCATCGTCACCTTGGGCACATGTCCTTAAAGGGAATGAAAATGCTTACTCATTTGTAGTATCTTCTGCCCCTTGACTAGTGTTTTGAGTCATGCGATCATTGTTCGTATGGCAAGCATACACATAGTATGCATAAGAAGTCTATCACTCTATGCATGGGTGAGCCTTTCGCTCTTGTTCATTCTGATGTCTATGGACCTATGCCGTGTCAGTCATTAGGAGGTACAAAGTACTTTGTCACATTCATTGATGATTACTGATGTAAGGTCTAGGCATATCACATAAAGCTGAAATATGATGTTTTGGCTACATTGCAATATTTTCTTGCATTGATTGAGAACCAGTCTAGGTATAGACTAAAATGCCTATGGTTAGAGATAATGGGGGTGAGTATATCTTTAAAGCATTTGAGAAATTTTGTGATGAGAGGGGTATGAAGCGTTAGTTGACCACCTCGTACATTCAACCCTAGAATGGTATGGTGCTGAGCACATGAATAAGAAAATACATGAAAGGGTTTATAGTATGTTTAGCTAAGCAAGCTTACCATAGTAGTTTTGGGCTAAGACAATGACTACTACTGTACACTTGATCAATCGATCTCCTTATAGTACTATTAACTTTCAGGTTGCACAGGAGGCATGGTCTAAAAAACCTCCCTCGTATGCTTATTTGTGTGTCTTTGGTTGTGAGGCTTTCTACCATGTATCCAAGGACAAGTGCACAAAGTTGGATCCTAAGTCCATGAAATGGATCTTTCTTGGTTATGGAGATGTAGGTGAGATGGGCTATTGCCTATGGGATCCATAAGCTCGGAAAGTCATCCATAGCCACCACGATGTAGTTTTCCATGAGGAGAAGATGCATACGCAGTCTAAGCGGATAGTTGAGATATGTAGGGTTATATTTTAGGAGGAGCCTCTTGCTCCCATACAACTAGCTAGATAGCTTGCAACAATAGCAACAGAATTGATGCTCCAATGGCCCATGACCATGATGTTACATAGAATGTGCAGGAGACACTTTACTAGAGCCAAACGTCCTCCTGAGCAGTTTGAGCCCTTCGTTGATTATGTGATGGTGATATGTGAGGTGCCTCCTCCAACAGGCCTGGAGGAGTCGTCTAGTAGTTGATTCAAATTCATATCCATGCACATCACCATCCCTCTCCCCATGGGAAACCTTGGACTTAGTTGAACATGGGAATCTCAGTTCTACTTCACAGGGGAAGCGTGGACAAGTCACCCCTAACAACAATCTAATGCCCATCTAAGAAAGACCACTTTGTAATCAATCCAAGGCAGGAGTGAGGTTAACAATGCACTTGGTTCAAAGAGAGTGAGAGACAGGGGAGAGTGTAACTTGATCCCCCTACCCATAAGGTAAAATCTCAGCTCCGGCCCCCTAAACGGTGTTAAACCTTGTAACTAATCCTACCGGTATTGGAAGGGTCACGATTTAATCAGCTCTATTTAGTGTTGGAAAGTTACTTGACTTATCGGGTCCACCCAGCCATAGGCGTCCAATCGTTAGGATTGAGGCCTCCCACTTTCCTCGATGGGTTTGCTTGGTTTTCTAATTAGCAAACCATATTACCACACTGTTTGGATATATAAAATCAGCTTTCTTTTATTACTCCGTTAAACTCGGTTTGTTAAACTCAATCTTTAGCACATAACAAATGATTTGGAAAATCAGATACTCTATTTCATAATAAAATCTCGAACCATCACTCTGCAAAGTGGTACAAAATCATCTTTCCGTAGAAAAACACCGTCTAGCCTAGGATAGGACCTTCCAATCCTCGGAATTGGGCTGTATGTGATCGCACTCCGTCCGTGGTCAACAGGGGAAATTTATTGGCTCAGAGCCCCTCTAAGCTTCCTTGAGCCTCAGGAGCCATCCTACATAACATGGGCACTTACCACTCAGCCCTTTACCCTCTTAGGTGCTTGAGTGATCAAAATCAAAAACACCTATCTCCCTTAGGAGCATAGGACCCCCACCCTCAGGTGAGTTTTTCAAAAAACACCTACCTTCCTCAGGAGCATAGGACCCCCACCCTCAAGTGAGTTTTTCCACACTTCGCAGAGTGTTTAGGGAGTATTGGGTTGGGGACCCCAATATCCCAAACCACCACAATCCACAACTCGTCCGTTTGTGCAAGCACAGAATCATAAGAGCCATAACTCATCATTCACAAATCCAAAAGCAATCATAACCAAAGACATTTTAACACAATTATCAATGTGATGCATAGAATATATCCCCTTCATGGATGGCTAGTTCTTTGGTTTGAATGGGTTCGGGGTTAACTTTTGCTTGTGCTTCAGCATCGTGTTGAGTTTCCTCAGCAACAACGACGACCACTTTCTTGTGTTAGGGAGGTCTCTGAGCATGACCTCGCTCAGCATCTCGACGTCTCTTGGGAGCCATGGAAGAAGCTTGATGGGTTTGGGCAGCGCTTCCGCGTAGGGATGGAGAGAGAGAGAGAGAGAGAGAGAGAGAGAGAGGCTTGGTTGATTGCAGCAGAGCTTCATCACTTCAATAGCAGTAGAGAGACTTCTGCATGGGTCATTGTGTTTTTGTATGTGTTTAGCGTGACACCCTACCCTTGTTTATATAGTAATCGGGGGGGGGGGGGGGGGGGGGAGGGATAAAGAGAGGGCGCCTACTTTTTGGCATTTTTAATGACATCATTGATGACAAAGATTTTGTTTTTTTCTGCCTTACAACTTGTTTGGATCATAACTTTGTCTTGTAAACTCCAAATATAGTCACTCAGTACTTAAAACGATTGAAACACATCTGGTCAACAAGCTTGGGTAGGCAGAATTGCAAAAATCTACCAAAAATAGGTAAAAATAACAATTTTTGTAAATCACTTTATTTTTATTGATCTTTTGTCTTGGATGATTTATTCCCTTGAAAATAAGTCACAGTATATATTTGGATCCATCTAAAGTGGGAATTAAGTCATCTAAACATGATACTAGAGATTTCAGACTATTCTAGTAAATCAGTCCTGCTTTCTGTAAATCCTGCAGAGATTCTACAGTTTTTTTCCATGTTTGGATGTACAACATAAATCAATTTTCTTTGGAATGTATACACACATTGTTTATTAAAATGAACTAAGTAATGGGGACATTATATGATATATGCAGGTGAATCTCTCACTTATGAGGCCATGTGCCATGGTGATAGTCACTCTTGGGAGAGGGCCATGTACTCACAGTTTGACTCTTTACAGAAAAACCATACGTGAAAGTTGATTCCTTTGCCTAGTAGAAAGCATGCATTGCCATGCAAGCAGGCATACAAGTTGAAGAGCACCCATCGATGCCCCAAGCCTGTGCCTATACGGCTAGATTGGTTGCTAAGGAAGTCTTTTCTCATGTAGTCAGATGACTACCCTATACCTAGTACTAGCATTAGTTACTCAATTAGATCTGGACCTTTATCAAGTGGATGTTAAGATGGTTTTCTAACATGGGGACTTGCATGAGGAGATTTATATGTAGTAGCCTAAGGGATTTGAGGAAAAAGATAGGGAATCTAGTGTGTAGATTGAGAAAGAGCCTTTATGGCCTTAAAGCAGGCACCTAGGGAATGGTACCACAAGTTTGATGCTTTAATACCTTCACAGGGCTATACATGCAATGTTATAGATCCATGTTTATAAAGAAAAAAGCTTGCAATGACAGCCTTTTGATTTTGGCACTCTATGTGGATGACATGTTGATTGTTGGGAGAGCTCCTAACGAGCTAGGTGCTCTAAAAAATTAGCTCAAGAAGAGCTTTGAGATGAAAGACATGGGATAGGCCTCACATATTCTTAGGGTGCACATTATGCATGGCTGCTCTTAGGGGTTGTAATGGGAGTTCATGCTCAACTGCCAAGACCCACGGGCTGCTTATTCCTTCAAGCATTTCAAGTGAGTACCTATGGCTATCTCTCACCTAGCCGATGTGCATTCGATCCTACCGGGGTGTAGTGAGCTTATCTTGATGCCCAAATGAGTTGCCTCCTCCCTCAAGCACTCTAGTAGCTCCACGATTCATGATGCAAGCTCAAGCATCCTCAAGCCTCCTCCTCCAACCTCCATCCTCCATAGCCATGTGCAAGAAGAAGAAGAAGAAGAAGAAGAAGAAGAAGAAGAAGAGAGTAGATGATGGAGAGCTTCACCTCCAAGATCCCTCACCCTCACACACTCACTCATCCTCCCTCCCTCAAGCACTCACAAACAAGCAAAGAGAAGAGAAGGAGAGAAGATGAGTCCACTTTTTCCACTCACCAAAGAATGAGCTCTTCATTTACTTTTCAACTTTATATACAAAACCCTAAATACCTTTTGGGTGGTCATTCACTTATCCCATTTTTTACATGGCTAGGCCCTCTTTCCCATTGTTCTCCTATCTTCCTAGCTTCCTTTCTACCACCTCTCTACCTTTACAATTTGCATAGGAGGGAGCCTGGTGCTCTTTTACAAAAATTTTTAGGGGCGCCTTGCACTTAAGAATGTGCTTCTACCTTTGACTTAGATTTTGAGGCTACCCTTGCACTTTCGACCGTTTGTCAAGAATCGCGTGGTGGGGGGACTTGCTCACGATGCTGCACCAAACACACACAGAATGCACAAGGAGAAGCTCACTCAAGAGACAAGAATAGAGATGGAGGCCAAAAACATTTCCTTGCTGGTTTCTTCTTCTTCTTCCACACACTTTACAATGTACACAAAGTATGGATAATATACAACATAAAGGAAAGTGGCCTCCTAAGTCAAACAATGCATAACCAACTACACTAGTCGACTGGCGCTATAACTATGCCAGCTATAAATAGGTATAACAACCTAAATATAATAAGTAATGAGTCGTGCTAAGTGTAGATGTGTGGACCCATCTAACCAGGCGGTCCATCGTTAATGTCCGCATGTGTTGAGCTTGTCATCTCAACACTCCCCCTCAAGCTCAACTGCATCTCTGCAACTCCAAGTAAGCTTTGAAACTTTTGAAGCTTCTCTGTACCCACTGCCTTCGTGAAGATGTCAGCTATCTGATCCTGTGTGCTGACATACACCAAGTCAATCTCACCTGCTAGTACCTTCTCTCTCACAAAGTGGTAGTGTACCTCAATATGTTTTGTCTTGACATGGAACACAGGGTTCCTAGCCAATTGTATACTGCTCATGTTGTCACAATAAATGACAACTGGACCTTCCACTTGCACATCTAAATCAGCCAATAACTTTTGCAGCCATACTACCTCACATGCTGCAACAACAACACCTCTATACTCAGCCTTTGTACTCGATAAAGCAACTGTAGAGTGCTTTTTGCTGCTCCAAGTAACTGCTGCACTACCAAGAGAGAACATGTATCCGCTGGTAGATCTTCTATCAAACATACTACCAGCCCAATCTGCATATGTGTATCCAAACACCTGTACATATATCAGCCCAATCTGCAGGTTGGGCTTTCTAGGTACTTGCATTAACTGGCTCACAAGACCAATAGTGTAGCTCAAGTCTGGCCTTGTAATGGTCATGTAGATCAAACTCTCCACTATCCTCCTGAACATAGTAGGGTCTGCTATCTCATCCCCAACATCAGCACTCAACTTTACATTCTGCTCCAACGGGACTGAAAGTGGTTTGCATGCTATCATACCATACTTGGACAACATATCCAAGCCATATTGTCTTTGGGACAGCCATATACCATCATCACATCCGATCACCTCAATGCCAAGGAAGTACCTTAGCTCACCTAAATCCTTCATCTCAAACTTCTTCTTCAAAACGTCCTTGACTTCAGCAATCCCACTATCACTATCACCTGTAATAATCAAGTCATCCACATACCTACATCTCCCTTTCTCACATAAAGTGAGTGATCAGCATTAGAAACATAGAATCCAATATTGACAAGATACTCTCTGATCTTGTCAGACCATGCTCTAGGTGCTTGCTTGAGCCCATAGAGCGCCTTCTTCAACCTGCATACATACATGGGATGCTCTAAATCTTCATAACTTGTTGGCTAATCCATATACACTTATTTCTACAAATCACCATGCAAGAAGACATTCTTCACATCCATTTGCTGCAACCTCCAACCTTTGGCTGCTGCCAAAGCAATCACACATCTGATAATTACCATCCTAGCAACTAGACTGAAGGTTTCTTCATAATCTATGCCATATGTCTGGGCATAGCCTTTTGCAACCAGCCTAGCTTTGTACCTAGTAATAGAACCATCTACATTGTAATTAATCTTATAAACCCACTTACATCCAATAGCTTTCTTGCCGTTCAATGATACTAGATCCCAAGTCTTATTGGCCTCTAATGCATCCATCTCCTCATCCATTGCTACATCCCAATGAGTATGACCAACAGCATCCTCAAAACAAGTGGGCTCAACATCCTCAACTAGTTTCACCATATAAGCATAATGGTGAGCTACATAACCTTCAAAACCAAATCTTTTAACAGGGTATCTGACCCTGCTAGATCTGCATACCACCGGATCACTCAATGGAGCCTTTACATTACTATGGGCTCTCTGTACACCTGGTGTCTTGACAGAAGGAATACCAAGCTCATCATCCAAGCTCTCCAAACCACTGGAGTCTCCATCAAGAACTGCATCAATGCCATCTGACACTTTATTCTTTCCTTTCTCTTTACCTGTAGTGCTACTAGATGCACCTGAAGATGTAGAGCTACTCCTTAGTCTCCCAGACCATGGACTACCAGATGATGTCTCTGGTCCACTAAGAGTCCGTGATTCTTTCTTTTCAGCCTGCACATAAGTGTCATGATCATCATCATCATCCAATGCATCACCACTAGATGCATACCGACTGCTCATTTCATTAAAGATGACATCCCTGCTCACTCTAAACTTACATATGATAGGGTTATAACAACGATACCCTTTCTGCTCTAAAAAGTATCCAATTAAGACACATTTTTCTGCCTTTGGATCAAGCTTCTTCTGTAGCTCATCTAGCACATGAACATATGCAACACAGCCAAATATCTTCAAGTGCGATACATCAGGCTTCTTTCCAGTAAAGCATTCTTCAGGAGTCATCCTATGAACTGCAATTGTGGGAGTTCTATTCATAATGTAGACAACAGTATGGACAGCCTCAGGAAAAAAAAGTTTGGGCATATTCTTTTTAGCCATTAATGCCCATGCAACTTCTACAATATGCATGTTTTTTCTTTCTGCAACACCATTTTGCTATGGGGTATACCTGCATGTGAACTGTGTCTTTATCCCATGAGACCTCAAAAAATCATTGAACTCATTCGAAAGGTACTCTCCCCCTCCATCTGACCTTAAGCACTTTACTTTCAAGCCTATTTCTCTTTCAACTACAGCCTTGAAAGTTCTAAAGTGCTCAAACGCTTCACTCTTTTCCTTCATAAAATATACCCATAGCTTTCTAGAACAATCATCAATGAATGTGACAAAGTATGAACTGCCTCCAAGAGATACATTTTGTGTAGGCCCCCAAATATCTGTATGCACAACATCAAGGATATTTCTGCTTACATCTCTGTCATGTGAAAAGGGTTGTCTTACTTGCTTACCAAACTGACATGCTTCGCATACCTTATGAAATTCTGCAACTCTAAATGTAGGCAAACCTGTAACCAACCCTTTGGACTGCATTAATTTCAGCCTTTGTACATTTGCATGTCCAATGCATTTGTGCCAAATTTCAATATCTGCAACAACACCTTTTCCTTTAGCATACATTACAGCATTCATAGTAGGAATTCCAGCATCCAGAGTAAACATACGTCCAACTCTACTTCCTTTTGCAACCAATTTGCACTTGTCATTGAAGTCTTCTACAAAACAACCCTTTGCATTAAATTTGACTTGCAGCCCTCGCTCTACCATCTGACCGACTGACACCAAGTTCTTTGTAATAGATGGTACATGTAATACATCTAAAAGAATCTTTGTCTTACCATCATGCAAGGATAAGGGAACTTTTCTAATATATGAAATTGGGTGGCATGAATCATCACCCGTCTGCACAAAACCTGTATTTTGCAAATCCTACATCTCTTCAAACCATTCTACATGGCTGGTCATATGATTGGATGCACCTGAATCAACATACCAAACATCATCATGTGTTCCCTTTCCTGTAACAACATTCAACATATGCTGCATAACAAACTTACATTCATTTTTGTCTTCATTCTATCATGAAGATGATGCATAGTTTCCTTGCTACAACTTACAATTGCAAATATCATCTTTCTTAGCATAACATTGGGTTGCAATATGACATGTTTTGCCATAGTAGTGACAAACAATACCAGAGTTGTTAGAACCTCTGTTCTGCCATCCACCTCTTTCTCTAAAGCTCCCCCTGCCTCTAAAGTTACCAAGACCTCCTGAAACCTGCATATCGCCAAATTGCTGATTCAATTTGTTTTGCTGGTTGTCACTACCATGTCCTGTACCACAGCCTCTTCAAGAGAACTTGCCACGTCCCCTTCCTGAACTGGAGTAGAAAGCTTGGAACTTTTTACCACTTCTTTCAGATGTCTCACTCTGCATGTTGATCTCTTCAGTGATCATATGGGAGACCAACTCATCGAAATCTGGAAATGACTTTCTGACATATACGGAAGTTACAAAAGACTTCCAAGCATTTTCATTGTTAAGTCCACCCAAGGTAGAGGACAGCAAATCATCATTATCAGGCATTGCATCAATCGCTGCCAAGGCATTTGCAATGCTCCTTATCTTCAGTGCATAATCATTGATAGACATCTTCCCTTTCTTCAATGTATTCAGCTCTTGCTTGAGTTGAATCTTTCGTGCCTTTATATTTATGGAAAACATACTTTCAAGTATGGTCCAAGCTGCATATGAATTCTTAGCATTTCTGATATGTCCCAGCATATTATTGTCAATTACTGCAGACAGCCAATACATGACCTTTTTGTCTTTTGCATTCCATTCCTTCCATGCCTTTGTCTCTTTTGCAGTTGGAGGATCACTCACCTCCGACTCCTTTTCTTCACTTGACACAAACTCGTAGAGGCCTTTTCCAATAAGGAAGTTTGTGATACAGAACTTCCATGAAGGGTAGTTATTCTTGTCGATATTCTCAGTGATGGGGTTTCCACTGTTCTCTTCCATTATCACAAAACTAATACCAAACAGCAAGCAAATCTTCTGCAACCCTCGACCTGTAGTGCACAACAATATACCAGACAGCCTTTTTCACTGTTTGCTCAACAATACATACAATCTGCAACCAGTTTACAGATAAACCTTATGTTTATTCATTGGTAAACACCTTTGAACTTATAGATCTAAAATCTGTAACCTATGCACCTGTATACGACAGACACTGCTGAAATTGCAGGGTATCTCGAATTGCTGTCTGCAACCTTGTGGCTCTAAAATGGGGACTGAAATGACCTCGGATGGCCAAAATATCAGCGAAAAAGCCCTTAAGGGTGTATTTGCAGAATACACAGTGCTCTTTGCGCACACCAAATCTCACTGCAGTCTGAGATTTTTGCTCTACCCTGCTTTTGGTGTCTCCACAGGCACTGTCCAAGAGAAGAAGTAGAGAATGCTCAAATCTTTGCTTCTCCTTCACTTCAGCCTTCGAAATTAGCCTCTCTCAGTGGTGCAGCTCTGATACCGTGTCAAGAATCGCGTGGTGGGGGGACTTGCTCAAGATGCTGCGCCGAACATACACAGAATGCACAAGGAGAAGCTCACTCAAGAGACAAGAATAGTGATGGAGGCCAAAAACGTTTTCTTGCTGGTTTCTTCTTCTTCTTCCACACACTTTACAATGTACACAAAGTATAGATAAGATAAAACATAAAGGAAAGTGGTCTCTTAAGTCAAACAATGCATAACCGACTACACTAGTCGATTGGTGCTATAACTATGCTAGCTGTAAATAGGTGTAATAACCTAAATATAATAAGTAATGAGTCAATGGTCATGTGAGAGTCATAATGACCACTGACGTGCTAAGTGTAGACGTGTGGACCCATCTAACCAGGCGGTCCATCATTAATGTCCGCATGTGTTGAGCTTGTCATCTCAACACCGTTTTCCTTCTTGCTTCTTCTGTTGTGTCCAACTTCCTCATGGGCTACCTCTTTTAGGTCCCGACTTGCACTTTTCCACTTTTTTCGCCTTCTTCTTGTGTTGAGGTTAACATTACCCCCTCCTAGACTAGTGCTAATCCCATGGCACTGATGGGTAGTAGTTGGAAGGTGGGATGGGTGTAGCTAAATGGCTTTTTTGGGTTTGTATACAAGCCATTGCGGGGGATGGTGTTGGATGGGGACCGGCCATTGAAATTGAAGATGTAGTTGGGGTAGACGCTAACATTTGTTGAGAATAGAAAATGATGATTGCCCATAGAGGCTATATGTATGCCCTGAAGAGGTTAGAAGATAGACTAATGACATATGCTCTAGGAAGAGGGTTCAGAATCCCATATGCATAGTGAGGAGAGTGTGTCTATTCAAAAGGCTATAAATGCATGTACTTGACACTCATTTCAAGTAATGGAACTATTAGTTTGAGTTACTCAAGATTATATTTACGAGTTCAAGCTAATCTATCTTGAAACCTAATTCACATGAGTTACAATCTCTCATACTGAAAACGTATCGTGTGTTTGATTTGCATCCACCATAGATAACTAGGTCTAGGTCCGTGTTTCTCAACATGGTATCATAGCCATGGCTGAGCTAGTTAGCTAGTTTGTGTCCTTTCTCAATCTCCTTATTTATCATCTCATCTATCCCTCAAAGCCATATACCATTGCATACAAGGTAAAGGAGCTCAAGAGGTCCAAGGTCATGGAGCTCAAGGCTATGGAGGTGCTGGTGCTTTGACGGGGCGAGTCGTGACAGTGTCCTCTTTCCGATAGAAAAGTAGAGCCTTGTAGATTTGAGCTATGGAATGTATGTGGTTGAGGTATTCCACTGATTGTTTGCCCTTGGAAGTAAGGGAAGGGTTGTGGTTTGAAGGCAAGAATGGACGACCCTAGAAGAATTGAGTTACGGCATTGGGCCAATTTTGATGAAAATCATCTTAGGGATGTTTTCAGGGATCACCCAGCGTTGAAGCTGATGGATGTTTTAGTTGAAAGAGATGATGTCTTTGTAGATCGTGCTGTAAAAATGGCTATTGTAGCCTTCCACGTGCTCATCATTATCACATTGGAACACAATCCCCCTCTATCAAGTGCTTCACCTCACCTTTGCCCCCAATCCCTTCAAGGGAAACGTGCTCATCATTATCACATTGGAACACAGTCCCCCTCCCAGCATGGCAGGCGCATGTTCTCCGTCATGGTGATGGAGGTTTCTGGGCCCAGATTGATCAACTCCAGTTTAATTTCATCTATGTTGGAGAAGCTGAAAGAAGAACTCAAAATAGAGGATGTTGCTAGTGATAGGTGTCATGTAAGCATTGAAGTAGTGTCCTCAGAATTTGGGGGTAAATCAAGTGTGAATCGTCAAAGGATGGTATATAAAGCCATATGGGAGGAGCTTTAGACCACAATTCATGCTGTAGATAGTATGCGCACATTAACTCTCGCTGAAGCCACTGAAGAGAGATCAAAACATGCGAGCTAGAGTTCTAGCATAGATCTATGACTTACAAGGTTTCACCTGTCTGAGAACTTCCGAAACATCTGAGGATGGATATAATGAACCAAGTTGATTTTTTGGATAATTGACATGCTGTTGCTGCTACTCCATATGACATATCATCAACACCTATTCCTTACTATTCTTGCCCATAAGCTTAGAATGTGTCAATGCTAATACTAAGGTTAAAAAGCCCTAGCCTATAAAGGCCATTCACACTAGCTAATCTCCTCTCTCCCACACTTACTTATTCACACCTACACTTGTTCAAAATCCATTGCCATGTTAAGTCCTTTCATTGATTGTCTATCCATTGAGCCAAATAAAATCCAAATAAATAAATAAATAAATCAATCAATCAATGTACTCCAAATCCCAATGCTATCCAAAGAAGTATGTATCCAAAGATCTATGCCATATATGTCAGAGAGAACTTGTCAAGACAAGGCCATGCATCCAACCATCAGTGAAAGCATGTACCACACATTAACAAAAGGTATAAAGAACACAATAGAGGAAAACAACACCAAGACCAACAAATATTAAAAAAAAAAAGATCGAGAAAAGTAAAGGACGCCAAAGAAGCATACTTTCCACTGCTACAAAATGTTTTGCAAAAATTTTCCATCGTGGATCATGTTTTCCCAAAGTGGATTTTTCCCATAGTGGATCTCGAATTCCCTTAGTGGATCTTGTTTCCCATAGTGGATGTAACAAACCCTACCAAGATGTAAAGTTTCAAGCCTTAACTTGACTAGGCTGCCAAAGAGCTAGTCTCCTAGTCCATGTTCACATTTAGGGGGGGCAAAAAGCCAGCAAGGGTAGAGACTCATCATTTGAGGGGGGTGTTGAGAACAACAAATGATGATTGCCCACATGGGCTAGATGAGTGCCCTGAAGATGCTAGAAGATAGACAAATGACATATGCTCTAGGAAGAGGGTTTGGAATCCCATATGCACAATGAGGAGAGTGGTACTATTCAAAAGGATATAAAGGGATGTACCTGACACTCATTTCAAGTAATGGAACTATCAATTTGAGTTACTGAAGGCTACCTTTATGAGTCCAAGCTAATCTATCTTGGAACCTAATTCACTTGAGTTACAATTTCTCATACTGAAAATGTATCATGTGTTTGATTTGCGTCCACCATAGATAACTAGCTCTAGGTCCATGTTTCTCAACAACCTTGAGTGGATCTGTCCCTTGAAATTGAAGATGTAGTTGGGGTAGGTCCTTTCTTTTGCTTTCTGTGGTGGTTGCTACACCGCAATTGTATCATGGCTTTTTCCTATTTTCTTTAAGGTGCCTTATCCCTTTGCCATGTTGGTGTGGTATGCTGATAAAATGAATTACATTGTGCCTCGCGATTTCCTTGCGAGAGCCTTTGGAGGTTCTTCCTCATCCTTGAGAGAGCCTTTCTAGAATATTTGGTGCTTAACTCCATCCTTTCTGAGCATCTTGCTAGAATCTTTGGTGCTTTCTATCAACCTTGAGAGAGCATCCTTCATCCTTGACAGGGCCTCCCTCATCCTTGAGAGGACCTCACCAAAGTAGTTGGAGCTCCCTCTTTTTTTGAGCTTGCCTTCTCTTGGATTTTTCCAAATGAGCTTCTTCATTCACTTTTTGATTGGGGCCGCCTCGGTCTGCCTCTGCTTTGTTTCATTTGCATGGTGACATGTTGTATAAGATGACCCCCCTCCTAGATGAGTGCTAGTTCTAGGACACTTGCGGTTTTGAGTTGATGAAGGTTCAATGATTTAAAAGGGCTGTTGTGCGAGTCAATGACGATGGGGTCTTGGGGGGGAATTGGTCTTGGGAAGAAACTGATCAACCAATTAAGATGGTGGAGGCCAAGAGTGTATTTCATGGATGATGGGGCGTGCGAGGTTGGGGGGTTGGAGCCTTTGTTTGTACTCGAAAAGAAAAGAAGGTGCACTACCTGGGGGTGTGTCTGCTTTTCCATGTGGTGCATTGTGCTTGTGCTAGTGGAACTGGGAGTTTGGTCAAACCACAAGTAAGCCTGGGTGTTGTCCCCCACTTGAGGACCTAGTTTGTGCATAAGGAAGGTGTGGTGCGTGTAGCTTAGGGTGACAAGTCAAGTGTTACCTCCCTAGGTATGTCATGCCCTTGATGTGCCCTAAAAGTGTGAAGTGGGAAATCAAAATGAGGCTAGGGGATTAGGGATGGAGCCTGCCAACCGAAGCCATTAGATGCACCGAACTTGAGAACCCCTAGGTGTAGTGACTGTGGCCTATGTGGGGTAAACTGATTTTCGTTGTGATTTCTTCTCTTTTCATATTTGCTTTCTTCTTTCTTTCTCTTTCTTGTTCATTTTATTTTCTCTTCTTCTTCTTCTCTTTTTTTTTGCATTTTCTTTTTCCTTGTTCTTTTTTATTACATAGGCACGATGAGAGCTAAGCTTCATCCCGAGTGGGGTTAAGAAGGGGGCCAAAGAGGCTTATTCAGGAATTGCCAACTCTACAAGTACCCTTTGAGGTTTAGGCGGACTTCCAGAGTGGTGGTAGAGAGAAATGGATGATTGCAATGCATAAAGCAGCTATCATTCATATATTATAGAAGGGATAAACAAAACAAAGAGAGAAGAGCAACTGCATTATCAATCAAGCCATGGTGGAGTTATCTATGGTGTTGGGATCAAAGTAGAGGGGTGGAAGGTTGCATTCTTGTGGAGTGGGATTTTGCCTTAGTATTCTAAGTATCATAAGGTAATTACAGGTAGTAATGAATGTAGGGTTGGGGCATGAGGAGAATTCATCTACAAAATAGACTATAGAGTCACGCAGATTTTTTGGGGTGAAGATAAGGGCCTCTTCAGGTTTAGTGCAATTCGCATTGTAGATTATGGGGAAGTCATACTAGTCATGGAAATTGGGGTCAAACTCCACTCTCATTCTTTAGGGGTATGGCATGAATGTGGGGTTATTGTGTTTGAATGGGAGGGTGTTGTAGAAAGCCACCCAAGTGTCCATATTTATGTCACATAGATGCCTTCTCCACATAGGTTGGCACTCATAGCCTGGCACTGACCTCGGGACCTCAAAAATTTTATTTTTCCAAAATTGCGCATCCTTTGTACCCTAGAGGGTGGGGTTCTATTCTTTGTCAACTAGCCATTTTCCCTCGAGCCTTCTTTCAATGTTGATCACTTCTTCCACCACCTTAATTGGCAGGACCCTGTGCAAATGGGTGGGGAATCGAAAGTTCAGATCGAAGGGCTTTCTGGAAGTTTTGTGTTGTTCCTAGATTACCAAATCAACGTGGAAGCTCGCTAGGAAGCTATCCTGGCTCGGTGGAATAGGTGTGGGTGGCACTTGTACAAGTTTGACATTCAATCTTCTTCTTGCTTCCTCCACCATTTGTTTTCTTTTTTCCTTAAGTGTGGCCCTTTTTTCTTCAAATGTGTCTGCTGGTTGCTGATCTTCGAGCTATGGTGGGGAAGGAAGCTATGGGGCCAACTCTTCTTTATGAGGCCTCATCTCGAAGCTTGGACCAGCCTCATCTCCTTGCTGGGTTTCCTGTTGGACCCCTTTTGCGAACCCTAGTTCATCTATTTCCTTTGGGGTTAGGCTTGCCAACACTAGATATCTTTGTTGCTCTTCTAGGGTCAAGCTGACTCCCACAGGTTGCGGTGGCATCTGCAAGCTTGCTCTCAAGGGCCTACCTGTAATCTATAGCTTCTTCTTAATGGTTTCAATGGCCTACCTTTCCCCTGTTTGGGTGACATCAAGCAATGTATTGAGGAAGGCACGTTGCTGGGTTTCAAAGCCCACTTGGGCAGCCTCTTCTCGGCTTTCAGCTAGTACTTTATCTTTTGCAACTTGAGCCAGACGGCTTGCCAAGGCTTTGACTCGTCTTTCATTATGTGTGCTGCCCATTCATCTGCTCTTTTTGTCATCTCCTCAAGGCTTTCCCCCTGCCTCTGAGCTAGCACTATTAGCCTTTGTTCTTGATATTCCATTTCTCTTTTCAATCTCTGCTACTCTTCCTTTGCTAAGGCTGCCCCTTGTGTCAAATTCTCCACTTCTTTTTCGTATCTGTGTGCTCTTTTCTCCCTTAGTGCCTCTAGTTCCTCTGTGGCTTTATTGACCTTCTCCATCTCCACTTGCAAGTCCTCATCAAGCCCTAAAATCTCTTCATTGTGTCTTCATAGGCACACTATGGCTTCAGTTTCTTCATCCAATCTTGCCTACCATTCGTCTTCTACTTCTTCTTTAGCCTGTAGCTGTTCTTTGAGCTCATCGATCTCCCTTTGGGCCATGGCTATTTGACAGGTTTTCTCCAATTGAAATGCATGCATGGCCTCATTTTTTGCTTTTATCTTTGCCACTACCACCTTTTTCTCTTCCTTGGCTTTCTCTAGTTGAGAGAGAAGCTCCTTGACAAATTCATCATACTCCATAGATGGCATCTCTATTGCAAGGATGGAGGTTGTATACGTTGCCACATTTTGCTTCTTCGAGTATTGTCTAGACTTGGCATCCGGTCTTTTGTTTCCTACTAGAGGGGTCCCTTATCTTGCTCCTTGGCTCATTTCCTTATTCACAAAGTATTGGACCTAGGCCATTAGGTTGTTGGCATCCACCTGGGTCATAGAGCTATGTGTGGATATGGTGGTGGTACTGGTGGGCGCCAGGAGAGTAGGAATGGGGTTGATTGGGGCCTTGCCCTTGCCTTCTTGCATTGCAGGTGGTATGCATTTTAGCACATGGGCACTTGAGCTCGGCCCTTCATCTCTAACGAGCTCATGGGATCCAGCTTGTCTTGCCCTAAAACTACTCCTCAATGGAACTGTGCATTGCAAGGGATATATCTTCCTCCTCCATTTCTTCGGCCTTTCTCTTTATTTCCTCCTCGGCCTTCTTGGAATCCCTGTGAGACTTTTTGTAAGTCTAATTTTTATTTTTTCTTCCTCTCCTCTTCTTACTTTTTTTGTGCAATTTTCTTCTTTGTCTTCTTAGCCTCTCCACGGCTAGAGATTGCTCTTCTTGTTCCTTGTCCTTTTCATCCTCACTCATCATCCTTCCATTGGATTGTGCCTCTTGTTCCTGGTGAGGTGGCGACCTGCTCAAAATTTCATCAACTCCTCCTTCTCCTTGCCCTTTCCCCAAGGCTTCTTTGATGATGGCACTAAGGACCCCATCGAATCCAACGGTTGAGGCATTTGAAGATGAAGCTTTCCTTTTAGCCTTGGTGATAGGGGACTCTCCTTTGACAGGTTGTCCTCCTATTGCTAGAGTCTTTGCGGAGGTCTTGATGGTCTTTCTCATAAATCCATTGAAGTTCACCTCATCTAGTGATCACATTACAATGCTCTCTAGCAAGGGGACATTAATTCGGCTCATGATTGTGTTATACCTCTAACTAGAGAACAATGCATGCATAATCTTGACCTGGACTTGGATTTTGGGATCTAGAATGTCTGCCAAGCTGATGCCATCGTTGGTGTGGACCTTCACCTTGTCCATCCCCAGCATGGCATATACATCTCTCTTTGACTTTCTCCCCACTTTTTTTGCCAGGCCCAATGCTCTTTCTACCAACTCTGGGGTCAATTCATTCTGCACCTAACGAGTCTCTTCTCCCTCCTGCACGGTCACAATGCCACGGTTCTTGTGAAAATTTCGTAAGAACTTTGCACAATGGATGTAGTCTACCCCTTGGCCCACTTATTCCATGTATTTCTATAGATTTTCACTGCTCAATGATCTACCTCATGACCCATTCTTTGATGGGTACATCTTCTAGGTTGAAGATATGCCAAAATTTGAATTGGTTGAAAGCCCTTGTCTCCACTTAGAGGCCATATTTTGCATGTTCTTCTTCTGAGAAAAGAAAATTTTCAGTCTTTTCTTGGCCTGCCACGATGATTGCTTGTCATGAAGCCATATTCACCAATAGTGCTTTTCAAAAGATTTACTTGTAGAAGGAAAGACTCCATGCTTGCTGACTTGAGATGCTTAAGCACATTAGTAGACTTTTCCTTCAAGCAGTCCCTTCATTCCAAGATTTAATGATATTTTTCCTCTATTCACAAATTAAATTTTCATCTATTTTGGACATTGACTAAGGATTTTTAGTTTTCCTTGTGCATTTTACCTATTTGATTTTACCTTTTGATTTAACCTTACCCCATACCTCCTTGAGAATGAGAAATATCATTCCTAGGATTAAATGGTTAAGGGCATTCAGCAAAGATGTGTACGATGCTTCACATCTTTATGAGTCTAAGCATTGAAGATTTGGATTATATTCCATTTTAGCGTAGTGGTCCATGTCGATAGGTCGAATGCCTACATGAGTGATATAGGTAACAACATCCATTAGGAAGTCACCGGAATTGATTTGGCTAGCATTGTGTGATTGCTCCTCAGTTAGAATATGATCTAAAGACGGATGGGTTAGGTGGTGCTCTTCTAGGGTTCTATTACGAATTATTGTCAAAACCCTATACGAGTTTGGAGCTACATAAGTTGGGTCATACTCCGAGGTTTTGATAGCACGTCTTTGTGTCAACAAGCTACTTCAATCCTTCGAGTTCTTGGTCGGTGGCATATGCAATGCACTTGCCATATGATGTGATGAGGCATCATTTCTATGCTTGTTCAGGGGACATCTCTGTGGCGATTAACTCCTCAGTTTCTTTGACACTGGCTTAACAAACACAAATTTGGATTCTTCCCATGAGCAAGGTAGTGTACACACCTCTGTTTGCTAAAGGCTCTTCCAAAAGGTCTAAGTACAAGTGGTCATAGCTTTTAGTAAGCGATTGGATGGTGGCTTCTAAGTGTCTAAGGCAAGCAACCAAGTCATGCCTCATGTTCCAAGAAAGTGTGTGGCCAAGGTTAGAATTGATCTCCGCTCATAAGAGGGTCTAAGACTTGTAGGTGGCTGGGGCTTGTTGACTAAACTAGAGAGCTCACCAAGTGTGATGGGTCCCAGCACTTGGAATCTCCCATAGGGCTTGCCTGCAACCCCTTGGAGGCATCATGTAGGACCACAACACTGTTTTCCAACTCAACACGCACTCATCACAACTCGACATGCACACCTCAACGTGAATGGCATGGAAGTTCATAGAATGGCCCATCTTGAGGGAAAAGCTCATATTCACAAGAGAGGGACTTGAACATAGCATGCTGAAGGCACAGAGGTAACATGGTTCATAGGCGAGGGTGGAGCTATCAACGCACATCAAACACAACTCAATGCTGTGGGGTGAGGGAGCTACAAGCAGTTGATTGTTGCAGGCTGGGTGGCAGCTACTAATGGTGCTTTTGAGGTTTGAGGGGCACTAGTAGGCCCAGGTTGAGATA
The DNA here is from genome assembly GCF_053477565.2 of Lygodium microphyllum. NCBI lineage: Eukaryota > Viridiplantae > Streptophyta > Polypodiopsida > Schizaeales > Lygodiaceae > Lygodium > Lygodium microphyllum. The sequence goes on along the minus strand of NC_141164.1, from coordinate 74,834,967 downwards.
GTTTGTTTAGTAGCAGGCTACAATTTTGGCCTACAGATTGTTTTAGATTCTATGCGGTCGGGCTTCAAAGGTTCTATGGATTTAGCAGCCTGAGTCTCTTGTGGCCTGAGTGCGCGATCTGTCCTAATGTTTCATGTGGTCAAGCCTGAGGGTGGCATTTGAATAGGGCCTTTGACCGTTATGTGCTTAGGTAGGCTGGTTCTATTGCTTCCTTATCTCATTGTCAATCTTTATGATAGTAGCCACTCGCACATTGACAGGGGATTTCAGCATTGGTGACTCATGTAGTGGGTGCACGTGGGAGGGTAGTAATTCTTCATGCAGTTGCCATTGAAGAAGCCCATGCCCTTACCCTCTAGGGTTTCAAGTTCTACATTCCCAATTTGACTGATGGTGCGAACTCGAAAAGGCCCTAGCCCTTTAAACTTCATTTTCTGCTTACGTCCCTTAACTGAGTATAGTAGTATCAAGTCTCACTATTCGAAATTGCGCTGCTTGACGTGCTTGTCAAACCAGCTTTTGCGTCTTGCCTTTTCGCATATTAGCACGTGGGTGGCTAGAAGTTGAGTTTTTGATAGTAGGCATTCCAGCTCAACCAGGCACTCTATTCATGCCTCATTTCCATCCCATCTCTCTTGATGAGCCATTCTTAGGCTAGGAACAAAGAACTCTATAGGTAGAATTGCTTCAGTCCCATAGGTTTGTTGAGAAATGTGCAATCACATCCACCATAGCCTCTTTGTATGGAACAAACAAGGCAAAGAAACATACTGCAAATAAAGCCTTAAACTAGGTCATGTATGCATAGTTTATTAAAACCACAGTTGGTGATTACCATGGTCCCTTTCCACTTTTCTCCATCTACCAATACCACCTACTGTAAGCCTATAAAAGGCATTCATCCCACACTCATTCAGTCAATCATTCTCATCAGTTGTACTTGCATTATGATTGGATAGTATTAGTTGTTCTTCTTTGTCAATGCTTATGCTTCATTATGATTGTCTATCTACTCTTTAGTGATCCTCCATAGCATGCATTCTCAATATTTTAACATGGTATCAGAGCAGGTTTTAAGTTAGTGAGTCATCATGCCACTAATTGAGTCATTCCGGTTTGAATTTTTGGCTCCCTCCACTTTTCCATGGATCTCTCACCTACCTCCATAGCTACCCACCTTCAGTGGAGGACTTGAATCTAGCTCTGTAGGCCATTTCAACTTGAGGTTTCTTCTAGGAAAATACTCCCTAACTCAGGGCGCTCTTACCGATCATGTCAAACCTTGACATTGGTAGTTCTACTGTCCAATATTGCGTGGAATCTCAATTGCAGGATAGTTTGCACCATCTGCAATTTGTACCATCGATTCTACCTGCACGTGCAATGATGCTACCCATGACCATAGGGCAATTGAAGCCACACAATCAAGCTATCTCCAGCTTAGAAGGTTTGTAAAATGATTGAGTCAATGTGGTGCAATCAACAAAAAATCAGACAGCTACTAAAACCCTAAGTGAGAAGCCATAGCTCCTTCAACATCAAGCTTCTATTTCCCTTCATTTTCTCAGTTTTTCAGTTAATTGGAGTTGTTTGCCACTTGGGCTAGAGTTATTACTTAGTTTCTAGTAACATTTGAAGAATCAAACCAACAAGAAGGAGACATTTTTTGAAGGTTCAAGTTCAATCCAAGAAAATACAAGAACGGTGTCCATTGACACTCATCTAGTTCTTTTAGCACTTATCTCATTTAACACAATCAGCTTTTGTCAAGATTGTGGAAGAGAAGGAAGGAGTCTCACTTGTAGCTTTCTTGCTTGCACAATGGGGGAATACACACAAGGGTGGAGGCTGAAAACAGTTTTCCTCTTCTTAGTTTGTGTAAGCCAAAAGAACTCTAGTACAAAGAAATAAAAGAACCCTATATATGGGTCTCAAACCAAACTCAACTAACTAAGGTGGCATACTAACTGAGCCACAAACTAGAGTAGATAAGGATAGCTATCATGTAGCTATTATTCATGGGCGGTGTACCAACCGCGTCTGCAACTGACAAGTCGGTGGCATAAATACACAACGGTCACCCTGGCGTATCACGAGTGGAGCTCGATATCTCAACACTCCCCCTTGAGCTCAATCCCAATTCCTGCACACCAAGCAGGTCTCTGAACTTGCGCAGCTTCTCTGCGCCCAATGCCTTCGTGAATATGTCAGCTACCTGATCCTCTGTGCTGACATAAACTAGATCAATAAGACCTAGTAAAACCCTCTCTCGCACATAGTGATAATGCACCTCAATGTGCTTTGTTCTAGCATGATAGACTGGGTTATTTGCCAAGTGTATACTACTCATGTTGTCACAATAAATGACAACTGGTCCATCTGTAGACTGATGCATATCATAAAGTAGCTTATGCAACCAAGCTACCTCACATGCAGCCATTGCAGCACCCCTGTACTCAGCCTTTGTGCTCGACAAGGCAACTGTAGGCTGTTTCTTGCTGCTCCAAGTGACTGCAGCACTCCCAAAAGAGAACACATATCCACTGGTAGATCGTCTATCAGAAATACTACCAGCCCAATCAGCATCAGTGTATCCATGCAACTGTATCTGAACCCCAGTCTCATAAAATAGTCCATACTGCAATGTGGACTTCACATACCTGAGTATGCGTCTAGCCGCATCCAAATGTGGTTTCCTTGGAGCCTGCATAAACTGACTTACCAATCCAACAGCATAGCTCAAATCTGGCCTGGTAATAGTCATATAAATCAAACTTCCTACTATGCGTCTGTACATAGTAGGGTCTTCTAGAAGCTCACCTGCATCTGTGCTTAGCTTCACATTTTGCTCCAAAGGAACTGAAATAGGCTTACAGCCTGTCATCCCATATTTGGATAGCATGTCCAATCCATACTGCCTCTGCAAGAGCTGTATCCCACTTGGTGATCTAATCACCTCAATGCCCAAGAAATAACGCAGCTCTCCCAAATCCTTCATCTCAAACTTCTGCTTCAATAGCATTTTCACATGAAGGATATCTTCATCACTGTCAGCTGTCATAATCAAATCATCAACATAAATGACAAGTAGCATAATACCTTTCTCTGTTTTTCTCACATAAAGTGAGAAATTTGCCTTGGAAATCTGAAAGCCAATAGTGACAAGATACTGCCCTATCTTGTCAGACCATGCTCTAGGTGCTTGCTTCAAGCCATACAAAGCTTTCTTCAACCTGCAAACAAACTCAGGATGAACATCATGCACATAACCTGGTGGCTGCTCCATATAGACCTCTTCTTGCAAATCACCATGCAAGAAGGCATTCTTTACATCCATCTGATGTAAAGACCATCCCTTTGACGCAGCCATAGCAATGACTGCTCTTACGGTTGCCATCCTTGCAACCGGACTGAATGTTTCTTCATAGTCAATGCCATATGTTTGTGCATACCCCTTGACTACTAATCTTGCCTTGTATCTGTTCACAGAACCATCAGCATTGTGCTTCACCTTATAAACCCACTTACAGCCAATTGCATTCTTACCTTTAGGCAAAGGTACCAATTCCCATGTAGCATTTGCTTCCAAGGCATCCATTTCTTCATCCATGGCTTTCTCCCATTTTTCTTTTCCCATGGCTTGCTCAAAAGAAGTGGGTTCTGGTTCCTGTATCACCTTGACCATATATGCATAGTGAATGGCTGTAAATCCATCATATTTCAGCCTATCCACAGGATACCTAGCTCTCGTAGACCTGCACAAAGTAGGTTCACTCCCAGGTGCTCTCAAAACATCCCTGGTCTTCCTTACTCCAGGTGTAACAATAGAAGGAATACCCAACTCATCATCAATGCTCTGTTCTGAGCCACTGGATTCACCATCCACATAAGAGTGACCTGCATTCACATCAAACATGGGCTGATCAACCTTCTCTTTTCCTTTTCGTGATACCTACATACCACTATCTACATTACTTTGAGAAGATTCTCCTGATCTCAATCTGCCTGTCCATGGTGAAGAATGTGAACCACTACTAGAGGACGCTCCAGGTCCACTAATATTTTGTGACTGCTGCTGTGAATTTTGTGCAGCATTACCATTTTGTGCATCTACATCATCAAACACATTTACTGGTTTATACCAGCTACTCATCTCATCAAAAACAACATCTCTGCTCACTGTAAACTTACGAGTAGAAGGGTTATAGCATCTATACCCTTTTTGCTGCAGAGAGTAACTGATAAAGATGCACTTCTCAGCTTTTGGATCCAACTTGGATCTCAACTCATCTGGCACATGTACATAGGCAATGCAACCAAAAATTTTCAAATGAGAAATATCTGGTTTCCTACCAGTATACCTCTCCTCTGGAGTCATTCCATGTATTGCTGCAGTGGGAGTCCTGTTCATTATGTAGACTGCTGTAGCAACTACTTCAGCCCAATAAAAATCTGGCAGGTCTTTTTCATTGAGCATGGCACGAGACACCTCTCCAATATGTCTATTTTTTCTTTCTGCAATTCCATTTTGTTGTGGGGTATGACTGCATGAATATTACTGCTTTATGCCATGCTCCTGCAAGAACCTTGCAAACTCATTTGAGAGGTACTCTCCCCCTCCATCTGACCTTAGGCATTTTATCTGCAGACCTGTTTCTTTTTCAGCCATAGCTTTAAGAGTTTTGAAATGCCCAAAAACTTCACTTTTCTTTTTCATAAAATACACCCAAACTTTTCTGCTATAGTCATCAATAAAAGTGACAAAATAATGACAGCCTCCAAGAGACGCAGCTTTAGTAGTCCACACATCAGAGTGGATTAATTCCGATGGCTTCTCACTCTCTTGAACATGTCTAGGAAATGGTTTCCTTGCCTTTTTTCCAAACTGACAGGCTTCACATACCTTATGCATTTCTGCAACCTTGAATTTAGGCAATCCTGCAACAATATTTTGGGCCTGCATTGATTTAAGTCGTTGTACATTAACATGACCAATGCGTTTATGCCAGATATCAATATCTGCAACTATACCGGTCCCATGTGCAAACATTGCTGCACTGAATTCAGACATGTCTGCATCCAATGTAAACATTCTGCCCTTCTTATTTCCTTTTGCTATCAAGCGACCTTTATTTTTCATATCCTCAACAAAGCATCCATGAGGATTAAATCTGACCTGCAAGCCCTGTTCAACAATTTGACCAACAGAAACTAGATTCTTGGTGATATTCGGGACATGAAATACATCGGACAGGTATTTCTTTTTCCCATCCTGCATAGACAAAGGAATTTTTCCAATCTGCACAATAGGATGTGCAGTATCATCACCAGTCTCCACAAATCCTGGTTTTTCCATTTTCCTTGCATCCTCCATCCATTCTGCATGACCTGTCATGTGGTTTGATGCACCTGAGTCAACATACCATACATCATTACTTTCTTCTGCACTTGTCACAGAATTGTTCATATGCTGCACCATGAACAAATGCTCATTTCTGTCATCACCCTGTCTGCTAGAAGATGCATAATTCCCTTGTTGCAGTTTTCCATTCATGATGTCATTCTGCTTTTTATAGCAGTCTTTAGCCATATGACCCATTTTACCACAGTAGTAGCATTCAACATTACTGTTTGCATTTTGACCTCTTTGCCATCCACCACGACCTCTTTGGCTCCCCCTGCCTCTAGAGTTACCACGTCCTCCTCCATAGGACTGGTTTTCTTGAGTTTGCTGCATATTCTGATTTCTGCCACGGCCTCCAAATCGGCCTCCTCTACCTCTGCCTCTACCTCTTCTAGCATTTGAGTAGAAGACAGCTTCTTTTGAAGTTCCTCCTGAAGAAGATGCACCACCATTTCTTTGCTCCTCAGAAATTAGAAGAGCAATCAGCTCCTCAAAATCAGGAAATCTTTCACGAATTGGAATGGATGTCTGAAACTGTGCATAATCCTTTCCTAGACCATTCAAGGTCACAGAAACTAAATCATCATCTTCCACTGGCGACCCGATGGAAGCAAGTGCATCTGCAATCTTCTTCACTTTCATGTGGTAGTCATTGATGCTCATATTTTCTCTTTGCACATTATGCAACTCTTGCTTGAGCTACATTTTCCTGGCTTGCGTATTTGTGCTATACATTTTTGACAAAGTATCCCATGCCTCCTTTAGCGTACTTGCATCCTGAATATGCACAATCATAGAGTCTGAAATGCTGATAAACAGCCAGTACATAACTTTCCTAGCTCTCTCATGCCATGTTTTAAATGTCTGCATTTGCTGTTGATTGGGAACATCAGGAAGAACTGGTTCTTCTTCATTTCCTGCAACAAATTTCCAATATCCTTTTCCCATAAGGAAATTCGTCATTCTAAACTTCCATGCTTGGAAGTTGTTCTTGTCAAGCTTTTCAGTGACAATCTGTGAAAGAGAATCAGATGCCATTACAGAACACTGCAAAAAATTCTGTCACTACAAAAAACACAGCTTCACCCTCACAAGGGAAAATCTGCAAAATTGGCGAAAGTGGTATTTGACCACACAATCACTTCCTAGTGACGATTTTGCATCAATAGGCAACAGGGGACATTCTGTAACTCCCAATGTCTCTGCGCACAAGCATACGATGCAATTTCTACAGTAACTTTTCACCGACCTATAGAATAGTGGCTGCACAGCATAAAATTGGGCCTTTTTCTGAGTGCGTGCAGAGAACTTCCGCCTCCAAAACAGGCCCCGAAATGGCCTCAAATCAAAAAAACAAGGTCGCTAAGGGCTAAAGCCCCATCCCGCAGCATATACTGCCCTCTTGCTTCACCGCGAAGGGCGTCTCAACCTGAGACAATACACTCCTGCACTTTCCGGCTGTGCTACCTGCAGAGATCTGCTCCCAAAACAGAAAATGAAAGCAACACTGCTCCTCTTACCAGAACACCGTGAGCTTGGCTTGCTTTCTTGAGCTCCTTACCACAAACAAGGCTCTGATACCATGTCAAGATTGTGGGAGAGAAGGAAGGAGTCTCACTTGTAGCTTTCTTGCTTGCACAATGGGGGAATACACACAAGGGTGGAGGCTGAAAACAGTTTTCCTCTTCTTAGTTTGTGTAAGCCAAAAGAACTCTAGTACAAAGAAATAGAAGAACCCTATATATGGGTCTCAAACCAAACTCAACTAACTAAGGTGGCATACTAACTGGGCCACGAACTAGAGTAGATAAGGATAGCTATCATGTAGCTATTATTCATGGGCGGTGTACCAACCGCGTCTGCAACTGACAAGTCGGTGACATAAATACACAACGGTCACCCTGGCGTATCACGAGTGGAGCTCGATATCTCAACAACTTTGCGTCTGATAAAATCTAAATTTTTTTGCAATTCCAACATCAAATCAAGGAGGGGAAGATTCAAACTTGCAAGATCTTGACGATTCCAAGTTCAAGGGCATAATAGTCACCAAATCACCTAGTATCTCTTGATACTAATCACCTAGTGCTTCTTGGCACTTGTGCTCAACAAAAATTTGATTTTTTTGGAGATGATTTGCTTGTTGATCTTGCAATCTCAAAATGGGCAAGGACTCATCGACATCCTAATTCAATGATGTTGGATTCCATACATGGCAAATTGGGATCAAATTGATCCTAATGAATAAAGGCTTGTAGTCAATCACAAGTGGTCAAGAGAAGAAACCAAGGAAAGCTGCACTTTCAGTCATATGGGATAAAAATGATGATAAGGCTCAAGCTATTATTAAGCTCAAACTTGATTCATCATGTTGATGATTGTGAAACCTCTTACGCGATATGGGATTGATTAGAAACCCTATTTGGAGCTCATTACAAATCCTCAAAATATGGTTTATTGATTGAATTTTTTTGGCTTGACATGCAAAGTAATACCTCACTTGCAACTCATTTGAATTATATGGAAATCTTGTTGACACAACTTGCAGGAATCAACTTGAAGATGGATGAAGACATTTGCATTGGAGTGCTTCTCAAAAGTCTTGCACCTGAGTTTGATAATGTGTTGTTGAGATGGCAAGCTCAACACGTGCGGACATTGATGATGGACCCCCTGGCTAGATGGGTCCGCACGTCTACACTTAGCACATTGGTGGTCATTATGATACTCACATGGCCACTAACTTATCACTTATTATATTTAGTTTGTTACACCTACCTAGAGCTTATAAAGATATAGTGCCAATCAATTCGTGTAGTCTGTTATGCATTGGTTGACTTAGTAGGGCTTTCCTTTATGCTGTATCTTATCTATACTTTGTGTACATTGTATAGTGTGTGGAAGAAGAAGAAAAAATCAGCAAGAAAACTTTTTGGCCTCCACCTCTCTTCTTGTGTTCTTGAGTGAGCTTCCTCTTATGCATACATCGTGTGTTTGGCGTAGCAGCTCAAGCAAATCTCCCCATCACGCGATTCTTGACATGGTATTAGAGTTGTGTCACTAAGAGAGGCTAATTTTGAAGGCTGAAGTGAAGGAGAAGAAGAAAGGTTCGAGCAAGCAAGCAACGGGTAAGAAGCTCTCCCATTCTCCCACTCTCTCTCTTGGATAGTTCCCGTGGATGCACCAGAAGCAAGGTAGAGTGCAAAACTCAAATTGTTGTGAGATTTGGTGTGTGAGCAGAGCACTGTATATTCTAAAAATTAGCCCTTTATGGCTTTCCCACAGTTCTTATTGGCATTTGAGGCCGTTTCAGGCCCCATTTTAGAGCCGCAAAGTTGTGGAGGATAACAGTTTTAGAGTACACTGTGATTTCGACTGTATTGACTGAAAGTGGATGCACATGTTACAAATTTTGAATCTATAATATTTGAGGTGTTTTCCAGGAAGCAAACATAAGGTTCATCTGCAAACAGGTTGCAGATTACATGTACTATTGAGCAATCAATGAAAAAGGTTGCTTTGTGTATTGGTGTGTACTTATTGTGAAAGGCTGCAGAAGACTAGCTTGCTAGTTGTATCCTTTTTTGTGATAATAGCAAAAAACAGTGAAAATCCCATTATTGAGAAACTTGACAAGAACAACTACCCTTCATGGAAGCTTCGTGTGATGAACTTCCTCATTAGAAAGGGCCTTTATGAGTTTGTTTCACGTGAAGAAAAGGAGCCAGAGCTGGGTATCCCTCCAACTGCAGATGAATTAAATGCATGGAAACAATGGAATGCAAAATGCAAAAAGGTGATATACTGGCTATCTGTAGTCATTGATAATACGATATTGGGACATATCAGGAATGTAGAAACTTCATATGCAGCTTGGACAATTTTTGAGAACACGTTTTCAGTAAATACAAAGGCACAGAAGATTCAACTCAAGCAAGAGTTGAATACCTTGAAGAAAGGCAAAATATCTGTCAATAAGTATGTTTTGAAGGTGAAGAGCATTGCAGATGCTTTAGTAGTGATTGATGCAATGCCTGATGATGATGATTTGGTTTCATCCACTTTGAGTGGCCTTAATAATGAGAAGGCATGGAAATCATTCATTATTGTAGTATATGTAAGAAAGCCATTTCCAGATTTTGATGAATTGGTCTCTCTCATGATTACCGAAGAGATTAATATGCAGGGTGATTCGTCTGAAAGAAATGGTGAACAGGTCCAAGCATTTTACTCAAGTTTGAGAAGGGGACGTGGTAGATCCTCTTTGAGAGGCTGTGGTATGGGGCGTGTTGGTGATAACAAACAAAACAAGTTCAATCACCAATTTGGTGAAATGTAGGTTTCAGGAGGCTGATGAAACTTTAGAGGCAAAGGGAGCTCTAGAGGAAGAGGTGGATGGCAGAATAGAGGTTCTGGAAATTCTGCTATTGTTTGCCATTATTGTGGCAAGATAGGTCATATTGCAGCCTATTGTTATGCTAAGAAGGATGATATTCGCAGTGGTAAATTGCAACAAGGAAACTATGCATCGTCTTCATGACAAAATCAAGATAAAAATGAGCACTTGTTTGTTATGCAGCATAAGATGAATGCAGTTATAGGAAAGGGACACATGATGATGTATGGTATGTCAATTTAGGTGCATCTAATCATATGACCAGTCATAATGAATGATTTGGAGAGATGCAGGACTTAACAAAATCTAAGTTATGTGCAGACGGGTGATGATTCATGCCACCCAATTTCACAGATTGGAAAGGTTCCCTTGTCCTTGCATGATGGCCAGACAAAGAGTTTGACAAATGTATTACATGTGCCATCAATCACAAAGAATCTAGTGTCTATTGGCCAAATGGTAGAGTAGGGGTTGCAGGTCCGATTCAATGTAAAAGGTTGTTTTATAGAAGACTTTAATGATAAGTGCAGGTTGGTCACAAAAGAAAGTAGAGTTGGCCGCATGTTCACTTTAGATGGTGGAATTCCTACAATGGATGCTGCTATGTATGCTAAAGGAAAAGGAGTAGTTATAGATATTGAAATATGGTATAAAAATATTGGACATGCAAATGTGCAAAGGCTGAAATTAATGCAGTCCAGAGGATTGGTTACAGGGTTGCCTTCATTTACAGTTGTAGAATTGCATAAAGTTTGTGAAGCATGCCAGTTTGGTAAGTAGGCAAGACAACCCTTCTTTCATGATAGAGAAGTGAGTAGAAAAATACTTGATGCAGTGCATACAGATGTTTGGGGGCCTACACAAAATGTATATCTTGGTGGCAGCAAATACTTTGTCACATTTATTGATGACTGTTCAAGGAAGTTATGGGTATACTTCATGAAGAAAAAGATGTGTTTGAGCACTTCAAATCTTTTAAGGCAGTTGTTTAAACAGAAACAAGCTTAAAAGTAAAGTGCTTGAGATCAGATGGAGGGGGAGAGTACCTCTCTAATGAGTTTAGTGGCTTCTTGAGGACTCATGGGATAAAGAGGCAATTTACTTGCAGGTATACCCCACAACAAAATGGGGTTGTAGAAAGAAAAAATAGGCATATTGCAGAAGTTTCACAGGCATTAATGGCTAAAAAGAATATGCCAAAACATTTTTGGTCTGAAGCTATTCATACTACTGTCTATATTATGAATAGAAACCCCACAGCTGCAATTCATGGGATGACTCCTAAAGAATGCTTTATTGGCAAGACGCTTGACATATCACACTTGAATGTATTTGGATGTGTTGCATATGTTCATGTGCTAGATGAGCTATGGAAGAATCTTGATCCAAAGAGTGAAAAATGTATTTTTATTGGATACTCTTTAGAGCAGAAAGTGTATCGTTGTTATAACCCTTCAGAGGTGAGTTTAGAGTGAGCAGGGATGTTATTTTTAATGAGATGAATAGTTGGTATGCACCTGCTAGTGATATATTAGATGATGATAATGATCATGATAGCTATGTGCAAAAAGAAAAGCAAGAATCATGGAGTCTTAGTGGACCAGAAACATCATCTGGTACTACACCTACAGTGAGCCCTTGGTCTGGGAGATTAAGGAGTAGCCCCACATCTTTAGGTGTATCTATAAGTGTTGCATGCAAAGACAAAGGAAAGAAGAAAGTGCTGGATGGTAATGATGCATCTACTAGTCATTTGGGATTTAATGGAGATTCTAGCATTAGGGGAGTTTTGAGGTCTCGAAAATGCCTTTTAGGATGTGGAGAGAGAGTGCTCTAGACCAATAAGAGCAAAGCCTCCGTAACGGAACTTCTATTTTAAAAAAAAATAAAAAATCATTTTACAAAAATATATAAATATGATAATATTACGTATTTTTATTATGTATTTTTAGTCTCTTATATTCGTGATTATGACATATTTTGCATTAATGGCATAGAGTCTCGGCTACTTTTATTTAATGATGTTTCTAGATTAATGATAATGACTGATGTAATCGAAATTCAAATTGGTGAAAAGCATGGCGCTAAGTTTTTTCCCTCCTTTCTTTTATTCCTCTATTGTTTTTCCCTCCGTTATGATAGCCTAGTCCTCTCTCTCTCTCTCTCTCTCTCTCTCTCTCTCTCTCTTTGTGTGTGTGTGTGTGTACATGTATCTCTCTCTTCTACCATGGATATAGAAATTCGACCTTCAACAAGGCGTCCAAGCTCCCAAATCACATCCATATCAGTGTTTAACTCATTCCAAACTGATGGAAGATGGATTCCTACTATCATTAGCAAAGGTAGTTGGATCACCATGCAACAAGCAAAACGTGGAAAAAGGCAAATACATGAGAGCTCGTTTATCTCTGCTTGGAAGGGCAGCAGGAGATTTTAAGCTTGGAGCAAATAAGAATAGTATCAAAGAGGTACTAGTGCAACATGTGTTCATGCATAGAGAGCTGTGTTTGAAACCTGGATCTTCAAAGCTTCCAATGCATAGACCAAATTGTAAGAATTTGATTCTTAAAGTTTTTCCTTTCTTAAACATGGTTTAGGTTTTTCCATTATAATATTTGTTTGTCTTGTAGATGTCTATCCCTCTAATCTTGAGGAATGGCAACCAGTGGAATCTATTATTGATGTTATTGATGTTATACATGGTTCAATTGGAGAAGAAATGTATAGAGGTAGAAAGAAGACAGAGCTTGCAGAGAATGGAATATTCTTTTATGACCATTCTTATGTTATTCCTATGCGGTGTTGCCAATGGGGATCAATAAAACTCCTTCCTTTGCCAGATTTTTCAAGCTTTGAGTGGCCTTTGCCAAGTCCAGCTACTAGTGAGGGCTATAGATGTAAGATATTTTCTGAGATCCAGAAAGCACTAAAATCTAATATCTCAAGTAGGCTAAGCAAAGTTACTTTATTTATGCCTATTAATATATTTATTGATTTCTTCTCTAATATGGAGATAAGAATAACAAAAACCATGCTTTCAGTGAAGAGACTAACATATGATCATATCATACAATTTGTTGATGAAGGATGGGATACAAGGACATAAGGAAAAATTATATGTAAGATAGATCAAGACTCTATAGCTTGTAAATATATGATTGCTACTCAAAATTTTATCCTTAGCTTTTACTATAGTCGATGGCATTTTGTTGGTAGTAGTCTAGTTGCTTTAGACCAGAATCTTAATGATTTCAGCAAGGATCCTATTGTGGATCTTGATATTTGGTTCAACGAGGATATTATTGCAATCTTAAAGATCAGAAAATCATGTACGCTACATCAAGTGAGGATGGATTTACAAAATGAAGACATTGAACTACCATGCTCCTTTGTATTCCAACTTGACAAGAAACGAGTAAGTTTTCACATCATATTATATCTACTTAGATGTATATCAAGATCTCACTTTCTAACTAACAAACATTTGTAATTTATTTTTTGCAGATATCGAAAAGGAGAGAAAATAAAATACACTGCAATGACATTCAAGAAAAGATATCTTTACTATCAATATAAAATACATGTACAAATTTTGTAGCAGATGTCTATCTGCCATCTCTATGAGATATACAAGGGCTGAAGGGCAAATTTCTATATATGAAGGCCTACAAGGCGATATGGCAAAGCTATTTCTTTTTTGGAGAACTATCCTTTCTAGGAGTCCTTTTGCCTTTCTTTGATGTCTTGGGTATAGAAGGTGTTGAAGCTGTGGATTTGCCTTCCGTGGTTATAGGCACCACATCTCCTTCATGGTGCAAATCCCCACCAATCTCTGTTGTTGGTTGTATACAATTGACCATCATATACTTCAAGAACTTTGCTCTGATGTACCAAATATGCTCAGGTGTATAGCAATCCTTCGAAAACTGTCACACATTTATAGAAAAAAGAGTTTTAGTTCATTATTGTTCTTACAATAGACTATATTTTTATCATCAATGGACTATTTGCAATTAATATCTATCTTAAAGTTTAGCATCTTTCATATTACCTTTACATGTTTATCATCATTAAGATAAACAAAGTTAACCATTCTTCTAGCATTTTCAATCACCCTCCAGCCACAAGAATGGCTATCATCCTGATGGGGACATTGCAACCACCAACACAAAGTAAAACTATAAAGAGGATGAATGGTAGTTCATAGAATAAACTCATGTTTCAATTATTTTAATGAATAACTTACCGCAACTTGTCTATATTGCATTGTTGCAAGCAAATCAGATGGCATAGGGGGTCTTTTCTCTAGCTCTTCAATTAATCTTTTGGCACCTCTGTATATAAAATATGTTGAAATTTAGAGTACTTACAAAAAAAAGAATTGAAATATCAAGGAGCCCTTGGATAATATAACTTACAATTTAGCATTTCCATGGCTTCCTTTCATAGAGTTGATTAAAAAGCATTGCTTATCCACAAGGTCTATTGCAATCAAGCTCCAATGAGAACTAAAAGCAATCATATCTCAACAAATTGGTAGGATAAAATCTCAAAAACTCTAATAGAATATTGAATCACTTACTTTTCATTATATGGAATTATAAGCAGCTCCAAAGTATCGAAGTTAATCAAATTGAGCCAGTGCTCAATAAAACTTGCATCAAGCTCATTCCTCATAAAGAATGAGATAGATGGATCAAAAACCTCAATTTTTTGTTGTATATCCAAAGGAAACTCATGCATTATACACCTAGAAAAGGCATAGAAATAGTGAGTATAAACAAGAAAAATATTATTGCTAAAAAATATCAAAAAGTATAAGTAATTATGGATGGACATACCTTAGGCCAGCAAGAATAAGACTGTCATTTACTTCTCTTGTTTTATCCTTAAGAATCTGAACACATGCAGCATCAAAGGAGATAACCTCAGTTCTTTTGCCTAAGTCACCAGGTAAGAAACAAAACACACTGAATCCTTTTGGATTAGTTGCTTCAAGAAGGGTGGCTAGCTCATTTTCAAAGGACTCTAGTTGCTCTATTTCCCTTTCTTCAACCCTTTGCCTCCTATACTCTCTCCATTTATCTGCTTGTTCCTCTTTAGCCTTCTCCTCTTTTTCATGTTGCCTTGTATCCTTCTCATGGGTGACATCCTCAACCCTGACACCAGAATCATCTTTCTTTCTTCTAGCTGGGGGCACATTAAGGATATTAAATGTCTTCATATCAGTGAGGGGAATTGGCTCAAGGACCTTTGAAAATCTATATCTTAGCCTCCTAAGAATTACCATGTCCTTGTCCATGAGTGTGAGCCTATGAGCATGAGCAGCACAAATGTAGGCATCTTGGAAAAACTCAATTAGAAAATCCTCTGTGGCTTCTTGTATACAATTAAGAGCTGTTCTTGTCCATCTGAAACTATCCAAACTATATCTGTCACAAATTTCCCTGACAAGCCTCTGAAAAGACAACTTTGGAATTGCATTGTCAAGAGCATTTACTGCCTTCCTAATCTCCCTTAGACACCTGACATTTTGAGAAAACCTTCTCCTTGGCTTTGACTTTCTAGAGAGCTTCTGAGGCTTTGAAGACTGATGAATCTTTGATGCTAAATCCCTAGGATCAATCTTCTCTTTTCTTGCTGTTGCCTTAGTCCTAGCCATCTGCCAAAAAAACATATGTTACTTCTTCTCCAGCATGTAAAGCAAAACGCGAGTCCCAGACAAGAGTTATCTATGCTGCATGGCATTTTCTCGTATCAGCTGAATTTTTCTAGAGTTGTCTAGTGAAACGCGAGTGTCAAGCAAGGCGCCTCCTTGCAGTTGCTTCTTTTCGCGTTTCACCGGACTTGTTGTCCATTGTGTCCAGTGAAACGCGAATTTAAGCCAGGAAACCTGCTTGAAGTACCTTATTTTCGCGTCTCACCGGACAGCTCATGAATAGCATAAAAATTGACAAAACCAAGAAAAAAGAGCTTTGATCCAAGGAAAGATTTTAAGATTACTTAAAATATCCATAGAATTAGGGAGGAAAGAAACAGACACCGAGAGCATGGAATGCTCAGATAAGTAATTATTTACAGCAGCATGGATTTCAGATAGCTCATGCAGATCACAGTAAGATTTCCTTAAATATCCACAATATTAAGGAATGCTTTCACTGTGGAAAAAATTCTTTTGTAGTGGTCATGAGCTAATAATAACATAAAGGATTAAGGAAAAATATCGAAACAATGCATTGAATGGAGCTTGTTATTGAAAAGCAAGATGCAGAAACCATACCTTCTTTTTAGCTTGTTCTTCACAATCTCAGCCTAAAGATGACAATATGCTTGAAGGTTTGCTTTGTTGGGGAAGCAGTGAAATGCTTGGAGATTGGAAGGAAATGCTTGGAGACTGGAAGGAACACCAAAAACAAAGATGGAGTAGCGATGAAATGCAATGAAAGCTGAAGGCGGTGAATTTGCATGGACTCAACGTTCTTCGGAAAGTGTTAATAACACACGTGTGACGTACTCTCGCTTATCGGAATTTTTTATTTACTTGGAAAAGGGTTATTTAACACAGGTGTAACGTATTTTTGGAAAAAGAGAATGCGCACGTCTTTTGAGGAGTTTATTACGCTGTGTTAAGTCAGACACGTGTACACGTATTTTTCCATTATTACACAAACTTTTTCGTTAGAACTATCACCACATGCTTAACGGTCGATATAAAAGCATTTCAAACCCATTTCTCCGACATTGTCTTCTTCTCTGCCAAAATTTCGTCTCGACTTCCCTTCAAGGTCCTTGCATCCTGTGTGGAGAGCAGTTCAACAATCTTTGATAGGTAACAATTTTTTTTATTACAAGCATTTTAACAAAATAAATTTGATTAATATAGAAAGAATGTTTTATAACACTTAAATAATTAAAGATGTTATGTGCTTTCTATCTTTCAAAAGCAGCATAGCTTTTCCAAAAATGATTATATCATCAATTTGTGTGTTTCCATAGAATTTATTTATTGTTCATGTTTCTTTTCTTCATTTGCAATTTTTGACAAGTAAAACGCGAGACAATGTCTCTGTTGATGATATTTTGCTTAGTATCGTGTTTCACCGGCCACATTTTAGAATAATTTTTGTCTTCAAGCTAGTGTCCGATGAAACGCGATTCCTTCACAGGCATTTGCCTTACACACTTGAATTTTCGCGTTTCACCGGTCAACTAAAAAAATTCTCCTGTTTTGATTTTTTTGTCTTGGAAAATCAATGTTGGGGCCTCTTTCCATGATATCATCTTGTTTTATTGGATATTGGTTCTTTTGTGCTTTTTTTTTTCAGGGATAAATATTTTTCTGGTCAAAATGACAAAGAGGAAGCTATCTCTGGAAGGAATGGATGAGGAGGAGATAATTGAGACATCTGATGATAGGCTCTTTGATTTTTTACACATCACTGGAAATTCTTCCAAGTTTTGCTATATCAGGGAAATTTTCAATGTTCCTTTTGATTTGAAGGAGTTATTGGAGGATCTTGATGATAAACTTAAGGAGTACAGATGTTTTTATGATAGACATGTGCAAGGTTTGGAAGTCAATGGATTTGTTCATTATAGTGATGTCATGGGAGCCACCAATACATCCAGGTTAACTTTGCTCGGCAGGTTCAACCTCATTGATGAGGAATTCAGAAAGAAAGAAACATGTTGCCCTTTCCACAGGTACCAACACCAATGCCTTCTAATCCACAAGGACGTTGGATTTATTGTGTATCTTCAGTACATGGAAAATTCTTCTCCAGATATAGACCAACAGAGAAAGCTAGAGGATATTGCAAGAATGGATAAGGAGGTCGAAGAGAAGGAGGAGATGTTCCAAGAAGATGTTGAGAATCAACTTGTCCAAGGTTTTGATGTAGGTTTATTCAAGAGTGACAATATCACAATGGTGGAAGAAAAGGAGATTGAGCCAAGTGCACAGGTTGATGAAGAAGGTCCTCTTGCCTGTGTTCCAACATTTCCCACTTATCTTATCAACAAGAAGAGATATGTGTTGCTAAATGATATTCAACATATTTTTTATCTTAGAGAAGATTATTGCTTAGCAATCCTTGCAGGTTGGGGCAAAAATGACATGAATTTTATAGGTTATGAACAAGAACCACTAGCAAGTCTTGATGTTGAGGGAGAGAATTTCCAAGATAGCTCTATAGCCTTACATACCTGTATTAATCAGATCATAGAATACGAAAAGGGGGGGCTACCTACAGAAGAAGAGTTCTTGCAGGTCCAGAAAAAACTTCATATTGATGATGTAGGGTATGAAGAGAGATTGAAGTCTCCATTAGATGAGAAGCCCAAGAGTTCAATAAATCTTTATGATGATAGTCTTCTTGAAGAAGATGAACACCCTAAGGTATGAAATATAATTCGAAGTTACCCATTGAGTTTATGTTAGACTTTATTATACATTATAGATAAATATCTTATATCTTGTACTGTTGTGGTTTGTTCTATAGATTGAGATTGAAGATCTGGACAACTTTCTTGGAAGGGCCAAGGGCTCTAGGCCAATGAAGCTTGGAAAAAATCAAAGCCTTGGCCATTATATTGGAAACTTAAACAATCAAACAATTGTAATATATCATAGTAGATTGTCAAGCTCTCCAAGTCTACCAATGATGGCTTTGAGAGCTATCTCAAAGGTTATTGGATCTCAAGTTTTCAGCAGAGGTTCGGACAAGATCATTTTGGTGGAGAAGGAAGAAGCCATAAGAGTTTTTGGCTTTATACCTGGATATAGTGGATCTAGAGCTGGATATTTTGGAGTTCTTGGCTCCTATTTGCTCTCTTATGTAGGAGATAGTAAGAATTTGAAGCTTCTTCCAAGCTATCGGAAACAAGAGTTTTTGAAATACAGAGGTCTTATTGAGTGGGATGAAACAAAAGATTCCTCTAGAGGCCCTGTCGAGCTACCTGAAACCAAGGACTCCACTAAAGGCCCTGTTGAGGTGCCTGAAACTAAGGACTCTTCTGCAACACAATCAGACTAGAAGATGCCAAAGATTAAGGGTTTCTTGAAACCCACCTTTTCCCAACTCTTTGTTTGGTTTGTAACCATTCTGTAAATCTTTGCTTTGCGCAAGAATTTAAATATCTATCTTTTCTTCTTTGGGTAACAATTTGTATAGTCCTTGCTAAAGATGATGTATTGCTTGATGTGGTTGTATCTTTAAGCTTGAATTTATGCCAAATTTGTCGATAGAACCATTGAAAGACCTCTAATAAACTGTTGGCTTTGTGTCTTCCACCTCCATGTCTTGTATGTCTGAAATATTTTGTTCTTGCTTGATAATGTGATTTTTCCATACCTTGGGTTGACCAGATAGATAGAGATCCATATTGTTTAATAAAGTATGGAGCATGGTTGTATAGAATATGCTGCATAGTCAACAAATAAGGAAAGTTATTAAAAAACATTATATGAGTTCGACAATGAAGAAACAAACATATACAAACTTCTTACCATATAGTGAGTAAAGTGTTGATCACCCCAAGCTTCTGTCATCGCCTTTTTGAAAAGGTTCAATTGGTATTTAAAGTCTTTGAGATCATCGTCATTCCATTCAGTCTTATCACAATAAAAAAACACTTTGTCTAGTGTTTCCCAAACTTTAGCTTTTCTATTTCGAGCTTGTCCATTATCAGTGTGATCCTTAACTGCATTATGTAGGGATTTCCACTGATTAAATTTAATAGTTGAGCCACCATTTCTCGAGTTTATCTTGCCAAGTCTCCCATGAAAGCCTAGAAACCTTCTAGCCTTCACTCCACCAATAGATGGTTTTTTTGGAATACAATTACCATCCTTAGACTTTTGAAGATATGGTTCAATAACAACATTGCCACCATGCAAACCAATTGCAGAGAGAACTTTTTCAACCTTTGTTATAGCATATGTTCTAGTTGATAATGGCTTCAACTTCCATGCAAATCCTATATAGAGATGAACAAGCTTTTCGATTATCCTGCAAAGTGCATGAAGTGTACAAATATGGGCATTCGCTAAAGGAATGTCCAAGACTGGTTTAAACTGTGGATCCTTATTGTGCCTAGAGGGAGCTCTATTCCAATTGCTTGAGTTTAACTCTACAGTTGGTGACATGCAGTATAAGCAAGGAGATCTCGAGTTAGCTCCCTTTGATACATTATACATACATTTGAGTGTCTTTAGGTCACCAACTATGTGCCACTCAATCCTGTAGTTCCCTAATCCTTCAACAAATAGCTCTTCTCCTGCTTGTTGCCTTTGAATAACATTAGGTATTGATGTTTGATGAAAAACCCAATATAGTATATCAAAATTCTGAGTATCTACCTCAAATGCTCCTAGCCACCAGATGTTATATTCAGATTGAACACTAAATGATGTTGAGTGATTGCAATGACTTGACGAAAGTGCTCTATTCATCAAGGTGATAGAGATTCTCTCCAATTTTTTACATTTCAGAATCTCACTTTCATCAAGTTTAATCACAAATCTAGCCACTCCCTGTGCCTCAGCTACTGACAAGTCATAAAATTTGATCATTAAGCATTGTAGGGTGGGCAAGTCAAGGAAAATATTGTTAAATTCCTTGAATGTAACCTCCTTTTTCTTGCCCTTGAAGCTAGCCTTGATATGAAAAGGCTCACATAGAATCTCCATCACTTTGTTATTAACTCTCTGTCTGATAGTCCTAACCACAAATGGTTTCGGAAGTATGCAATTGTGTATCTATCCTTGCTTCATATTTGATTGTAAAAGTTGGAAAAGTTGCATATAAGCATCTTGATTGATACCAATACTATCCAGTGTCTTCTGTACTAACTCAGAATCCAAAGAATGATCCTTCACAAATGACTCCAAGCATTGTTTCTTTGCCTTTTTAAATTTCTTCTTCTCCAAAATATCCTTTGAAACCACTGAAGGAAGAAGATGATAATAAAACTGAGCTGCTTTTAAAGAATCTCTTTCACTTGCATTTGGTTGTAGAAGAGATCTAAGCAAAATTAACATCACAAATCAATGCAAGTAGTTTAAATAAAGCCATATTTAAGATTTTTCAAGTGAAAAAAAATATACCTTGCTGCTTGGATTCTTTTACCAAAGCCTCCTCCTCCTCGTTTGAGATTCTCAATATTTTTAAGAGCTCTTTGTCAATTTCGAAGGCCTAATAAAGTTTGCTTTTGTTGATAAGCTTTGATACGCTTTTCCAATGAATGAATTTTTTGTTAACAATCCTCTAGCTTCTGCAACAACTCTATATTGTGTTTCATCAAAAGATGATTCTCTAGTCCAAGGATATCCTTTTCTGCAACAAGATTAAGTGTATAACCTAAAAATCCATTGTAGCCATCACCAATAAACCTCATTAATGACGAGCTATTATAGAAAGGAGGAGTGCTATTTCTGCTAGGATCTTTGGGATATAGCTTTCCATCTAACCAAAGATCAATATTCTTCTTTCCTTCAAACCTCAGTATATGTTTCATAGACTCTGTAACTATGATAGATTTTGTTCTCTTTCTTATCGATTCATACTCACTGTCCAACTCAATATGAAGATGATAGAGAGGTCTTTTATGAGAGCTACAGAGATCATTAGATGATTGATCCATAGCTGAGTTACAGAGATCATTGGGTGATTGATCCATAGCTAAGGATATGATTAGAAGCAAGAACGAAAACAAAGAAGAGACTAATAAGGAGGAGAAAAAAAGAAGAGAGAAACGATGGAGAAACGATGGAGGGAGGCAATCGAGTATCCACCAAAATTCAAATTGAATATTACTTTTCACTTTAATGAGGAGAGGTAAGATCTTCATTATGACAACCTTGCCAACTTTATGGCGACCTAGATTTCTAGGTTTGATGTGACCACGAGAATATCATGACAATGACTTATTAACGAATTTTGATATTTTAACTTACCAAAATATAAACCTTTTAAAAATTCTATAAAATGATTTTATTTCGTAAATTGTTTTCTCTCTCTAGGATCTCTTACAGGGCATTTTCGAGACCTCAAAACTCCCCTAATGTGGTTCAGAGAGTTTGGATGATGAGCTTGATATTCCTTCAGTCAGGACACCAGGTGTACAGAGAGCTCATAGTAATGTAAAGGCTCCATTGAGTGATCCAGTGGTACGCACGTCTAGCAGGATCAGATACCCTGTTAAAAGATTTGGCTTTGAAGGTTATGCAGCTCACCATTATGCTTATATGGTGAAACTAGTTAAGGATGTTGAGTCCACTTGTTTTGAGGATGTTGTTGGTCACGGTCATTGGGATGCAACAATGGATGAAGAGATGGCTACATTAGAAGCCAATAAGACTTTGGATTTGGTACCCTTGCCTAAGGGTAAGAACGCTATTAGCTGTAAGTCAGTTTACAAAGTCAAGCATAATGTAGATGGTTCACTTAACAGGTATAAAACTAGACTAGTTGCAAAAGGCTATGCTCAAACATATGGCATAGATTATGAAGAGACATTCAGTCTAGTTGCTAGGATGGCAATTGTTAGGTGTGTGATTGCCTTGGCAGCAGCCAAAGGTTGGATTTTATAGCAAATGGATGTTAAGAATGCCTTCTTGCATGGTGAGTTGCAAGAAGAAGTGTATATGGAGCAGTCAGTTAGGTTATGAGGATTTAGAGTATCCCACATATGTATGTAGGTTAAAGAAGGTGCTCTATGGGTTAAAGCAAGCACCTAGAGCATGGTCTGACAAGATTGGAGAGTATCTTATCAATATTGGATTTTATATTTCTAATGTTGATCACTCACTTTATGTGAGAAAGGGAGATGCAGGTTTGGTCATCATAGTCATTTATGTGGATGAATTGATTATTACATGTGACAATGACAATAGGATTGCTAAAGTTCAGGACTTCTTGAAGAAGAAGTTTGAGATGAAGGATTTGGGTGAGCTGAGATACTTTGTTGGTATTAAGGTGATTAGATTTGATGACGGTATATGGCTATTCCAAAGGCAATATGTCTTGGATATATTATCCATGTATGCTATGACAGCATGTAAGCCTCTTTCAGTACCATTGGAGGAAAATGTGAAGTTGAGTGTTGGAATTGGGGATGAGATAGAAGACCCTACTATGTTCAGAAGGATAGTAGGGAGTTTGATTTATATGACTATCACAAGGTCAGACTTGAGTTATGCTATTGGCCTTGTCAGTCAGTTTATATAGATGCCTAGAAAGCCTCATTTGGATGCAGTTAGACGTATATTGAGATATGTGAAGTACACTTTACATTATGGACTTTTTTATGAGGCAGGTAAGGATGTACATGTCTTTGGATACACAGATGCAGATTGGGCTGGTAGCATGTCAGACAGAAGATCTACTAGTGGATTCATGTTCTCCCTTGGTAGTGCAGCAGTTACATGAAGCATAAAAAAGCAACCTACAATTGCTTTATCAAGTACAAAGGTTGAGTATAGAGGTGCTGCTATGGCAGCATGTGAGGTGATATGGCTGCAAAAGTTATTAGGTGATTTGGATGTGCATGGAGATAGTCTAGTTGTCATTCATTATGACAACATGAGCATCATACAGTTAGCTAGGAATCCAGTGTTCCATGCGAGGACAAAACACATTGAGGTGCCCTACTACTTTGTGAGAGAGAAGGTACTTGCAAGAGAGATTGACTTGGTACATGTTAGCACACATGATCAGATAGCTGACATTTTCACAAAGGCATTGGGTGCATAGAAGCTTCGAAAGTTTCGAAGCTTACTTGGAGTTGTAGAGATAGAGTTGAGCTTGAGGGGGAGTGTTGAGATGGCAAGATCAACACATGCAGACATTGATGATGGACCACTTGGCTAGATGGGCCCACACGTCTACACTTAGCATGTTGGTGGTCATTATGATACTCACATGGCTACTAACTTATCACTTATTATATTTAGTTTGTTACACCTACCTATAGCTTGCAAAGATATAGCGCCAGTCAATTAGTGTAGTCTATTATGCACTGGTTGACTTAGTAGGCCACTTTTCTTTATGTTGTATCTTATCTATACTTTGTGTACATTGTATAGAGTGTGGAAGAAGAAGAAGAAATCAGCAAGAAAACGTTTTGGTCTCCATCTCTCTTCTTGTGTTCTTGAGTGAGCTTCCTCTTGTGCATATAGTGTGTTTTTGGCATAGAAGCTCAAGCAAGTCTCCCCACCACGTGATTCTTAACATGTGTCTACCACATTAATCAACATGCCAAAGCCGAGGAAAATAAGATCAAGAACAAGGGAGAAACAAGCATCCCAAGAGGAGACCAACAACTCCTTTATGTGAAAGGGAAGAAGAGCGTAGTCTATGATTTTTGTAAGAAAACTAGGCATATTGAGAAATTTAGCTATGCTAAGAAAACTTCTCAACGAGCATATCTTGATACAATCAAAGAAGATGAAGAAAACATTGAAGAAGAAGGAGAAGAAGAACCCCAAGAACAAAAGGATAGGACTCACCAGTCCCTCTTTTGTAGCTCACTTTCTGATAGACTTTTTTCAAGTTTAACATGTGGACTTGCCTAATGTTCCCACCATAAGCTCCTATACTCCTCACGTAGCCTCTACACACTACAGCCTCTACACACTTAGTGAGGCCTTGCAACAGCCTCTAGCTTTGTATGGTTGTCCTTTTTCCTTCCATGTCTACACTTAGCAAGGTTCTTCTCACGACACCCTCTGTATACTCAGTGCCTTTTCTGGTTGTGAATGAGAAGGGGTGTTGAGAAATGTGCAATCACATCCACCATAGCCTCTTTTTATGAAACAAAAAAGGCAAAGAAACATATTGTAAATAAAGCCTTAAACTAGGTCATGTATGCATGGTTTATTAAAACCACGATTGGTGATTACCATGGTCCCTTTCCACTTTTCTCCACCTACCAATACCACCTATTTTAAGCCTATAAAAGGCACTCATTCCACACTCATTCCACACTTATTTAGTTAGTCATTCTCATTAGTTGTACTTGCATTATGCTTGGATAATATTAGTTGTTCTTCTTTGTCAATGCTTATGCTTCATTATGATTGTCTATCTGCTCTTCAATGATCCTCCATAGCATGCATTCTCAATATTTTAACAAGGTTAACTTGAAGGGAGTCTTTCCCACAACCCTTTTAGAAGATATGCGGTAGTCCCATAAGGTTGTCATGAGTTTGTTATCCCAGTCGCTATGCAAAGAAGAGACTACCTTATTAGGACGTTTACTAGAATTTTATTTGTAGACTCAGCCCTTGGCCATTAGCCTGAGGATAGTATAGTGAGGATTTCTGATGGATGCTTAGAAAGCTGGATAGGAGATGAGCGATCACCTCATTGATGAAGTGCATGCCTTTGTCACTAACGAGTTTGATGGGGTAGCCTAATCTTGAGATTACTTGTTCCCAAAGGAACTTGGCAGTGGTCCTAGCATCATTCTTTCTCGTAGCTCGTGCTTACGCCCACTTCGTGAGATAGTCTATGGCAACAATGATGTATTTTGCTTGTGAGTATTGTGCTAAGGGATTGATTGGCCCAATGAAGTCGATTCTCCATTTGTCAAATGGTTGCCTTGCAATGATTGGACTCAACTCCATTTTGTCTTGGAAAACTGGTACCTTGGTCCTTTGGCACTCATCATAGTGATTTATGAATCATGCTACATCTTGGAAAAGAGTAGGCCACCATAGCTAGGACTACAACACCTTGCAGGCTGTTGTCTCTCCATTGAAATGCCCTCCTGCTACTCCACTGTGTGCCTCTACAAGTACGTCATGCTCGCATACACATATGTGTAGCAAACCGTCTTGCCCTAGCCAATAGAGTTGGCCTACTATCAATCGATAAGGTTGGAATTTGAGAACGAGTCTCCTAAGTCGAGCTTTTTCTATTGGTCATTTAGGGAGTCCATGCTCAAGCACTTGGACTTTGTCATCTGCCCAATAAGCCGCCAAATTAGCTCTAAACAAATCTCTATCGCTGGATATACTAAATGGATGTGCATTAGGTAGTTTGTCTACAATGCCTTGTCCACCTAACAGCTTCTCCTGTGCAGATGCAAGACATATGGTCAGCCATATAGTATTTATTTCCTTTACACATAACCATAGAGAAGTCAAATTCTAAAAGCAGAAGTAACCATTGAGCTATGCATCTTGTAGCGCACGGTTTATTAACAAGGTAAAGCAGGGGTTGATGGTCAACAAAGAAGGTAAAGGGTGTAGTCAAAAGATAATGATGAAACTTCTTTACAGAAAATACCATGGCTAAACCCTCTGTCTCCATTGTCAAATAATTCATTTCTGTATCTCTAAGTTGTCTGCTAGCAAAGCTCATAGGATAGTCTAAGTTGTGTTCGCCACCAAGTTGGCACAACACCGCTCCTATAGCAAGCTTAGAAGCATCAATGTGAACATGAAAGGTGATTGTCTAGTCTAGGGCTCATAGAATTGGTACAATTGTTAAAACCTCTTTCAACTCCTCATATGCATGTTGGCTCTCCTTGGTCAACTCCTCATAGCAAGCTTAGAAGCATCAATGTGAACATGAAAGGTGATTGTCTAGTCTGGGGCTCATAGAATTTTCCCACTCTTTTGACAATCCGATATGGCCCATAGAACTTGTGAGCCAACTTATTGCTAGACCCATCCTTAAGGGTGGCATATCTGGACTTGGGCACCTTCAAAAAGCACCAAATACCCTTCTTGGAATTCAACATCCCTTCTTTTTTCATAAGCATAAAGCTTCATTTGATCCTGAGCTTCCTTCAAGTTGACTTTTCACTGCTGAAGTAAGGCGGCCTGCATTCTATCCAATTCCTCCTTACTCTTTGGGTTTATTTTATCATTGAAGATAACTGTGGGAAGGGGCACCTTATAGCCGTACAATGCCTCAAAGGGTGAAACTCCAATACTAGAGTGCGTAGAGTTATTATAGGCAAACTCAGCCAAATGCAACCATGTGTCCCAAGCATTTTGCACATCATAACAGAAATGTCTCAAGTAAGTTTCCACCCACTTGTTAACCCTCTTTGTCTGGCCATCAGTCTGTGGATGGTAAGCAGTGGAAGGGGCTAACTGAGTGCCCATAGAGCTGAAAACTGCCTGCCAAAAGTTGCTCATGAACTTAGCATCCCGGCCATGCACAATGACCTGTGGTGGTAAGCCATGTAATCTGAAAACATGTTCCATGAATTGGCTGGCTACTTGAGAAGCATTATATTGAGTCTTTGTAGGAATAAAATGGGATGCCTTGGTGGTGAGTCTATCCACAACTACATAGATACTATTCCATCCCTTCTTGGTCACTAATAGGCCGGTTATGAAGTCCATAATAATGTGTGTCCATTTGCCTTCGGGCATAGGCAATGGCTATAGTAATCCAGTTGATTTTAAGGTGTTGTCCTTGTTTTTTTGACATGGCATGCAACTCAAGACAAAATCTTTTACATCCTTCCATAGGCCCTTCCAATGAAAGTTTTTAGCAATCTTATCATAAATTTTAAATATGCCCAAGTGACTAGCTGTAGGTGAGGAATGCATCTCTTGCATGATCTTTTGCTTGAATGGAGAAGTGTATGGGATGGAAATTCTACCCTGAAACCATAAGATTCTTACACTGATATGGAGAGTTTTCTTCTACATGCCCTTACTATAATTTTTGGAAAATGTGGCTGAAATCAGCATCTAACAAATAGGCCTCCTGAAGCTCTTCTATCCAATCATTATGAATTTCCATGATAGCTGAAACTTTACAAGCCCACATTCTAGATAATGAATCAGCAACTACATTGTCTTTTCCCCGCGTATGTGTAATGTCAAGGTCATAGTTCTGCAATGTAGCTACCCATCTACATTGTTTGGGGGTAAGATTAGACTGAGAGAGGAAATATTTAAGGACTCTATGATCGCTCTTGACCCTAAATATGTTGCCATACAAGTAGTGGTGCCATTTCTTAATGGCATGAAGGATGGACAACATTTCTTGGTCATATACATTCATGGTCATCTCATTTTCAGCAAGTTTGCGACTCTCAAATGCTATAACCCCATGCTCCTGTAACAATACAGTCCCTATGCCTCTACCATTGGCATCACACTGAATGGTGAATTCTTTTGAAAATTTTGGGCAAGCCAAGATGGGCTTTGAGGTAAGCAATTTTGTGAGCTGATTAAAGCTCTTATCAGCTATGGTATCCCAGAAAAAGGCCTCTTTCTTAAGCCTATCCGTTAAGGGGGAGTTGCAATAGTGGCATAATGCCTAATGAATCTACGATAGAATGATGAGAGACCAAGAAATCCTCTAAGTGAAGTGGTATTTATAGGTGTGGTCCAGCCTTTTATACAATGCACTTTCTTAGGGTCATCCCTAATTCCATCTTCACTAACAATGTGCCCCAAGTATTTGATGCCAGGAGGCATATTCCACGGTGGATTCCTTGAGGTGTTACGGTGGATTCCGTAAAATTTGTTGATCGGGGCTCATACACAAAGTGGATTCTTTGTGTGAGAAGTTGATGGGGACGCCTATCATTTTTGGGCGTTTCATTAATTTAGTGTGTACCATGGGTGATTCCATAGTGGGTGATTCCGCAAAATACATATTAAATTAATAAATGTTTATGAGTTTAGAGTGCGCACTCATGATAAATTAAGGTTAGGATTGATTTCTAACCAGTTGATTTATTTACGTAGCTGAAGACCGCTAGGTATTCACTTTTGTCGATTTAATTGTATTATTTTAGTAACGATTGTGAATGCTTCAATTGATATGTAGAGATAGCAGCAGTGGCGGAGGAAAGCATTGGAGGGTAGCGTGTATTCGAGTTATCACTTATATTTTGATGGGTGCATATCTTAGGCATGACGCCTATATTTTGTCACACCTATTTATTAAGGCGTTGGATATTTATTTATTATTTTGTATGTGCATGGGCGCACGATTATGATATTTGTATTTGGACATTGTATTGGGTATGCCAGACTCTTTGGGCGCCCGTCCATTAGCTTTATTTCTATTTTGTGCTAAAGCAAACTCAAAAGCCAATAGCATGCTATTTTGTAATTTGGGCTATTATTTGAGCTTGAAGATGATTAATACATAAAATACATGCTTTGTGGAGCACTCACACAATGCATGGGGGAAGATTGCACCCAATTGGTCTCTTGTTCATGTCATGCATGCTTTCTACCTTGAGTTTTGTGCAAAAACTGGAATTCTTTTGTTCTTGGGGACCTTCTGGTACTCACTACGTGAGCATACAGCATCCGATCTGTGTACCAGTGGTATGAGAGCGAAGCTGAGATCGAGAGCTTCCAATCGCTACCCATCTTGTGCGAAGGTGGAGCTCCTGGAACAATCAAGCTCTTCAGTCAGTTTCATTGCGAACGGTCGATACAGGTGGATTCTTGGCGGTCAAGAACCTCTGTCTACAGCCTATGATCGCGAAGGACCAGTCTGGGGAAATAGAGGACCACTCCTACATCTCTTCTATCAAGACATTTTTATATAGTGACAGTAAGCTTCATCTCCATAGCCAAGAAGTTTAGAAGCTTTAGCTTAAAGCTTAAAAAGCTTATTATAAAGCTTAAGTTTACAAAATCGACGATTTCTGAAGGCGGCATCTCAGCGTGAATTTCAGCGGCTGAAAAAACGGCCCTCCCCCCCTAAAATCCGTCGTCAGTTTTCATCCTACTCAAAAGCTTAAGTCTTATAAGCTTTACAAGCTTCAATCACCTTAATCCTCCAAGTTTTGTTACTCTGCAAGTCACGAAGGTCTAACAAGTTCCCAGAAGTCAAAACTGACTTATGCCAAAAACTCCCATAAGGACTGTTCCTGCGCAGAAGCATGTTGAAATATCGAGCTCCACTCGTGATACGCCAGGGTGACCATTGTGTATTTATGTCACCGACTTGTCAGTTGCAGAAGTGGTTGGTACACCGCCCATGAATAATAGCTACATGACAGCTATCCTTATCTACTCTAGTTCGTGCCTCAGTTAGTATGCCACCTTAGTTAGTTGAGTTTGGTTTGAGACCCATATATAGGGTTTTTCTATTTCTTTGTATGAGAGTTCTTTTGGTTTACACAACTAAGAAGAGGAAAACTATTTTCAGCCTCCACCCTTGTGTGTATTCCCCCATTGTGCAAGCAAGAAAGCTATAAGTGAGACTCCTTCCTTCTCTCCCACAATCTTGACATGGTATCAGAGCCTTGTTCGTGGTAAGGAGCTCAAGAAAGCAAGCC
Source organism: Lygodium microphyllum (assembly GCF_053477565.2). Classification (NCBI taxonomy): domain Eukaryota; kingdom Viridiplantae; phylum Streptophyta; class Polypodiopsida; order Schizaeales; family Lygodiaceae; genus Lygodium; species Lygodium microphyllum. Next base: position 74,804,890 of record NC_141164.1, on the reverse strand, counting down.
AAGCTCGCGGTGTTCTGGTAAGAGGAGCAGTGTTACTTTCATTTTCTGTTTTGGGAGCAGATCTCTGCAGGTAGCATAGCCGGAAAGTGCAGGAGTGCATTGTCTCAGGTTGAGACGCCCTTCGCGGTGAAGCAAGAGGGCAGTATATGCTGCGGGATAGGGCTTTAGTCTTCGGCGACCTTGTTTTTTTTATTTGAGTCTATTTTGGGGCCTGTTTTGGAGGCGGAAGTTTTCTGCACGCACTCAAGAAAAGGCCTAGTTTTATGCTGTGCAGCCACTGTTCTACAGGTCGGTGAAAAGTTATTGTAGAAATTGCATCGCATGCTTGTGCGCAGAGACATTGGGAGTTACAGAATCATCCTTGTTGCCTGTTGATGCAAAATCGTCACTAGGAAGTGACTGTGTGGTCAAATACCACTTTCGTCAGTTTTGCAGATTTGCCTTTGTGAGGCTGAAGCTGTGTTCTTTGCAGTGACAGAATTTTTTGCAGTGTTCTGTAATGGCGTCTGATTCTCTCTCACAGATTGTCACTGAAAAGCTTGACAAGAACAACTTCCAAGCATGGAAGTTTAGAATGATGAATTTCCTTATGGGAAAAGGATATTGGGAATTTGTTGCAGGAAATGAAGAAGAACCAGTTCTTCCTGATGTTCCCAATCAACAGCAAATGCAGGCATTTAAAGCATGGCATGAGAGAGCCAGGAAAGTTATGTATTGGCTGTCTATCAGCATTTCAGACTCTATGATTGTGCATATTCAAGATGCAAGTACACCAAAGGAGGCATGGGATACTTTGTCAAAAATGTATAGCACAAATACGCAAGCCAGGAAAATGCAGCTCAAGCAAGAGTTGCACAATGTGCAAAGAGAAAGTATGAGCATCAATGACTACCACATGAAGGTGAAGAAGATTGCAGATGCACTTGCTTCCATTGGGTCGCCAGTGGAAGATGATGATTTAGTCTCAGTGATCTTGAATGGTCTAGGAAAGGATTATGCACAGTTCTGAACATCCATTTCCATCCGTGAAAGATTTCTTGATTTTGAGGAGTTGATTTCTCTTCTAATTTCTGAGGAGCAAAGAAATGGTGGTGCATCTTCTTCAGGAGAAACTTCAAAAGAAGCTGTCTTCTACTCAAATACTGGAAGAGGTAGAGGTAGAGGTAGAGGAGGCCGATATGGAGGCCGTGGTAGAAACCAGAATATGTAGCAAACTCAAGAAAACCAGTCCTATGGAGGAGGACGTGGTAACTCTAGAGACAAGGGGAGCCAAAGAGGTCGTGGTGGATGGCAAAGAGGCCAAAATGCAAATAGTAATGTTGAATGCTACTACTGTGGTAAAATGGGTCATATGGCTAAAGACTGCTATAAAAAGCAGAATGACATCATGAATGGAAAACTGTAACAAGGGAATTATGAATCTTCTAGTAGACAGGGTGATGATAGAAATGAGCATTTCTTTATGGTACAGCACATGAATAATTCTGTGACAAGTGCAGAAGAAAGCAATGATGTACGGTATGTTGACTCAGGTGCATCAAACCACATGATAGGTCATGCAGAATGGATGGATGATGCAAGGAAAATGGAAAAACTAGGATTTGTGGAGACTGGTGATGATACTGCACATCCTATTGTGCAGATTGGAAAAATTCCTTTGTCTATGCAGGATGGGAAAAAGAAATACATGTCCGATGTATTTCATGTCCCGAATATCACCAAGAATCTGGTTTCTATTGGTCAAATGGTTGAGCAGGGCTTGCAGGTCAGATTTAATCCTCATGGATACTTTGTTGAGGATATGAAAAATAAAGGTTGCTTGATAGCAAAAGGAAAGAAGAAGGGCAGAATGTTTACGTTGGATGCAGACATGCCTGAATTGAGTGCAGCAATGTTTGCACATGGGACCGGTGTAGTTGCAGATATTGATATCTGGCATAAACGCATTGGTCATGTTAATGTACAATGACTTAAATCAATGCAGGCCCAAAATATTGTTGCAGGATTGTCCAAATTCAAGGTTGCAGAAATGCATAAGGTATGTGAAGCCTATCAGTTTGGAAAACAGGCAAGGAAACCATTTCCTAGACATGTTCAAGAGAGTGAGAAGCCATTGGAATTAATCCACTCTGATGTGTGGACTACTAAAGCTGCATCTCTTGGAGGCTATCATTATTTTGTCACTTTTATTGATGACTATAGCAGAAAAGTTTGGGTGTATTTTATGAAAAAGAAAAGTGAAGTTTTTGGGCACTTCAAAACTCTTAAAGTTATGGTTGAAAAAGAAACAGGCATGCAGATAAAATGCCTAAGGTCAGATGGAGGGGGAGAGTACCTCGAGTACCTCTCAAATGAGTTTGTAAGGTTCCTGCAGGAGCATGGCATAAAGCAGCAATATTCATGTAGTCATACCCCACAACAAAATGGAATTGCAGAAAGGAAAAACAGGCATATTGGAGAGGTATCTCGTGCCATGCTCAATGAAAAAGACTTGCCAGATTTTTATTGGGCTGAAGCAGTTGCTACAGCAGTCTACATAATGAACAGGACTCCCACTACAGCAATACATGGAATGACTCCAGAGGAGAGGTATACTGGTAGGAAACCAGATATTTCTCATTTGAAAATTTTTGGTTGCATTGCCTATGTACATGTGCCAGATGAGTTGAGATCCAAGTTGAATCCAAAAGCTGAGAAGTGCATCTATATTGGTTACTCTCTGCAGCAAAAAGGGTATAGATGCTATAACCCTTCTACTCGTAAGTTTACAGCGAGCAGAGATGTTGTTTTTTATGAGATGAATAGCTGGTATAAACCAGTAAATGTGATTGATGATGTAGATGCACAAAATGGTAATGCTGCACAGAATTCAGAGCAGCAGTCAAAATATTAGTGGACCTAGAGCGTCCTCTAGCAGTGGTTCACATTCTTCGCCATGGACAGGCAGATTGAGATCAGGAGAATCTTCTCAAAGTAATGCAGATAGTGGTATGCAGGTATCACGAAAAGGAAAAGAGAAGGTTGATCAGCCCATGTTTGATGTGAATGCAGGTCACTCTTATGTGGATGGTGAATCCAGTGGCTCAGAACAGAGCATTGATGATGAGTTGGGTATTCCTTCTATTGTTACACCTGGAGTAAGGAAGACCAGGGATGTTTTGAGAGCACCTGAGAGTGAACCTACTTTGCGCAGGTCTACGAGAGCTAGGTATCCTGTGGATAGGCTGAAATATGATAGATTTACATCCATTCACTATGCATATATGGTCAAAGTGATACATGAACCAGAACCCACTTCTTTTGAGCAAGCCATGGGAAAAGAAAAATGGGAGAAAGCCATGGATGAAGAAATGGATGCCTTGGAAGCAAATGCTACATGGGAATTGGTACCTTTGCCTAAAGGTAAAAATGCAATTGGCTGTAAGTGGGTTTATAAGGTGAAGCACAATGCAGATGGTTCTCTGAACAGATACAAGGAAAGATTAGTAGTCAAGAGTCCGGTTGCAAGGATGGCAACCGTAAGAGCAGTCATTGCTATGGCTGCATCAAAGGGATGGTCTTTACATCAGATGGATGTAAAGAATGCCTTCTTGCATGGTGATTTGCAAGAAGAGGTCTATATGGAGCAGCCACCAGGTTATGTGCATGCTGTTCATCTTGAGTTTGTTTGCAGGTTGAAGAAAGCCTTGTATGGCTTGAAGCAAGCACCTAGAGCATGGTCTGACAAGATAGAATAGTATCTTGTCACTATTGGCTTTCAGATTTCCAAGGCAGATTTCTCACTTTATGTGAGAAAAACAGAGAAAGGTATTATGCTACTTGTCATTTATGTTGATGATTTGATTATGATAGGTGACAGTGATGAAGATATCCTTCATGTGAAAATGCTATTGAAGCAGAAGTTTGAGATGCAGGATTTGGGAGAGCTGCATTATTTCTTGGGCATTGAGGTGATTAGATCACCAAGTGGGATACAGCTCTTGCAGAGGCAGTATGGATTGGACATGCTGTCCAAATATGGGATGACAGGCTGTAAGCCTATTTCAGTTCCTTTGGAGCAAAATGTGAAGCTGAGCACAGATGTAGGTGGGCTTCTAGAAGACCCTACTATGTACAGACGCATAGTAGGAAGTTTGATTTATATGACTATTACCAGGCGAGATTTGAGCTATGCTGTTGGATTGGTAAGTCAGTTTATGCAGGCTCCAAGGAAACCACATTTGGATGCGGCTTGACGCATACTCAGGTATGTGAAGTCCACATTGCAGTATGGACTATTTTATGAGACTGGGGTTCAGATACAGTTGCATGGATACACTGATGCTGATTGGGCTGGTAGTATTTCTGATAGACGATCTACCAGTGGATATGTGTTCTCTTTTGGGAGTGGTGCAGTCACTTGGAGCAGCAAGAAACAACCTACAGTTGCCTTGTCGAGCACAGAGGCTGAGTACAGGGGTGCAGCAATGGCTGCATGTGAGGTAGCTTGGTTGCATAAGCTACTTTATGATATGCATCAATCTACAGATGGGCCAGTTGCCATTTATTGTGACAACATGAGTAGTATACACTTGGCAAATAACCCAATCTATCATGCTAGAACAAAGCACATTGAGGTGCATTATCACTATGTGCGAGAGAGGGTTTTACTAGGTCTTATTGATCTAGTTTATGTCAGTATAGAGGATCAGGTAGCTGATATATTTACGAAGGCATTGGGCGCAGAGAAGCTGCGCAAGTTCAAAGACCTGCTTGGTGTGTAGGAATTGGGATTGAGCTCGAGGGGGAGTGTTGAAATATCGAGCTCCACTCGTGATACGCCAGGGTGACTGTTGTGTATTTATGTCACTGACTTGTCAGTTGCAGACGCGGTTGGTACACCGCCCATGAATAATAGCTACATGACAGCTATCCTTATCTACTCTAGTTCGTGGCTCAGTTAGTATGCCACCTTAGTTAGTTGAGTTTGGTTTGAGACCCATATATAGGGTTCTTCTATTTCTTTGTATGAGAGTTCTTTTGGCTTACACAACTAAGAAGAGGAAAACTATTTTCAGCCTCCACCCTTGTGTGTATTCCCCCATTGTGCAAGCAAGAAAGCTACAAGTGAGCCTCCTTCCTTCTCTCCCACAATCTTGACAAAGCAATGAACTGCAAAGTTGTTCCCTGGAAGACTCTATTCGCATACGCAGAGTTGCTGAACCAGTTTCAGCACACGCAGAAGGTCATACACAGATTTTACGAAGACTTGAAATCCTGCAACAGCAAAATTCAAAGACCATGAAAGCCAAACAAAAATCTATAAGCCTTGTACACCCAACTTTGAGCTATGCTCATCCCGCTAATTGGATTTTGAGAGTGTGAGGTCTTTTGAATTTTTACAGGATGACGGAACAAAATATGGATGATTTAATGGTTGAAGGCAATCTTCCTGAACCTACAATGGAACAAAAATTGGATTTAATTATGATGCAGTTGGATGAAGAACGAAGAGCCCGACAAACCTTGCAAGTTCAATTGGCCAATTTACAACGATCGACTACTGACAAAGATGGACCACAACCCGAAGATCTTATCCGACGAACCATTGATGCGACTCTTGAAGCTCAATCCATCCGCAAAGAAACAAAGATAAGTAAAAGAAATTTCAAATTCCGTACTTTCAATGGAACTCGAGATGGAAAGACTGTTCTTGCATTCATCAGTCAGTTTGATGATTACTTTCATGTAGAGACATACGCTGAAAAAGATAAAATTAAGTGTGTCACTAATCATTTAGTGGATCGAGCATCTCTTTGGTTGACCGTGGTTCGTAAAAGCATAGATTGTCCCACTACCTTGGAGAGTTTCAAAAAGAAGTTTATGTAGAATTTCCTTCCTCCACAATTCCATGAAAAAGCCATAAAGCAATGGGACCTTCTTTAGCAAAGAGATCGTGAGCCCATTTCTCAGTACACTGAATGCTTTTGGAATGCCTTACTCCAACTACGCATGCTTGAAGACGTACCTGAAGTGACTCACAAGCGCAAGTATATGTCTGGATTACTTGGGCATTACTACACTGAAGTCAATATGTTCAAGCCTGCAACTCTTGAAGATGCAATTTCTTTAGCTCATGACACTGAAGACAAGCTTCGAGGAAGAGACAAGCATCCACAATAATTTCAAGCAAATGGTAACTATGGTTCTAAGCAATTCAATCCAAATTTTAGAAGATTCAATCAAAGTCGATTTCCTTCATCATCTTTCTGTAAGTCTTGGACAAAACCACCTCCTTTGCCATCAAATACCAATCAAAACCCTAAGCCATCTTCACAGCCAAATCCTAATATTCCTAGACTTCCTGCCATTGCAAACAATGTATCTAAAGCCAAACCTATAGTGTGTTACAAATGCCATCAACCTGGACATCTAGTAGCCAATTGCCAATCGAAGAAGCCACCTGTCCATATCAACTATCTTGGAGCAATGGAAGATGAAGAATATGAGGAAATGCCTGACTTTACGGAAGATGAGGATGGCATTACTACTCCTTCGGATACTTTACCAGGTATGGCAACTCCACATTCTTTGTTGACAATGAAATGTTTAGTGCATGGAAAATAAAATATTATTTTGCATGATGATGGTAGTACACATGATTTTATTTCTGCAAAGTTAGTGAAAGAATTGAAATTACAAACTGTTCCTATGTATTATCGCATTAAAGCAGCATTCTTAGGCACAAGGTATAATGGAACACAAGAGGTGCATGATTTAGAAATTCAAATTGGTGAATACACTCAAAGAATGAATTTTCTAGTTGTACCATTGCAGTCCAATGATATTATCCTAGGTATGCCTTGGCGTCATCAGCATAATCCTGACATAGATTATTCCACGCATTCAATTAAAATTCATTTTCAAGGAAAACACATTACATTGTATGGTATGCACGCATCTAATAATTTTCCACTGCTTACTCATACTCAAGCTAAACGTGCATTACGCAAAAGTAGTAAATCTTATCTAATTTTGGTGAATGAACTTCAAGCTAAAGAAAAACATATGCACCCTAGGCATAAAGAATTCCTTGCATAATTTAAAGATTGTTTTGTTGAAGATTTACCACCTGGACTACCTCCTTCACATCCTGAAGATCACAAAATAGATTTAATTCCTGGTACACAACCACCCTGTAAAGCACCATATAGGCATAACCAGATTGAACAAAAAGAAATTCAAAATCAAGTTGAGGAATTATTAAACAGAGGATTAATTAGACCTAGTAGTTCTCCCTTTGGCGCACTTGTTTTGTTGGTAAAGAAGAATAATAATACCTATCGCATGTGCATTGATTATCGTGCCCTAAATAAGATTATTGTAAAGAATAGATATGCAATTCCTAGGGTAGATGATCTTATGGATAAACTACAAGGTTCTGCCATATTTAGTAAAATAGATCTTAAATCTGGTTATCATCAAGTGAGATTAGATAAATCTGATATATTTAAAACTGCATTTAGAACACAATTTGGTCATTATGAATTTTTAGTGATGCCTTTTGGATTGACTAATGCACCTGCTACATTTAGTAGAATGATGAATCACATATTTTTGAAATATCAGCATTGTGTTATAGTATTCTTTGATTATATCTTGGCATTCAGTAAAAATGAGAAAGAACATTATGAACATCTGTCTTTGGTTTTCAAGTTGTTGAAAGATAATCAATTGTATGCTAATCCAGAAAAGAGTGAGTTCTTTCAAACAGAAATAGAATATTTAGGTCATATTGTATCATCATAAGGTATTAAGATTGACCCTAAGAAGATAAAAGCAATATTGAACTAGCCTATACCCAAATATGTGCATGAGTTACGTTCTTTTCTAGGTCTTGCTAGTTTTTACAGGAAGTTTGTGCGAAATTTTTCATTACTTGCTTTGCCTTTGACTAAAATTTTAAAGAAAGGTATTATTTATCATTGGTCTGATAATCAACAGGAATCTTTTGATTTATTGAAACATGCATTAACCCATGCTCCTGTATTACAACTACCTGATTTCAATAGACCATTCTTTTTAGTAGTTACTGATGCTAGCGGATTTGGAATAGGAGTCGTACTTATGCAAGATAATCATCCCATAGCCTATTCTAGCTATAAACTGAAACCATCCATACTTAAATATTCCACATATGATAAAGAATTGTTAGCTGTTGTACAAGCTTTAAGACAATGGAAACATTACTTAATGGGTTCTGAGTTTATGATTAAGACTGACCAACAAAGCATTAGACATCTCCTTATTCAACCCCAAATATCTGACCAACATCTCAAATGGGCAGCTTTTATTCATATTTTTCATCCCCTTATCCAATATCAACCAGGAAAAGAAAATGTAGTAGCCGATGATTTAAGTAGAAGACCGACTATTCATAATATCTCTGTCATACCATTTGATTTTCTAACTCCTATAAAAGATACTTATCATCAGGACATTACTTTTCATGTTGATTGGAATAAATTAGTTGGAAATAACTGGATTCCTATTGATTCACTGTCTTAAAATGATGGAATCATGTTTTATGAAAAGAGATTATGTGTTACAGTCCCATTTAGATTATGTGTTACAGTCCCATTTAGATCTTTTGTTTTGAATGAAATTCATTGTCCTCCATATCAAGGTCATAGAGGTATTATATCTACTTTGCGTACATTGACCGAAGATTTTTATTGGCCACATATGGACACTGATGTATCTAACTTTGTTTTTGAATAATTGGTTTGTCAAAGAGTTAAGAGACATCATGGTAAACAGTATAGGTTACTTATGCCTTTATCTATTCCATCAAGACCATGGGAACACATTTCTATGGACTTTATTACTGGTTTACCTAACACTAAAGCTAACCATGATATGATTTGGACTGTTGCAGACAGGTTTAGTAAACAAGCATATTTCATTCCATGCAAGAAAACTTTAACAGCATCTCAGGCAGCACAATTGTTTTTGAAAATTGTTTTCACTAATCATGGATTACCAAAAGTTATTATTTCTGACCATGATTCTAGATTTTGTAATAACTTTTGAATTACTTTGTTTGCTAACCTAGGAACAAAGATTGATTTCTCATCTGCATTTCATCTTGAAAATAATGGACAAACAGAAGCCACTAATAGTACTATTTTAGATCTTTTACGTGCTTACACTATTTCTAAACCACTGACATGGGATACACATTTGCATTTACTGCAGTTTGCATATAACAATACACAACACATAGCCACAAAGAAAGCACCATTTGAAGTGATTTATGGTTATAGATTGTCTACACCTGTTGCATCTTTATCAAATAGAATTCAAAGTGCTGATGATATTGCTAACATGTACGTTACTATTTTTGATGAGGTTAAAGACATGATTGCCAAAGCCCAGCAATCATATACAAAACAAGCCAATAAGAAAAGACAAACCATGAATTTCAAAGTTGATGGCTATGTTTGGTTAAGAATAGAAAAATGTAGATTACAAAGTGTAGATAAACACCCAGTTGTGAAATTAGCACCTAGATTCTATGGACCATTTAAGATCATTCACAAAATCAATGACAATGCATTTAAGTTAGAACTACCACCACATTGGAAAATTCACAACACCTTTCACATTAGTTTATTACGACCCTTTAGAGGCCAATTACCTATACACCCTGTTTATGAAAACCCACCTTTATTAGATGAACAGACTGAAAGCCTTGAGCCTGAAGCTATCATAGATACTAACTTTATGACCACTAGAACTGGCCGTAGATATTCTAGATATTTGGTCAAGTTTAAAAACCATCCTGTTGAAGAGGCCCAATGGATGCACGCTAGAGACTTAAATGCTTTCCCCACTCTGTTAGCTCCACATTGAGCTAATAGCAATTGAGGACAATTGCTATCCCACCCCGGGGGTATGATTTCAAGAGACATATTTCACGGTGGATTCCGTGAGGTGTTATGGTGGATTCCGTAAACTTTGTTGATCGGGGCTCATACACAAAGTGGATTCTTTGTGCGAGAAGTTGATGGGGACGCCTATCCTTTTCGGACATTTCGTTAATTTAGTGTGTACATGGGTGATTCCATAGCGGGTGATTCCGCAAAATACATATTAAATTAATAAACGTTTATGAGTTTAGAGTGCGCACTCATGATAAATTAATGTTAGGATTGATTTCTAACCAGTTGATTTATTTATGTAGCTGAAGATTGCTAGGTATTCAATTTTGTCGGTTTAATTGTATTATTTTACTAATGATTGTGAATGCTTCAGTTGATGTGTAGAGATAGCAGCAGTGGCAGAGGAAAGCATTGGAGGATAGCATGTATTTGAGTTATCACTTATATTTTGATGGGCGCATACCTTAGGCATGGCGCCTATATTTTGTCACGCCTATTTATTAAGGCGTTGGATATTTATTTATTATTTTATATGCGCATGGGTGCACGATTATGATATTTGTATTTGGACATTGTATTGGGTATGCCTAACTCTTTGGGCGCCCGCCCATTAGCTTTATTTCTATTTTGTGATAAAGCAAACTCAAAAGCCAAAAGCGTGCTATTTTGTAATTTGGGCTATTATTTGAGCTTGAAGATGATTAATACATAAAATACATGCTTTGTGGAGCACTCACACAAGGCATGGGGGGAGATTGCACCCAATTGGTCTCTTGTTCATGTCATGCATGCTTTCTACCTTGAGTTTTGTGCAAAAAGTAGAGTTCTTTTGTTCTTGGGGACCTTCTGGCGCTCACGACGCGAGCATACAACATCTGATCTGTGCAGCAGCCCCGAGGGTATGATGCCAGGAGGCATATTCCACGGTGGATTCCGTAAAATTTGTTGACCGGGGCTCATACACAAAGTGGATTCTTTGTGCGAGAAGTTGATGGGGACGCCTATCATTTTCGGGCATTTTATTAATTTAGTGTGTACATGGGTGATTCCATAGCGGGTGATTCCGCAAAATACATATTAAATTAATAAACGTTTATGAGTTTAGAGTGCACACTCATGATAAATTAAGGTTAGGATTGATGAATGCTTCAGTTGATGTGTAGAGATAGCAGCAGTGGGGGCAGAGGAAAACATTGGAGGATAGCATGTATTTGAGTTATCACTTATATTTTGATGGGCGCATATCTTAGGCATGGCGCCTATATTTTGTCGCACCTATTTATTAAGGCGTTGGATATTTATTTTTTATTTTGTATGCGCATGGGCACGCGATTATGATATTTGTATTTGGACATTGTATTGGGTATGCCTGACTCTTTGGGCGCCCGCCCATTAGCTTTATTTCTATTTTGTGATAAAGCAAACTCAAAAGCCAAAAGCATGCTATTTTGTAATTTGGGCTATTATTTGAGCTTGAAGATGATTAATACATAAAATACATGCTTTGTGGAGCACTCACACAATGCATGGGGGGAGATTGCACCCAATTGGTCTCTTGTTCATGTCGTGCATGCTTTCTACCTTGAGTTTTGTGCAAAAAGTAGAGTTCTTTTGTTCTTGGGGGCCTTCCGGCGCTCACTATGCGAGCATACATCATTCGATCTGTGCACCAGTATTCCACCTCTGTCTGCATGAAAGAACATTTTGTCTCCTTGGCAAAGATTCTATGCTACCTTAGTACATCAAACACATACCTCATGTGCCAAAGACGATCCTTCAGTGATCTACTATAGATGAGGATGTCATCAAAGAAGATCAACACAAATCTGAAAAGAAAGGGCTGAAGTATTTTGCTCATTAAGCTCTAAAAGGTGGCCAGTGCATTAGTTAACCCGAAAGGCATGACCAAGAGATGATAAAGCCCCCGATCAGTCTGAAATGATGTTTTGACCTCATCCCCTGCCCTCATACGGATCTAGTGATAGCTTGACCTCAAATCTATCTTCGTAAAGTACTTAGCCCCCTTGAGTTCATCTAGCAAATCATCTATGCGTGGAATGGGGTACTTGTTCTTCACGGTGATCTTATTAAGATCCCTGTAGTCTATGCACATCTTGAAAGATCCATCCTTCTTTTTGACCAATAACACAAGGGAAGCATATGGTGAAGAACCTAGCTCAATGAATCCCATGTCCAATAATTCTTTAACTTGTTTGGCACCTTCTTTGTTAAATATGATCAATGCCCCACCCTCATTAGGTGCTACCAATGATCCATGGTGCTCAAAGTTGTAAGGCCCCCATTATGAGGAGAAGCCAAATGTGAGCCTAGACATTGGTTGAGTCCTAACTTGTATATCAGATGAGGTCTATGTGACCGGATGGCAAAAAGGTGACCGTTGTGGGTCTAATCTTTGGGTTAGATGGAGTGGTTAAGCTGGTAGCAACTCGAGGCGCATTGCATCGAGTTGCGGTGTAAGGGAGTTAAAAGGGGCCCCTATTGTGCGTTCTTAAATGGTGACCTCAAGGAGGAGGTGTACGTGGCTCAGCCACCAGGGTTTGAGGCCCCCCATTCTGAGAAGAACAAAGTGTGTAAGCTGAAGAAGGCATTATATGGGCTGAAACAAGCCCCCAGAGCATGGTACCAGCGGATAGATAAGTTCTTTTTAAACCTAAACTTCAAAAGATGTGCCTCATATGCTAACTTGTATGTTTACAGGGATGGTAAAAAGTCCGTAGTGATTGTCCTATATGTGGATGACCTTCTTATTACAGGTGACTATGAAGATATGTTTACAGGTGACCTTCTTATATGTGGACATTGAGGGGGGGTGTTAGATATGATCAATGCCCCACCCTCATTAGGTGCTACCAATGATCCATGGTGCTCAAAGTTGTAAGGCCCCCATTATGAGGAGAAGCCAAATGTGAGCCCAGACATCCGTTGAGTCGTGACTTGTATATCAGATGAGGTCTATGTGACCGGATGGCAAAAAGGTGACCGTTGTGGGTCTAATCTTTGGGTTAGACGGAGTGATTAAGCTGGTAGCAACTCAATGGTTAAGGGAATATTCCCTAGAATATTTCCTGGCCGACTAGTTGAGGCTCATATGGTAGGTCGGTCAGCAGAACCTAACGACCTTCGCGGGCTATAAAAGCTAAACCCCTTCGCAGCCATCTCTCACTCATCTTTCACCCACCAGTCAGAGTTGTTGTTCCAACTAGCCTTAAGCTCTTTACCTATCTTCTGTCTAGATCGCCATCTAAGCTTCACACAGTGGAAGCGCACGGGTGGACAGAGCCATCTTTGTATCAGTTGTTTGGAGTTAAAGAATTTGCTGATTCTCCTCTTATCTGTTGTGTGCTCTCTATCTCTTTATCAGATTCTGTTCGCTGTACCGTGTAATATTTTTCATGGTATCAGAGCCCAGGGGGCTCTAGAGATCGGAGAGTGTGCAAGAGGCAAAAGCTTCAACAGCAAGAGGCAAAGGCTTCAACAGCAAAGAGAAACTATGTCGATTTCCAGAAGCGGTTCTGGCGCATCAGGAAGATGTGCAGGAGGTGGTGTTGCTGTACCGGCTATTCAAACACTGAGGATTCGTCCAGCAACCTTCAACGAAGGCAAGTTAGATGGTACAAACTACACCTTGTGGAAGTTCAAAATTACAACTATCCTTGATTCTTATGAGCTTCTGGAGACTGTGCTGGGGACTGACGCAGAACCACAGCCTACCCCTAACCCATCAAATCCTAGTGTGATGATTCCTCCGAATGTAGATCTTCTACGAGCTTGGAAACGAAGAAATGCAGATGCATTGTGTGCCTTAGTTACAAGCTGTTCTGACAGTGTTCTGACTTTGATTCAGCATACAACCAAAGCATCAGAGGCTTGGAATGTACTAAGGAGTCAATATGAAACACGAAACCAAAGAAGGATTCAAAACTTGGAGAATCAACTAGCAGCGGAGAAGTTTGCTAAAGGAAAGACGGTTGAAGCATTCATCACTCGGATTAAGAATCTGCGCGACCAGATGGCTGGCGCTGGGATACAAAGGACTAGCGAAGAGCTAGCTCGGAGGTGTCTTCAGATTTGTCCACAAAAGTTTGATGGACTAGTAACTGCCCTTAATACTCAGGTGAGACCTCAAGCTTTGACTTTTGAGGAGTTTTGTGCATTATTAATGGAGGAGGAGTTGAGACTGAAAGCCCGAGAAGGAAGCAACAATGGAGATGCTGGATTCTCTGCCAATGCAAAAGGCAAAGGTGGTTCCTTCACCAAAAATGATGGTGACAAAAAGAAGAAGGGCGGAAAGAAGAAGTTTCAAGGAGAGTGCTTCTACTACAAGAAGAAAGGACATGCAATTGTAGATTTTCGTGTCAAGAAGGCAGATCAAAAGAATGGTACCCTTAAAAGTAAAGGGAAAGAGACAGCCAATACGACTGAAGCAAACTTGGAATTATTCATGGCGACCATTGAGGAAGTGTGCTCCTCGGCGCAAGAAGAATCTGCCACTGACTCATGTGTGTTGGATAGTGGGGCCTCCCGTCACATGACCAACAAGAAAGGTCTATACAGTCCTATGCAGCCTCTACAAGAATCCATCACTGTGACGATTGGAAATGATGCTAAATGCCCTACTGCGAGCACAGGTACTATTTCTTTTGTTGCTGCAAATGGTGAAGTCAAAAAGCTTTCAAATGTGTTGTATGCTCCCGAAATTAGGAGAAATCTCTTATCAGTTGCTTCCATAACTGATCTTGGTCATGAAGTGAGGTTCAAGAAGACAGATGCAGAAATTCTTGATAGTGCTGGCACAATTATTGGCAAAGGAGAAAGAAGGAACAACCTGTATGAGCTAAGTGCTCTTACGGCCACCGCTGGAGTGGGCACAAGTAAGCTTTGGTATGAAAGGTTTGGACACCTCAGATTTGCAATGTTGAAGGAGATGCAAAAGCAAGGTATGGTTGCTCACCTACCTATAATAACTGAATTGAAGGAACCATGTGAAGCTTGTATGATGGGCAAGCAATAGAGAAAGGCATTTCCACAAGAAAGTAAGAATAGAGCACAGGCTCCTCTAGAGTTGGTGCATGCTGACTTGTGTGGTAAGATGCCTACACAGGCCTTGGAGGGATCTTCTTATTTTATGTTGATTGTCGACGACTACAGTAGGAAGATGTGGGTGTACTTCCTTCGTGATAAGGCTCAAGCTTTTGGTAAGTTTAAAGAATGGCTAAAACTTGTTGAGAATGAAACACAAAAAAGTGTGAAGAAATTTAGAACAGATGGTTGTGGTGAGTTCAACTCAAAGGAGTTTGAAGGCTTTTGCAAGAGCAAAGGGATCAAGCGTCAATTGACGACGCCTCACACACCTCAGCAAAACGGTGTTGTGGAACGCAGGAATTGCACCATTGTGGAGATGGCAAGATGCATGCTAAAGGGCAAGGGATTGCCTAACCATTTTTTGGCTGAAGCTGTTAATACTGCAGTCTACATTCTAAATCGGAGCTACACAAAGGCTCTCAAGGGAAAAACACCCCATGAGGCTTACACTGGTAAGAAACCATCTGTCTCACATTTCAAAATTTTTGGATGTGAATGTTATGCACATGTTCCAGATGAGAAGAGAAAAAGTTACAACCAAAAAGCAAAAAATGTATCTTCTTGGGTTATAGTGATGAGCAGAAGGCTTACAAATTATATGAACAAGAGGAAAAGAAGATCATCGCAAGCCGTGATGTGGTTTTCAAGGAGGAGCCACATACAGTGGAGGAGGAGAAGGCAAGTTCTTCCACTTTATCATCTAGCGAAGAAGTAGTCCACTATGAACCTGTCCCGAGAGCTATCCCTATCCTTAAGGAGGAGGAAGCATCATCTTCAGATGATGAGGAAAAAGTTCACCAACCTGACATTACCCCACCAGAAAAGCCATTGCCGCATTGGGTGAAGCACCTCTATGACCACAATAATCCTATGCTTGCATCTGTTGAGGAGAAGGCAGATGGACCAAGGAGGTCTCAGAGAATAGAGGAGCAAAGGAGGGCTTCTGCTCACATAGTCAATATGGCCTTGATGGTTGAGATTATGAGAGAATTAAAGGATCCAACTGACTTAGAAGAAGCACTTGCAGATCCATCATGGAAGGCTGCTATGCAGGCGGAGTATGACAGCATAATGAAGAATGACACTTAGGAGCTAGTGGATCGACCAGCAAAGCGGAAGGTTATTGGCACCAAGTGGATCTGGAAGGTGAAGTACAAGGTTGATGGTACCTTAGAAAAGTACAAAGCTAGACTGGTTGCCCAAGGATTTTCACAAGTTGAAGGGTTTGATTTTCAAGAGTCATTTTCCCCAACTGCCAGAATGACCACTATTCGCACGGTACTTGCAGTGGCTGCCCACAAGAAGTGGCCAGTGTACCAAATGGATATTAAATCAACGTTCTTAAATGGTGACCTCAAGGAGGAGGTGTACGTGACTCAGCCACCAGGGTTTGAGGCCCCCCATTCAGAGAACAAAGTGTGTAAGCTCGAGAAGGCATTATATGGGCTGAAACAAGCCCCTAGAGCATGGTACCAGCGGCGGATAGATAAGTTCTTTTTAAACCTAAACTTCAAAAGATGTGCCTCAGATGCTAACTTGTATGTTTACAGGGATGGTAAAAAGTCTGTAGTGATTGTCCTATATGTGGACGACCTTCTTATTACGGGTGACTATGAAGATATGATCAACCAAACTCGAAAGGCTTTGAGTTCTGAGTTTGAAATGACAGACTTGGGCTTGCTGCACTATTGTTTGGGGATTGAAGTCTGGCAAGAGCCAGGAAAGATCTTCATCTCTTAGAAGAAGTATGCATGGGAGATCTTGAAGGCATTTGGCATGACCGAGTGCAAGGAGATAGCTACACCTATGGAGGTGAATGCAAAGTTATCCATCGAGGATACATCAGCACTAGCAGACATTGGGAGGTATAGGAGGTTGGTCGGCAGTCTGATCTACTTATGTAACACCAGACCAGATATCAGTTTTGTTGTTGGTGTTTTGAGTAGGTTCTCAAACAAACCTCATCAGAGTCATTGGAAGGCTGGGATGCGGGTGCTTAGATACTTGAAGGAAACTCTTGACTATGGTATCACATACAGTTTCGGAACTTCTCTTATGGGGAACTGTGACTCAGATTGGGCAGGAGACAGTGATTCCAGGAAGTCAGTTTTTGGTTATTATTTCTCTTTGGGTTCAGGAATTTTCTCTTGGATTAGTAAGAAGCAGCCAACAATGGCATTGTCTTCTATCGAAGCAGAGTACAAGGCAGCTTGTTTTGCTGCATGTGAAGCAGTATGGTTGAGAAGGATTCTATGGCATATGGGAGTGCAGGATGAAGAACCAACTGTGCTAAGATGTGACAATCAGAGTTGCATCGCCATTTCCAAAATCCCAGTGTTTCATGCACGCACCAAGCATATAGAGATCTAGTATCACTATGTGTGTGATTTGATAGAGGATGGGATAGTGGAACTGGCCTACTGTCCAACAGAGGAGAATGGAGCAGATATCTTCACCAAAGCACTTACAAAGGATCTGCTTCAAGTTCATCTTCAGAGACTCGGCATTGGGCCAAGGAGATAGTTTACCTATGGGTGGACATTGAGGGGGGGTGTTAGATATGATCAATGCCCCACCCTCATTAGGTGCTACCAATGATCCATGGTGCTCAAAGTTGTAAGGCCCCCATTATGAGGAGAAGCCAAATGTGAGCCTAGACATTGGTTGAGTCCTGACTTGTATATCAGATGAGGTCTATGTGACTGGATGGCAAAAAGGTGACCGTTGTGGGTCTAATATTTGGGTTAGACGGAGTGGTTAAGCTGGTAGCAACTCAATGGTAAAGGGAATATTCCCTGGCCGACTAGTGGAGGCTCATATGGTAGGTCGGTCAGCGACCTAACGACCTTCGCGGGCTGTAAAAGCTAAACCCCTTCGCAGCCATCTCTCACTCATCTTTCACCCAGTCAGAGTTGTTGTTCCAACTAGCCTTAAGCTCTTCACCTATCTTCTGTCTAGATCGCCATCTAAGCTTCACACAGTGGAAGCGCATGGGTGGACAGAGCCATCTTTGTATGAGTTGTTTGGAGTTAAAGAATTTACTGATTCTCCTCTTATCTGTTGTGTACTCTCTATCTCTTTCTCAGATTCTGTTCGCTGCGCCGTGTAATATTTTTCATTCTTCTATTTCACACCTAGATAATATGTAAGGTGGCTTGTTCACAGGCTTTGACTGAGGCTCCAAATCTATGGGATGATCAACCGCCCTATTAGGGGGTAGTGTTGTAGGTACTTGGAAGAGGTCCTTATACTCTTCTGAAAGAGTTCTCAATGCTGAAATCTTTACTGTTTTAGTGGACTGATATGAATTTTCTTTATTTAACTGCAATACAAAGATTTGGGACTGTTTCTTGAACTCTTTCTTGAGTTGTTTGCTAGTAATGAGATGAAATTCACTATTATTTTGAATTCCTTGTAAGTGAATGAGCTATCCCGCACTGACAAACTCCATATACAGCAAGGAAAATTCCATGGTTATAGTCCCCAAAATTTTCAGCCAATCACAACCCAAGACAACATCTATAGGCCCCATTTCCAATGCAATTAAATCCATTTGCTATCCAAAATTTTTAGCAAGCTGAATATGCATAGCAAGGCATACTTGTGTGCTAATTTCTTCATCCCCGTTGGCAACTTGCACCTTCAATGGCTATTGTAAATCAGTGGGAAAACACTTCAGCCTATCCATGATTGCTCTATTAATGAAACTATGAGTGCTACCACTGTCTACGAGTATAAACACATCCTTCCCATGAATTTGGCCCTTAATACGCAATTTATTAGGGCTTCTGGATCCTGTCCAAGCATCCATAGATATGGTATAAGTAGTGGCAGCATGTATTTTAGCATGTGGTTTGTTCTTTCTACCCATACCTTGTGATACATGGCCACTGGGGTCAAAAAACACCATATTGGGGAATATGGGAATTTCCCTTAAGTTTGGGACACGTGGTCAAATTTTTGGATTTGTTATAACTTGAACACTATAACTCCAAATTGAGCACTCTATAGCTCAATAGATTATGTTTTTCAAGCGCTTTCCAATGATAGGTAACATCATATGGCTTTGAGAAACTTATGGGCATGTTATCTCTGTGCCACCTTTTTAGTATTCAAAAAATGGGAATTGGGAGATTCCCAAACTCACTAATATTGTATTAAAAGGAAAAGATTCAGTAGGGTCAAAGAACTCTTCTTGACCAAACTCTTCATCAGCATCATCTATTTCAACAGTCATCATAAAAGCATGTGTATCCTCAAGGTCCTCCTCTGAGTCCTCAAATACCAATATACTGTGAACCCGTGCCTTAGCATTTCTAAAAGCACATTTTGAGGCATGATCAGCTGTATACTTCTCGCCACACTTGAAACAAAGCCCCTTTTCCTTTCTTTCTTTATACAAATCCATGGGAATAGAATTTGGACTGCCAAAGGCTGAAGCATTTTTATTTCTGTTGTCCCCTTGCCTATTATCCATTCTTGGGCTGTTTGCTATCCTTAAATTACCTTGTGGTCTTGAGGCATTAAAAGTGGGGTATGTGGGGATCTTTGGAGTACTGAATGGCATGTTACCACCACCATAACTTGCCACAAACTACCTCGGCCTTACAGCACCTCTTTGCTGTCCAAAATATGATTGCATATGTCCTCTTTGCTGCCCAAACACAGGCTGAGATGCTCCTCTTTGTTGTCCATGCTGAAATGAAGCATCCCGACGATACTTGCGAGAGTACCTCTCAGCCAATTCAATAGCTTTGAACAAATCCGATGGGTTTTGAATTGAAACATCAGTTGAGAGTTGGGGATCCAGCTCGTACACATACTTGTGTAACTTGGCATCATCACTAATCGATTTAGCATACATGGTAAGGTTGAGGAACTGATTTGTGTATTCTCTAACAGTAAGACCACGCCGTTCAAGGCCATACCATTGCGGGCAAGCTTTTCTTTCTCCACCGGTGAGACAAATACTTGCACCATGAGTGCTTTGAATGCTTCCCACGTGTTCACTTGTGCTGATTTTCTCTTTTAATGTACCTCCACCATGTATGTGCAAATCCTTCCAAGTGGATTGTTGCGAAATGGATCTTTTGGTCATCATTACGGGGCAAGATGTCAAAATAATCCTCGAGCTTGGAGAGCCACTCTTTGAGTTTAGCTGGAGATGATGACTAACCATTAAATTTTGAGAAAATAGTCTTGTCTCTCAGCTCTCTTTCATGATTAGGTGGCTGTCCCATATGTCCAAACTGAGGCTAATCTATGTGGCTACCCAAAAATGAACATTGTTAGAGAAATTTTTGCCAAAAGATGGCTGAACTCGCATAGATGGCATGGGCCCTTGTGATGACTGAAAATTTCCCCTCATTGCATTGTTCATGGGCTTCTCTTGTCCATGTGAAGGCTCTCCCTGTTCAAAAGCCGTATTAGGGATGCCCACTCTCCCCAAAATGCCTTGGGAGTTCATATTTGTTGCATTCACTAATGGGCGCAGCATGCATACCGGATCTATCCTCATGTTCCTTCCCTTTCATTTGGAATTCCATCCACTTAGTGAGCTGGTCAGCAAGGGTGTCCATAATGGTCTTCATTTGACCAATGCCTTCCATCAATTCTCTATGCCTCTCAGTATGCCTTGTCTCATGAGAACTAAGGGTGTTCGTGAGTGCGTTGAGGTCCCCCACATCATGAGAGTAATCTTCATCTTCCATCTCAGGGGTATTTTCAGCCCTCGAGGCATGTGCATCCCTTATTTGTTGTTGGAAATCATCATTTGCCTTAGTTTTTCCCTTATTCCCTGCCATGGTTAGATGCAGTCCTGTGAGACCACCTGTCACTGTTTTACCCGTAACTTGAGCTAGGAAGCTCCGATTGGCCTACTTTTTTGTTTAAGCTAGAGCCAAGGATGCCCTCTTCAAACTAAGCATAAGCATGCTGCTACAAGTTTATTATAGAAAATTTTGCAATAGCAAATCTGTGGCTGTTTTATGCAGTCCTGCACCGTGTTTGAGAGCAGTAGGGGACTGTTTTGGCTTGTAAGGGATGGGTAGTGCCCAACTAAAGTGTCAAACCAATAGGGGGATTTCTGAGGTTTGCAAAAAGTCTTTGGGGCCTACTCTTCAATGCTGGTACTCACTCTTTACCTCTGAACTGTCTAAAAGATGCCTATAGCACCCTGTAGGAATTCAAGCGAGCTGGAATATGGTCCCTTCATCTATTGTATGTCTGCAACCGCTTCTCCCATGGCACCATACATTGCTTCAGCATATATATACATGCTCTACACCATAACATCGCTGCTGAGTATGAAAATGAGCATTCCCATGATCGTGTCACTCACAGATGAGCATCATAAATGCAATGTTTGTTGCATTTACTGTCATAACTGCATACATGACTGCATGTGTCATTGATTCTTAGTCATACATCATTGCAAGTACATCAGTGATACATCCATATGCCATATACATCAGTGGTAGAATCCCAAGTACATCAATATGTCATAGACATCAATGGCATCATCATGACTTGCCAATTCTCACTGTCCCCAAAATATCCTTGCACTTGCAAATAAGTTCCGGCTTTGGATCACCAAGAGGTGGGCAAAGTGCCCCCGAGCCAATTTTCTTGCCACCTCCTGGCATCGGGCTTTTTCCTCACCCGGAGTATACATGGCAGACATTTATTAATTAAGCAATCAACATGCTATGCATGGGAGCTTGAAAGTTATTATTTTCATGAAGTGCATGGAATTGAGTTAGGAATAAGGAGAAGGCTTACCAAGCAGTGACTCACTGCTAACTCACCTCATTTACAATGGATTTCAAAGATTAATTTGTGCTCAAACAATCATCACAAGTCAAGAGTTTAAGGTGAGGCAATCAGTAAATAGTATGAGAATTTTCAGCATAGAATGGATCATTCTGAATGCAAGGAAGCCTAAGAGAGGACGGAAATTAAATTGGCAGCATGTAAGCATTGAAATCTTGAAGAAAATGCATGATTGACTACTTGAATCTCTTCCAACAATAGGCTTTTAGGCTCAGCAAAGAGGATGGAATTAAAAGAGATTTCAAGAGTCAATTACCTCTTTGATGGGTGAAGACGTGCTGAGAATCAATGGCCAATGTCCCATGATTGCTCTCCAATGCTCCCATTAGCTCCATGATGACAATTTCAGCCAAGAATTGAGTCTTCAAGCTTGATTCTTCAATGGGAGAATGAAGGGTTGAACTTTAGTAGTTCTCAGCGCATGCCTTGAAGGTAATAGAAGAAGAATGCCTCAAAATCTCACCCCATAATGCCTTCCCGTTCTCCAAAGCTCTTCCAATTGGGTAGGCAAGCTCCGTTGATGGCAAGGAGTCAAATCTTAAAGCCCCTGGACCTAATCTTGAAGAGAACTTGAAGAAATTGAAGGTCGTGGTCTATGGCTATGGCTGCCCCAAATGTCTAGCTTGCATTCTTGCCTCCATATTCAAATACAGGCTTCTCGATGCTTGCTTCTTCAAAGATTCTTGTAGGCACAAGTTCTTGGGACGAAGGAAGGCAAAAGCCCTCAAGAATCAGTGAGTTTTGAAGAAGAATCCATGGCTGTCCATGGCCGGCACATGTTAGGGTTTTAGAGGTTGAAGGATGTCCAAGAAGATGAGAAGGAGGCTTTAGACTTGCAAGAACCAACTACTAGATGGTGGGGAAGAAGGCCAAGATGAAGGAGAAACTTGGTGTGCTGCTGCTTTTCCCTATATTTTTGCCCAAAATTTGTGTCGAAAATTGCATGTTGTACACAGGAGGGAAGAAGGAAGCTCAATCACCCAATTGGGTACTTGACATGAAGAATGAGGCCTCCTGGAAGCTGTGGTAGAGAGCATCTGATCATTGGAGATGGAAGGAAGAAGATCTATGTTGTTTCTCCTCCATGGAAGCTTGGCAGGATCTTGAGAATGAAGAGAGAGAAGACTCCATGTGAAAACTAACCAAGACCAACTCTTCCCCACTTCTTGTGACCACTGTTTCTAAAAATTTACCTTCAAATTTGGCCCAAAATGATCCATGAGCTACCAAATCCAGTCTTCCAGCCTCCAAACTTGGTCCAAGGACTCCATTAATGCTCCTAACTGATGTCCTCCCAATCCTTGATCCTTGGGTCCATCAGTGCTCCTGTCCCTCTGTACCTGAAGCTTCTTGGATTTTTAAACTAAAAAGGATGGTAACTGTGAGAAATGCGGGATCTAGAGCATGGCAAAACCGAAAGCTATAGAGGATGAAATGAGAAGTGTGGACTCATGATGGAAAGGACACTGTTTGATACACAAGTGAATTAGGTTCCAAGATTGAGACTTGGACTCATAAACACAATCTTGTGTATGTGGACAATGACATTGACACTTCACTGAAAAGAAAAGAGTACTACCATTGCATTAAGAAAAGGAAGCAAGTACAATGCTTTATAGGAAAGTAGGAAACTGCAGTAAGCACCATTGTGCATATGGGATAAGTTAGCCTGCATATCCTTGACCCTGAAGCTCCATACAAAGAGGCTATTTTAGTGAGTGTGATTTCTGATTCTCAACACCCCTCCTCAATCACAACTAGAAAGGCACAAAGTGTGTAGAGGCTGTAATGAGAACCACCTGCAAAGTGTGGGCACACCACAAACATGGTAGACACCAGAGACTATTGCAGAAAAGGCTAAGTGTGGGCACCAAAACATGATGGACATCCAGAGGCTGTAACAGGGGCCTCACAAAGTGTACAGGGACTGTAATGCCAAGTTACATAAGGAGTTTTACAAAGCTTATGGCAGGAAGCATTAGGACAAGGAAATACAAGGCTTTTTAAAACAGTCTATCAGAGTTATGAGAGTAGAAGGACTGATGAGTCTTGTCCTTCCGATCCTGGTGGTCTTCATCTTCATCATCTTCTTCCTTTGCTCCATTTTCTTCTTCTTCTTTGACTACGACTAGATAGGCCTTTTGGGATCTCTTTCTTGCGTGGCAGAACTTCTTGGTGTGTCCGATCCTTTTGCAGAAGTCATAGAAGAGCTGATCCTTCTTGCCTTTGTACCTGTTGCCAACATATAATGCATGCTCATCTCTAGAGGTACTTGGTTCTTCCTTAGTTTTTAGCTTCTTTTCCTCTTCTAACAGTGATGCCTGGATATCAACAAGTTCAGGACTTGGCATGTTGATTAAAGTTGTTGATACATTATTATATTCAGGAGGCAAACTCTTAAGTAGAACACCAATGTAAACATCTTCATCCATTTTAATGTTGATTCCTGCAAGTTGGGTTAGGAGTCCTTCCATGTAATTAAGATGTGTGGCAAGTGATGTACTGGACTTCATTTCAAGCCTGAAGAACTCAATCAGGAGACCATACTTTGATGATTTAGATTGTGCACCGAATAGGGTGTCAAGTCTTTTCCATGTATCCTGTGAGGTCTCACAGTTATCCACATGATGGATATAACTGTCGTCTAGCTCCAGTTTGATAATGGCCTGGGCTCTATCATCATTCTTTTGCCAAGTAGTTGCAAGGTCCGCGTCCTGAGGTTTCTTCTCTTTGCCATTTATGATGGCCCAGAGACCCTTTTTCATCAAGATGAGCTTGATGCGGGTTTGCCAGGTATGAAACCCAACTCCTTTAAATCGAACATTTGAAAAATCTTTTCCCATGTTGAGGTTGCAAGATCAGCAGCAAATCAATACCAGAATTCTGAGATTTTATCAGTAGAAGAGCAGAATGCAGTGTGTCAAGAGACATAGTTAGTGACATAGTTAGAGACATATGTTAGTGTTGATGTTGAGCTTGATTCTTCTTGTTTGGGATTCTTTTGGTCGTTCTTCAATCTTCTCAGGTCCTTCCCCTCCTTGATTTGATGCTGGGTCAATGGATTAGAGTGACAAAGACTTGGGTTGAGTGTCAGGAGAAAGAAAAAACTGAGAAAAAAAAGCTTGAGAAATTTTGGCTATGGTGGAATTAGGGTTTCTGAAATAGGGGCCTGGTTTTTTCAACATTGCAAGAGCTATACTTGATCATTTTCAAAAATTTTTACATGCCTAGGAAGCTGACTTCATGGGCTATCAAAGCCCCATGATAATTGTCAAGATCGTGGACTGTATGCAGTACGCAGGCAGCTCGAACGAATTCGGCGCAGTTCAGGACAGATTTCCGCGATTTCCGCAATGCTGGAGTCAGGGTGTAGTAATGTAGTCGATTTTCATGCCAGGATGAAGCGCCTTGAGTAGAGGAACAACTCCCTAGAAGAAATCGTGGGCTAAGATGGCCTATAGAGTAAGATATAGAAGCTCCAAGTGCTGTATGTCCTGTCTGGCTATGGCAGACACAGAGCAGAGATTGACAGTTTAAGCAATGCTGAGCTACAGATGGTCAAATGTCCTGGATTGATGTGATACAGGGAAGCTTTGTGAGTTGGGGAATACTTTTCCAAAAGGAAGCTCCAAGAGATTTGACCTGTGGAGTGAGATATAAGCAGCTCAATCTGACAGGGTGCTGCTGGCTATGGCTGCCATGGAAGCTTCAGTGAGAGTAGAGTTGGGAGATGAAGTCATGAGCTCACATTGAGCTAGACTGAGGTTGAGAGGAATCAAGAGAGGCTAGAGAAGCAATGCCATGCCCAACTGGGCTCTGATACCATGTGAGAAATGCGGGATCTAGAGCATGGCAAAACCGGAAGCTATGGAGGATGAAATGAGAAGTGTGGACTCATGATGGAAAGGACATTGTTTGTTACACAAGTGAATTAGGTTCCAAGATTGGGACTTGGACTCATAAACACAATCTTGTGTATGTGGACAATGACATTGACACTTCACTGAAAAGAAAAGAGTACTACCATTGCATTAAGAAAAGGAAGCAAGTACAATGCTTTATAGGAAAGTAGGAAACTGCAGTAAGCACCATTGTGCATATGGGATAAGTTAGCCTGCATATCCTTGACCCTAAAGCTCCATACAAAGAGGTTGTTTTAGTGAGTGTGATTGCTGATTCTCAACAGTAACTGAGCATGTAAGGTAACTAAATGGATCAAAACTAGAGCTTTGATACGACTTGTAATGAAGAGGACATAAGAGAGGGAGAAGAAAAGAGAGAGAGAGTGCAGAAGAGAGAGAAAGACTGTGATGAGGAGAGAGATTTACTAGAAAAGGAGAGAAAGACAGAAAGAGAGAGAAAGAAGACATGAAAGCTAGGAGAGAGAGAGAGATGAAGATGAAAGGAGACTTGTAATATGATCTGATGCAAAAATCAAGTCCCTAACACCTTATATACTGTTAGAAATGCGGGATCTAGAGCATGACATAACCGGAA
Source organism: Lygodium microphyllum (assembly GCF_053477565.2). Taxonomy (NCBI): domain Eukaryota; kingdom Viridiplantae; phylum Streptophyta; class Polypodiopsida; order Schizaeales; family Lygodiaceae; genus Lygodium; species Lygodium microphyllum. Next base: position 74,778,536 of record NC_141164.1, on the reverse strand, counting down.
GCTATGGAGGATGGAAGGAGAAGTGTAGACTCATGATGGAATGGACACTATTTGTTACACAAGTGAATTAGGTTCCAAGATTGAGACTTGGACTCATAAACACAATCTTGTGTATGTGGACAATGACATTGACACTTTACTGAAATGAAAAGAGTACTATCATTGCATTAAGAAAGGAAGCAAGTACAATGCTTTATAGGAAAGTAGGAAACTGCAGTAGGCACCATTGTGCATATGGGATAAGTTAGCCTGCATGTCCTTGACCCTGAGACTCCATACAAAGAGGCTGTTTGAGTGTGATTGCTAATTCTCAACACCCTTCCTCAATCACAACTAGGAAAGGCACAAAGTGTGTAGAGGCTGTAATGAGAACCACCTGCAAAGTGTGGGTATACCACAGACATGGCAAAACACCAGAGGCTATCGCAGAAAAAGCTAAGTGTGGGTACCATAAACATGGTGGACATCCAGAGGCTGTAACAGGGGCCTCACAAAGTGTACAGGGACTGTAATGCCAAGTTACATAAGGAGTTTACATAGCTTATGGCAGGAAGCATTAGGGCAAGGAAAAAATACAAGGCTATTAAAACAGTCTATCAGAAATATGAGAGTACAAGGACTGATGAGTCTTGTCCTTCCGATCCTGGTGATCTTCATCTTCTTCTTCCTTTGCTTCATTTTCTTCTTCTTCTTTGACTGCGACTAGATAGGCCTTTTGGGATCTCTTTCTTGCATGGCAGAACTTCTCGGTGTGTCCGGTCCTTTTGCAGAAGTCACAAAAGAGCTGATCTTTCTTGCCTTTGTACCTGTTGCCAACATATAATGCATGCTCATCTCTAGAGGTACTTGGTTCTTCTTTAGTTTTTAGCTTCTTTTCTTCTTCTAACAGTGATGCCTGGATATCAACAAGTTCAGGATTTGGCATGTTGATTAAAGTTGTTGATATGTTATTATATTCAGGAGGCAAGCTCTTAAGTAGAACACCGATGCAAACATCTTCATCCATTTTAATGTTGATTCCTGCAAGTTGGGTTAGGAGTCCTTCCATGTAATTAAGATGTGTGGCAAGTGATGTGCTGGACTTCATTTCAAGCCTGAAGAATTCAATTAGGAGACCATACTTTGATGATTTAGATTGTGCGCCGAATAGGGTGTCAAGTCTTTTCCATGTATCCTGTGAGGTCTCACAGTTATCCACGTGATGGATATAACTGTCATCTAGCTCCAATTTGATAATGGCCTGGGCTCTGTCATCATTCTTTTGCCAAGTAGTTGCAAGGTCCGCGTCCCGCGGTTTCTTCTCTTTGCCATTTGTGATGGCCCAGAGACCCTTCTTCATCAGGATGAGCTTGATGCGGGTTTGCCAAGTGTGGAATCCGACTCCTTTGAATCGAGCATTTGGCGAGTCTTTGCCCATGTTAGATTTACGGGAACAGTAGCAAATCAACTTCAGACTTTATTAGATTTGAGTAACAGAAGAATTGATTGAGAGACACAAGTGCTAAAAAGCACTAACTGAGTGTCAATGAATACCAAATCTGCAAAAGTCTTTTACTCCAAGTGATCTTCCCCTTCTTGATTTGATGCTGATGTCTTCAGATCTAAGTGATAGTACTTTAACGAACTTCAGAGAGTATTGCTCAGTGATTAAAATCACTGTTGATAACTTCAGTGAGAGAAACAGTGAAAAATGTCAAGATTTTGAAGCTTTTGGCTATGGTGGAATTAGGGTTTCTGAGATAGGGGCCTGGTTTTTTTCTTATTGCAGGAGCTTCAGTGCATCATTTTCAAAACTTTTTACATATCTAGGAAGCTTATGTCATGGGCTACCAAAGCCCCATGGAGATTGTGCAGATCGTGATCAGCATGCAGCGCGCAGGTGCCGCGAACAGAATCGACGCAGATCTGGACAGCGAGGTCGAATTTCTGCAATACTGGAGCCAGGGAGCATCAATGTCATTGATTATTGTGCCAAGATGAAGTGCCTTGAGCAGAGGAACAACTCTTCAGAAGAAATTGTGGGCTGAAATGGCCTGGTTGAAGAGTTATGGAAGCTCCAAGCAAGGTAGGTCCTGTCTGGCTATGGCAGACACAGAACAGAGATTGGGGATTTTCACAATGCTGAGCTCCAGATGGTCCAATGTCCTGGATTGATGTGATACAGGGAAGCTTTATGAGTTGGGGAATACTTTTCCAGAAGGAAGCTCCAAGAGATTTGACCTGTGGAGTGAGATATAAGCAGTTCAATCTGACAGGGTGCTGCTGGCTATGGCTGCCATGGAAGCTTCAGTGAGAGTAGAGTTGAGAAAAGAAGTCATACACTGACACTGAGCTGGATGGAGGTTCAAAAGAATCAAGAGAGGCTGGAGAAGCAATGCCATGCCCAACTGGGCTCTGATACCATGTTAGAAATGCGGGATCTAGAGCATGACATAACTGGAAGCTATGGAGGATGGAAGGAGAAGTGTAGACTCATGATGGAATGGACACTATTTGTTACACAAGTGAATTAGGTTCCAAGATTGAGACTTGGACTCATAAACACAATCTTGTGTATGTGGACAATGACATTGACACTTTACTGAAATGAAAAGAGTACTATCACTGCATTAAGAAAGGAAGCAAGTACAATGCTTTATAGGAAAGTAGGAAACTGCAGTAGGCACCATTGTGCATATGGGATAAGTTAGCCTGCATGTCCTTGACCCTGAGACTCCATACAAAGAGGCTGTTTGAGTGTGATTGCTGATTCTCAACATATACTAGTCATTGTAGCTAGTATTTTCCCCTTATTAAATCCCCCTCTCTTACACTAGGGGTAGTCTCCTCTTGATTCGAGCTCTTGGAAATTTTCTCCTCATTAGGGGAGTTTTGAGGTCTCAAAAATGCCATGTAAGCAATCCTAGAGAGAGAAAATATTTTAGAAAATAAAATCATTTTTTATTTTTAAAAACTTTTATATTTTGATAAGTAAATATATAAATAATTATTAATAAGTCATTGTCGGGATATTCTCGTGGCCACATCAAACCTAGAAATCTAGGCCGCCATAAAGGTGACAAAGATTGTCATAATAAAGATCTTACTCATCCTCATTAAAGTGAAAACTAATATTCAATTTGAATTTTGTTCGACATTTGATTACTTCCCTCCATTCTCACTCTCTTCTTTCTTTCCCATCCTTACTAGTTTCTTCTTCATTTTCCTTCTTGTTTCTAATTCACATACTTTTTCAATCCAATCTTCTAATCACATCCTTGGCTATGGATCAGCCATCCAATGATCTCTGTAGCTCTAGTAGGCCTCTCTATCATCTTCATATTGAGTTGGATAGTGAGTATGAACCAATAAGGAAGAGAACAAAACCCATTACCATTACAGAGTCTACGAACCATGTACTCAGGTTTGAAGGAAAGAAGAATCTTGATCTTTGGTTAGATACGAGGCTATATCCCAAAGATCCTAGCAAAAGTAGCACTCCGCCTTTCTATAATAGCTCTTCATTGTTGAGGTTCATTGGTGATGGTTATAATGGGTTTCAGAAAAGAATGTCCTCAAATTGGAGAACCATCTTTTATCAAAACATAACAACAAGTTATTGCAGCAGCTAGAAGGCTACCAACAGAGGATTCATTTGTTGGAGAAACACATCAAATTTTATCAATGAAAGAAAACTAGTTTAGGACTTCAAAATCGACAAAAGGCTCTTAGAAATATTGAGAGTCTCAGATGAGGAGGAGGTGGTTGTAGTTAAAGAATCCAAGGAGTAAGGTACATTTTTGTTCCACTTTAAAAATATGAAATATGACTTTGTTTATAATTAATTGAATTGATTTGTGATGTTGATTTTTTTTAGGTCTCTTCTTCAATCTAATGTAAGTGAAAGAGATTCTTTCAAAGCATCTCAGTTTTATTATCATCTTCTTCCTTCAATAGTTTCAAAAAATATTTTGGAGAAGAAAAAAGTTAAAAATGCAAAGAAATAATGCTTGGAGTCATTTATAAAGGATCTCCCTTTGGATACTGAGTTAGTGCAAAAGACACTAGATAATATTGGTATCAGTCGAGATGCTTATATACAACTTTTCTAGCTTTTACAATAAAATATGAAGCAATGACAAGTACGTAATTGCATACTTCCCTGACTTGCCCACCCTACTGTCAAGATTTTGGGAGAGAAGGAAGGAGTCTCGCTTGAAGCTTTCTTGCTTGCACAATGGGGGAAGACACACAAGGGTGGAGGCTGAAAACAGTTTTCCTCTTCTTAGTTGTGTAAGCCAAAAGAACACACGTACAAAGAAATAGAAGAACCCTATGTATGGGTCTCAAACCAAACTCAACTAACTAAGGTGGCATACTAACTGAGCCACGAACTAGAGTAGATAAGGATAGCTATCATGTAGCTATTATTCATCGGCGGTGTACCAACCGCGTCTGCAACTGACAAGTCGGTGACATAAGTACTCAACGGTCACCCTGGCGTATCACGAGTGGAGCTCGATATCTCAACACTCCCCCTCGAGCTCAATCCCAATTCCTGCACACCAAGCAGGTCTCTGAACTTGCGCAGCTTCTCTGCGCCCAATGCCTTCGTGAATATGTCAGCTACCTGATCCTCTGTGCTGACATAAACTAGATCAATAAGACCTAGTAAAACCCTCTCTCGCACATAGTGATAATGCACCTCAATGTGCTTTGTTCTAGCATGATAGACTGGGTTATTTGCCAAGTGTATACTACTCATGTTGTCACAATAAATGACAACTGGCCCGTCTGTAGACTGATGCATATCATAAAGTAGCTTATGCAACCAAGCTACCTCACATGCAGCCATTGCTGCACCCCTGTACTCCGCCTCTGTGCTCGACAAGGCAACTGTAGGCTGTTTCTTGCTGCTCCAAGTGACTGCAGCACTCCCGAAGGAGAACACATATCCACTGGTAGATCGTCTATCAGAAATGCTACCAGCCCAATCAGCATCAGTGTATCCATGCAACTGTATCTGAACCCCAGTCTCATAAAATAGTCCATACTGCAATGTGGACTTCACATACCTGAGTATGCGTCTAGCCGCATCCAAATGCGGTTTCCTTGGAGCCTGCATAAACTGACTTACCAATCCAACAACATAGCTCAAATCTGGCCTGGTAATAGTCATATAAATCAAACTTCCTACTATGCGTCTATACATAGTAGGGTCTTCTAGAAGCTCACCTGCATCTGTGCTCAGCTTCACATTCTGCTCCAAAGGAACTGAAATAGGCTTACAGCCTGTCATCCCATATTTGGACAGCATGTCCAATCCATACTGCCTCTGCAAGAGCTGTATCCCACTTGGTGATCTAATCACCTCAATGCCCAAGAAATAACGCAGCTCTCCCAAATCCTTCATCTCAAACTTCTGCTTCAATAGCATTTTCACATGAAGGATATCTTCATCACTGTCACATGTCATAATCAAATCATCAACATAAATGACAAGTAGCATAATACCTTTCTCTGTTTTTCTCACATAAAGTGAGAAATCTGCCTTGGAAATCTGAAAGCCAATAGTGACAAGATACTGTCCTATCTTGTCAGACCATGCTCTAGGTGCTTGCTTCAAGCCATACAAAGCTTTCTTCAACTTGCAAACAAACTCAGGATGAACAGCATGCACATAACCTGGTGGCTGCTCCATATAGACCTCTTCCTGCAAATCACCATGCAAGAAGGCATTCTTTACATCCATCTGATGTAAAGACCATCCCTTTGATGCAGCCATAGCAATGACTGCTCTTACAGTTGCCATCCTTGCAACTGGACTGAATGTTTCTTCATAGTCAATGCCATATGTTTGTGCATACCCCTTGACTACTAATCTTGCCTTGTATCTGTTCACAGAACCATCTGCATTGTGCTTCACCTTATAAACCCACTTACAGCCAATTGCATTCTTACCTTTAGGCAAAGGTACTAACTCCCATGTAGCATTTGCTTCCAAGGCATCCATTTCTTCATCCATGGCTTTCTCCCATTTTTCTTTTCCCATGGCTTGCTCAAAAGATGTGGGTTCTGGTTCCTGTATCACTTTGACCATATATGCATAGTGAATGGCTGTAAATCCATCATATTTCAGCCTATCCACAGGATACCTAGCTCTCGTAGACCTGCGCAAAGTAGGTTCACTCCCAGGTGCTCTCAAAACATCCCTGGTCTTCCTTACTCCAGGTGTAACAATAGAAGGAATACCCAACTCATCATCAATGCTCTGTTCTGAGCCACTGGATTCACCATCCACATAAGAGTGACCTGCATTCACATCAAACATGGGCTGATCAACCTTCTCTTTTCCTTTTCGTGATACCTGCATACCACTATCTGCATTACTTTGAGAAGATTCTCCTGATCTCAATCTGCCTGTCCATGGCGAAGAATGTGAACCATTGCTAGAGGACGCTCCAGGTCCACTAATATTTTGTGACTGCTGCTGTGAATTCTGTGCAGCATTACCATTTTGTGCATCTACATCATCAATCACATTTACTGGTTTATACTAGCTACTCATCTCATCAAAAACAACATCTCTGCTCACTGTAAACTTACGAGTAGAAGGGTTATAGCATCTATACCCTTTTTGTTGCAGAGAGTAACCAATAAAGATGCACTTCTCAGCTTTTGGATCCAACTTGGATCTCAGCTCATCTGGCACATGTACATAGGCAATGCAACCAAAAATTTTCAAATGAGAAATATCTGGTTTCCTACCAGTATACCTCTCCTCTGGAGTCATTCCATGTATTGCTGCAGTGGGAGTCCTGTTCATAATGTAGACTGCTGTAGCAACTGCTTCAGCCCAATAAAAATCTGGCAAGTCTTTTTCATTGAGCATGGCACGAGATACCTCTCCAATATGCCTGTTTTTCCTTTCTGCAATTCCATTTTGTTGTGGGGTATAACTGCATGAATATTGCTGCTTTATGCCATGCTCCTGCAAGAACTTTGCAAACTCATTTGAGAGGTACTCTCCCCCTCCATCTGACCTTAGGCATTTTATTTGCAGACCTGTTTCTTTTTCAGCCATAGCTTTAAGGGTTTTGAAATGCCCAAAAACTTCACTTTTCTTTTTCATAAAATACACCCAAACTTTTCTGCTATAGTCATCAATAAAAGTGACAAAATAATGACAGCCTCCAAGAGATGCAGCTTTAGTAGTCCACACATCCGAGTGGATTAATTCCAATGGCTTCTCACTCTCTTGAACATGTCTAGGAAATGGTTTCCTTGCCTGTTTTCCAAACTGACAGGCTTCACATACCTTATGCATTTCTGCAACCTTGAATTTTGGCAATCCTGCAACAATATTTTGGGCCTGCATTGATTTAAGTCGCTGTACATTAACATGACCAATGTGTTTATGCCAGATATCAATATCTGCAACTACACCGGTCCCATGTGCAAACATTGTTGCACTCAATTCAGACATGTCTGCATCCAATGTAAACATTCTGCCCTTCTTCTTTCCTTTTGCTATCAAGCGACCTTTATTTTTCATATCCTCAACAAAGCATCCATGAGGATTAAATCTGACCTGCAAGCCCTGCTCAACCATTTGACCAACAGAAACTAGATTCTTGGTGATATTCGGAACATGAAATACATCGGAGAGGTATTTCTTTTTCCCATTCTGCATAGACAAAGGTATTTTTCCAATTTGCACAATAGGATGTGCAGTATCATCACCAGTCTCCACAAATCCTGGTTTTTCCATTTTCCTTGCATCCTCCATCCATTCTGCATGACCTGTCATGTGGTTTGACGCACCTGAGTCAACATACCATACATCGTTGCTTTCTTCTGCACTTGTCACAGAATTGTTCATGTGCTGCACCATAAACAAATGCTCATTTCTATCATCACCCTGTCTACTAGAAGATCCATAATTTCCTTGTTGCAGTTTTCCATTCATGATGTCATTCTGCTTTTTGTAGCAGTCTTTAGCCATATGACCCATTTTACCACAATAGTAGCATTCAACATTACTGTTTGCATTTTGGCCTCTTTGCCATCCACCACGACCTCTTTGGCTCCCCCTGCCTCTAGAGTTACCACGTCCTCCTCCATAGGACTGATTTTCTTGAGTTTGTTGCATATTCTGATTTCTACCACGGCCTCCAAATCGGCCTCCTCTACCTCTGCCTCTACCTCTTCCAGCATTTGAGTAGAAGACAGCTTCTTTTGAAGTTCCTCCTGAAGAAGATGCACCACCATTTCTCTGCTCCTCAGAAATTAGAAGAGCAATTAACTCCTCAAAGTCCGGAAATCTTTCACGAACGGAAATGGATGTTCGAAACTGTGCATAATCCTTTCCTAGACCATTCAAGGTCACGGAAACTAAATCATCATCTTCCACTGGCGACCCAATGGAAGCAAGTGCATCTGCAATCTTCTTCACCTTCATGTGGTAGTCATTGATGCTCATATTTTCTCTTTGCACATTGTGCAACTCTTGCTTGAGCTACATTTTCCTGGCTTGCGTATTTGTGCTATACATCTTTGACAGAGTATCCCATGCCTCCTTTGGCGTACTTGCATCCTGAATATGCACAATCATAGAGTCTGAAATGCTGATAGACAGCCAGTACATAACTTTCCTGGCTCTCTCATGCCATGCTTTGAATGCCTGCATTTGCTGTTGATTGGGAACATCAGGAAGAACTGGTTCTTCTTCATTTCCTGCAACAAATTCCCAATATCCTTTTCCCATAAGGAAATTCGTCATTCTAAACTTCCATGCCTAGAAGTTGTTCTTGTCAAGATTTTCAGTGACAATCTGTGAAAGAGAATCAGACGCCATTACAGAATACTGCAAGAAATTCTGTTACTGCAAAAAAACACAACTTCACCCTCACAAGGGCAAATCTGCAAAACTGGCGAAAGTGGTATTTGACCACACAGTCACTTCCTAGTGACGATTTTGCATAAACAGGAACCAAGGATGATTCTGAAACTCCCAATGTCTCTGCGCACTAGCATACGATGCAATTTCTACAGTAACTTTTCACCGACCTGTAGAACAGTGGCTGCATAGCATAAAACTGAGCCTTTTCCTGAGTGCGTGCAGAAAACTTCCGTCTGCAATACAGGCCCCGAAATGGCCTCAAATAAAAAAAACAAGGTCGCCAAGGGCTAAAGCCCTATCCCGCAGCATATACTGCCCTCTTGCTTCACCGCGAAGGGCGTCTCAACCTGAGACAATGCACTCCTGCAATTTCCGGCTGTGCTACCTGCAGAGATCTGCTCCCAAAACAGAAAATGAAAGCAACACTGCTCCTCTTACCAGACTACCGCGAGCTTGGCTTGCTTTCTTGAGCTCCTTACCACGAACAAGGCTCTGATACCATGTCAAGATTGTGGGAGAGAAGGAAGGAGTCTCGCTTGAAGCTTTCTTGCTTGCACAATGGGGGAAGACACACAAGGGTGGAGGCTGAAAACAGTTTTCCTCTTCTTAGTTGTGTAAGCCAAAAGAACACACGTACAAAGAAATAGAAGAACCCTATGTATGGGTCTCAAACCAAACTCAACTAACTAAGGTGGCATACTAACTGAGCCACGAACTAGAGTAGATAAGGATAGCTATCATGTAGCTATTATTCATCGGCGGTGTACCAACCGCGTCTGCAACTGACAAGTCGGTGACATAAGTACTCAACGGTCACCCTGGCGTATCACGAGTGGAGCTCGATATCTCAACACCTACAATGCTTAATGATTAGATTCTATGACTTGTCACTAGAAGAGGCATAAGGAGTGGCTAGATTTGTGGTTAAACTTGATGAAAGTGTGATTCTAAAATGTACAAAACTAGAGAGGGTTTCTATTACCTTGATGAATAGAGCACTTTCATCAGATCATTACAATCACTCAATGTCATTTAGTGTTCAATCGGAACACAACATCTGGTGGCTAGGAGCATTCAAAGTAGATACAGAGGATTTTGATATATTGTATTGGGTTTTTCATCAAACACCAATACCTGATGTTATTAAGAGACAATAAGTAGGAGAAGAGCTATTTGTTGAAGGATTTGGGAGCTATAAGATTGAGTGACACATAGCTGGTGACTTAAAGACACTTAAATGTATGTGCAATTTATCAAAGGAGCCAACTCTAGATCTCCTTGCCTATATTGCATGTCCCCAGTCAGAGAGTTGAACTCAAGTAATTGGAATAGAGCTCCCTCTGGGCACAACAAGGATCCATAGTTTAAGCCAGTCCTAGATATTCCTTTAGTGAATGCCCATATCTGTACACTTCATGCACTTTGTAAGATAATTGAAAAGCTTGTTCATCTTTATATAGGATTTGCATGGAAGTTGAAGCCATTATCGGGTAGAACAGATGCTATAACAAAGATTGAAAAATTCTTATATGCAATTGGTGTGCATGGCATTAATATTGTTATTGAACCAGATTTTCAAAAGTCTAAGGATGGCAATTGTGTCTCCAAAAATCCATCTATTGGTGGAGTGAAGGCTAGAAGGTTCCTAGACTTTCATGGGAGACTTGAGTTGGTTCCTAGACTTTCATGGGAGACTTGGTAAGATAAACTCTAGGAATGGTGGCTCAACTATTAGATACAATCAATGGAAGTGGCTACATAATGCAGTTAAGGATCATGATGATAATGGACAAGCTTGGAATAGAAAAGCCAATGTTTGGGAAACACTAGACAATGTATTCTTTTATTGTGATAAAACAGAGTGAAATGATGATGATCTCAAAGACTTCAAAAACCAATTGAACCTTTTTAAAAAGGCAATGACAGAAGCTTGGGGTAATCAACACTTCACTCACTATATGGTAAGAAGTTTACATATGCATGTCTCTTTATTGTCTGACTCATATAGGATTTTCTAATTGAATTTCTTTATTTTTTAACTATGATGGTCAACCCAAGGTATGGAAAAATCACATTATCAAGCAAGAACAAAATACTTTAGACACACAAGACATTGAGGTGGAAGATACAAAGAAAATAGTTTATTAGAGGTCTTTCAATGGTTTTACATATAAATTTGGCACAAATTCAAGCTCAAAGACACGATCGCATCATGTAATACATCATCTTTAGCAAGGACTATATCCACTATTACCCAAAGAAGAAAAGAGGGATATTTAAACTCTTATGGAAAGCAAAGATATTCTGAATGGTTACAAACTAGACAAAGAGATGGAAAAAGATGGGTTTCAAGAACCCTTGACACCTTTTAGTCTAACTTTATTGTAGAAGATTCTTTAGTTTCAGGGAATTCACTGAGTCCTCTAAGGGAATCTTTTATTTCATCCCACTCGATGAGACCTCTAAATTTTAGGAACTCTTGTTTCCTATAGCCTGGAAGGAGCTTCAAATTCTTGGCATCTCCTATATGGGAGAGCAAATAAGAGGCAAGAACTCCAAAGTATCCTACCCTAAATCCACTGTATCTAGGCATAAAGCCAAAAACTCTTATAGCTTTTTCCTTCTCCACCAAAATTATCTTGTCTGAACCTCTATTGAAAAGATACATCAGTCCTCAAATCCTTCCAAACTTTCAAGGAAATCAAAGCTAAGAAGAAGGTTCTCACAGCATGTGAGGTGCCTCAAGGATATTAGAAGTGTATGCAATTCCAAAGCTGTCTTTTCATAGGCTTGTTAGAAAAATTTGTGACAAGCATAGTCTATGGAGTTTTAGATGGACTAGGGCTAGTCTCAACTGTATTTAGGAGGCTATAGAGGATTTTTTAATTGAGTTTTTCCAAGATTCTTATATCTGTGCTGCTCATGCACATAGGCTTACACTTATAGATAAAGACATGATTATTCTCAGGAGATTGAGATACAAGTTTTCAAAGGCCCTTGAGCTAGTCCCTCTTTCTGATGTTAAGGCATTCAATATTTTAAATGTGTCTCCATATAGAAAGAAGAAAAATGATACTGGTCTGAAGGTTGAAGATGTTATGCATGAAAAGGACACAAGACAGCATGAGAAAGAGGAAAAGGTCACAATAGAGCATGGAGATAAATGGAGGGAGTTTAAAAGAAAGAAGAAAGAAGAAAATGAAGTAGAAAAACTCCCATCTTTTGAAGAGGAGTTATCTATCCTTCTTGAAAAGGCTAACCCTAAGGGCTTCAATGTTTCTTACTTTTTACCTGTTGATATTAACAAGAGATCTTATTTGATATTTTTGGACTTTGATTGTGTTCAAATTCTCCAAAATAAAGTGAGAGAAGTAAATGACTTGATTCTTCTTGTTGGGATGAGGTATAGTTTACCAAAATTTGTTTAAACTCACCATATTTTTCTAGCAATAGACTTTCATGTTAATGCTTACTATCTCCATTCCTTTTCTAGGTGTGTAATGCATGAGCTCCCCTTCGATATACAACAAAAGATCGAGGTTCTTGATCCATCCATCTCATACTATATGAGGAGTGAGCTTGATGCAAGTGCTTTTGACCATTGGTTCAATTCAATCAACTTTGAATCTTTGGAGCTTCTTCTAATTCCATACAATGAAAAGTAAGTAATTTGATATTTTTAAAGATTTTGTGAGATCTTGTTTTGCTAGATTATTGAAATATTTTTGTTTTCAGTTCTCATTGGAGCCTAATTGGAATAGACTGTGTGGAGAGTCAATGCTTCATCATTAATTCTATAAAAGGAAGCCGTGGAAATGCCAAGTTGTAAGTTATATAATCTAGGGTCTCCTTGATATTTTGATCTTTTTGTTGCAGGTAATCTAAATATTTTGATCTTTGTTTTGTAATAACTCTAAATTTTATTACCTTTTTGGTAGAGAGTTTGCAAAATATTGATTGAAGTGCTAGAGAAAAAGCCTCCCATGTCTTCTGACTTACTTGCAACAATGCAATATAGACAAGTTGCAGTAAGTCACTCTTGTTGATTGCAGTGTCCTCATCAGGATGATAGTTACTCTTGTGGCTAGAGAGTAATTGTAAATGCTAGAAGATTGATTCACTTTATTTATCTCAATGATGATAAACTTATAAAGGTAATGTGAAACATACTAAACTTTAAGATAGAGTTTTATTGGAAAATAGTCCATTGTAAAAAATAACAATGAACTAAAAATATATTTTTACAAATGTATGACAGTTTACAAGGGATTGCTATACAAGTGAGCATGTTTGGTATATAAGAGCAAAGCTCTTGAAGTACATAATGACCAATTGTATACAACCGACAAGAAGTGGGGGCTTGGATATTGAAGGAGAGGAGGTGCATACAGCTACAGTAAATGAAGCTATGCCTTCAACAAACAAAGTATCAAAGATAGGCAAAAGGACTCCTAGAAAGGATGTTCCTTCTCAAAAAAGGTAGCTTTGCCTTAGATTGTAAGCCCTTGTGTATAAGTCATGGAGATGGCTCACAAAAATTTGTACATGTATTTTATATCGATAATAAAGCTATATTTTCTTCAATATCCTTGCATTGTATATTCTTCTCTCTCCTTGTTGATATCTGTAAAAAAAAAAGTTACAAAACTATAGGATCTTTGCTAAAATTATCAATATTTTGGTCTAAAGCAACCAGACTACCGCCAACATAATGCCATCTACTGTAATAAAAGCTGAGGATGAAATTTTGAGTAGAAATCATATATTTACAAGCTATAGAGTCTTGATCTATCTTACATATAATCTTTCCTTCTATCCTAGTGTCCCATCCCTCATCCGAAAGCATAGCCTTTGATTTTCTTATCTCAACATTAGAATAGAAGTCAACAAATATATTAATATGCATGAACAAAGTAACTTTGCTTAGCCTACTTGAGATACTAGGTTTTAATGTTCTCTATATCTCAAAAAATATTTTACATCTATAGCCCTCACTTGTAGCTGGACTTGGCAAAGGCCACTCAAAGCTTGAAAAATCTGGCAAAGGAAAGGGATATATTGATCCCCCATTGTCTATGTTGCATAGGGACAATATAAGAATGGTCATAGAAGAATATTCCATTCTCTTCAAGCTTTGTCTTCTTTCTACCTTTGTACATCTCTTCTCCAATCAAGCCATGCATCACATCAATCACATCAACAATAGACTCAACCGGTTGCCATTCCTCAAGACTAGAGGGATAGACATCTACAAGACAAATGAACAAATGGCATAATGGAAAAACTTAAACCAAGTTCAAGAAAAGAAAAAATTTAAGAATTAAATCCTTATAATTTGGTTTATGCATTGGAATATTTGAACTTTCATGTTCCAAATATAGCTCTCTATGCATAAACACATGTTTGTTAGATATGATCAATGCCCCACCCTCATTAGGTGCTACCAATGATCCATGGTGCTCAAAATTGTAAGGCCCCCATTATGAGGAGAAGCCAAATGTGAGCCCGGACATTGGTTGAGTCCTGATTTGTATATCAAATGAGGTCTATGTGACCGGATGGCAAAAAGGTGGCCATTGTGGGTATAATCTTTGGGTTAGACGGAGTGGTTAAGCTGGTAGCAACTCAATGGTAAATGGAATATTCCCTAGAATATTCCCTAGCCGACTAGTGGAGGCTTATATGGTAGGTCGGTCAGGCCAACCTCATGGCCTTCGCAGGCTATAAAAGCTAAACCCCTTCACAGCCATCGAACACTCATCTTTCACCCAGTCAGAATTGTTGTTCCAGCTAGCCTTAAGCTCTTCACCTATCTTCTGTCTAGATCGCCATCTAAGCTTTACACAGTGGAAGCGCACGGGTGGACAGAGCCATCTTTGTATCAGTTGTTTGGAGTTAAAGAATTTACTGATTCTCCTCTTATCTGTTGTGTATTCTCTATCTCTTTCTCAGATTCTGTTCGCTGCGTCGTGTAATATTTTACAATGTTGCACCAAAACCTCTTTTATGCTATTCTTATTTACTCCAAGCTTGAAATCTCGGATTCTACCCTTCCAAGCAGAGAAGAACGAGCTTTCATATCTACACATTTTTCCACGTTTTGCATGTTGCATGGTGATCCAACTGCCTTTGTTAATGATTGTAGAAATCCATCTTCCATCTTTTTGGAATGAGTTAAATACTGATATGAATGTGATTTGGGAGCTTGGACGCCTTGTTGAAGGTCAAATTTTTGTATCCATAGCACGCACGCACACACACACACACACACACACACAGCTTTCTTTCCTCTTCAAGATTTGCTATGATAGCCTCCACAGGTCTGCCATGGTGGTCTAGCCAAGTTTGAGTGTCACATTCATTCACCATTTGCTAGATCTTCTCTGGAAAATCTCACAAATCAAGCTCCTCACTGCATCTACCATTTGAGTTGGTCTCTGCCATATATGTGGTCTCGCACTCCACCAGGTTGTCGATGAGATTGATAAGGTTGGGTAGATCCACTTCTTTGATGGAGACTGTCCATGTTGCACATGCCTTCTATGTTACTTTTTCAGCTTGGTCCTATGCTTGGGGGTTTCAATCACCCAACTACGCCTCAAGGTCTTCTCCTACTGGTGGGTTCCTTTAGGTTATTACGTTTGAGTGAGTTCCTTGTTAAAGAAGCAATTTTCAATTTACCGTCACTTTGTGTGTGTGTGTGTGCTCTTTTTCGTGCATTCTGCACAATTAGGCTTTCAGCTTTTCTTAAGTGTACTTTAAGTGCTAAAAAAAAGTATGGGTGCGAAGACAAGATGACCATTCAGCTTCTGTACTCCCGCTTGTGTTTGTGGCTTGAATGGGCTCTAAGCTCAGCTCTCATGGCCTTTCTTGTTTCTCGCTAGGTCTCCGGTGTGTTGTTCAGTTTGCTTAGGGTCAATTTAGGGTCCATTGGTCAACCTACGGCTCTAAGCATGTCTAATTTTCCACTAAGTGCATTAGCACTGTTTTCGGTTGTTCGACCACGATTTCTAGGTCTGGAACTACCTGTAAGGTGTTTGGTGAATTCTCCTAGTGCGGGTCGAGCTCTACATCGTTCGGAATGTGTTAAATTCCCAAATTTGCCTGTCAATTTTTGTCTGATTGTGCAAGGTCCGATTCTAAAAATCGGACGTCAGATTTACTAGTGGTCAGATTTAGTCTAGTTCGATTCAAGTATGTCCGATTTAGAGTGTGACCGATTATCAAAATTGGACAGGTTGTGTTCGATCGTCAAAATCAAACAGGGTGTGTTTGATCGGATGGGGTGGCTAGTCTAATTTGGATACACCTGATTTTAAAATCGAATGGGTCATCCGATTGGATGGGCAATTGGTCCGCTGTCTAATTTTTGGAATCAGACAGAACATGGTGGTCTGAGTGGTGATGTGGCAGGATTTGATTTTAGTAGTCCAATTTTCAAAATTAGACCAAGCCTTTGGTCTAAGTTTGATTCTGCAGAATCGGATGTCTGATTCTAGGAATCGAACACTAGTAAGCTTGTTTGATTCCCTCGGCCAAAACACACATTAGACTACAATTTGATCAAAATCTACAACCTCAAGCTACAATTACTGGCAAGACTTTCTAGAAATCAAATATGGGTGTAGGGCAAGGGCCTCATATACCTGAATCTTGCAAAAAACTTTGGCATGCTTCGATCGATCCGATATAAGCTCGTGGCTTGCAAGCTCTCTCTCTCTCTCTCTCTCAAAGCTAAGATTGCAAATGAGGCTTTTCCTTGCCTCCCGAGGTCTTAAACCTTTGCTAGGCACAACCTTAATCTTCCCGATCACTCCCCTTGTGATTCGAACACCTCTAACTGCTCATTTTTTTCATTTTTTCCTTGTTTATGCCCTACTTGGGCCTGTTTTACAGCAGCAAACCCTAAGCTTTCCACTCTAATTTCTCAATCCTAACCTACTCTAAATGAAAAAGAATTCAAAAGCAAAGTACTGAAATGATTTCTCCCACTCAACTAATAATCAAAAACCAAAATTACTTGTGGCATGGATTAAAAACCCAAAATCTCTTATCTAACTCAAGCTCCGATTGTTCGGGGATGAAATCCTTACTTTGATGCTCGGTTTGAGGTGTGCAAGCGGTTAAGCTTGAATCCGTTGGTCTTGACAAACATAACTAAAATGTAATGGGAGCTCATGCTCAAATGCCAAGACCCATGGATCGCTTATTCCTTCAAGAATTTCAAGTGAGCACCTGTGGCTATCTCTCACCTAGCCGACATGTCTTCGATCCTACTGGGTGGTGTAGTGAGCTTACCTTGATGCCCAAACGAGTTGCCTCCTCCCTCAAGCACTTCAATAACTCTAGTATTCGTGATGCAAGCTCAAGCATCCTCAAGCCTCCTCCTCCAAGCTTCATCTTCCATAGCCACACACAAGATGAGAGAAGAGAAGAGGAGAGGAGAAGAAGAATAGAGGAGATGATGGAGAGCTTTACCTCCAAGATCCCTCACCCTCACACACTCCCTCCCTCACTCACTCACACTCCCTCCCTCAAGTACTCACAAACAAGCAAAGAGAAGAGAAGGAGAGAAGAAGATGAGTCCACTTTTGCCACTCACCAAAGAATGAGCTCTTCATTAACTTTTCAACTTTATATACAAAATTCTAAATCCCTTTTGGGCGGTCATCCCCTTATGCCCTTTTTTATATGGTTGATGGCCCTCGTTCCTATTTTCCTCCTATCTTCCTAGCTTTCTTTTAACTGTCCATTTACCTTTACAATTTGCACAGGAGGGAGCCTGGTGCTCTTTTAAAAAAATTTTAAGGGGTGTCTTGCACTTAAGAATGTGCTTCTTCCTTTCACTTAGCTTTTGAGGTCACCCTTGCACTTTCGACCTTTCTCTTCTTGCTTCTTCCATTGTGTCCAATTTTCTCCTGGGCCACCTCTTTTAGGTCTCGACTTGCACTTTTCCACTTTTTTCACTTTCTTCTTGTGCTAAGGTTAATAGGGGCTCCTTTACTTGTCATCACAGAAGGAGTGTATCTAGAAAGTCCTTGAGCGGTTTTATATGTAGAATGTTAAGCATACTGGTTGTTCTTTGCCTTCCCATGTAAAGATGAGCTAGGCCGACTGTTTGCAATCTGATGAGCAGAAGGCTGAGATTGCCAAGATTCATTATTCATCTATAGTTGGAGGTTTGATGTATGCCATGATAGCCACTTGTCCTGGTGATGACATAGATTTTGCAGTGGAAGTTGTGGCATTGGGATGCTATCAAGGGTATTATGAGATACTTGAGGGCACAATAGATATGTGCATATGTTATGGTGGCCAAGATACAAGAGTCATGGGGTACACTAACTTTGATTATGTAGAACATGTAGATAATAGAAAATCCACCTCTGGCTATGGGTGTAACTTTGGCTAGGGGTGCTATTTCTTGGAAGTCTAGGGTGCAGAAATACACACCCGCTCTACTATAGAGGCCAAGTATGTTGCAGCCCAAGGGTTGTAAGGAGATTCTCTGGTTAGGCCGTCTTGGTGGATGACCTTGGTATGACTGACATGGTCCCTACACTACATTTAATTTCTATGAGTGCTATCTAGTTAGCCAAGAGTCTAGTCTTCCATGTGAAGAGACGAACCACATTGCTCATAAAAAGTCTCTCAACACAGTGTTTTGCCTTCCTTAAGAAGTTGATGGGCATTGGATGAGATGACCTCTATTTCTCATCCTATTGTACTCTACTTTGTTATTTTTTTCTTGTTTCCTCTTCACTTGAGGCACATTCACCTTTAAGTGGGACATTGTTGGGGATAAAGGCACATGTGCCTAGTTGCTTGTGTATTACTACACTGATAGTACTTGCACTTGCACACTGTAGGCAATGGGCATCCATCACTATCACTTCATTCTTTATTCTTTCCCTTAGCATTAAGCAAGGATCTTGTTTTTTTCAAAGAAGGAAAGATCCATTTACGAGAGATAGGATAGGCACTTGGTTCCAATTTTAAAAAGGTTGGTACAAGAACACTAATGAAAGATATGTCAGTAAGTCATGCCATTATGATTGTTGAAGTTGCAACTTATGATTTGCAAGGCAAAAATATCTCAATGAAGGATTCCAAAAGCGAAGACATTACCAATAAGAATGAACTTTGGCCTTATGAGATAAAGGGGAAGATGACTAAGAATGAGTTAAATCAAGCAAGAGATTGTACTCAACAAAAGCCTAGCTAGGATGATCTTGTGGACTCCTTTTTAGTGTATGTCTATGTTGCTAAAAGTCAAAACAATGATGTTATTTTTGGAGAGAAGCATAAATGGGATTATGGAATGAAGGAAATCCAAAAAGGAAAGCTACATAGAGTGGGAAATAGGAATTTGAATAGCATGTACTTGATGAAAGTCCTCCACTCAAGGCTTGCATGAAGAATACCTCAAAGGGAAAGAAAGAAAACCAAAGTAAATCCAAAGCCAAAAATCCAACACATAAATTACTATCTATGAATCATCCATGTCTTTGAAGAAAATATTGGGATACAAAAATTTAAAGAGTAAGGTAGAATTTTGTAATCTTCTTGCCACATCGCTTCATATCAAGAAATAAATTCAGGCTTAAGGCATTTGAAAAAAATTACTCATCGAGCTATCACACACATAAGTGATTGCACGTAATTTTCTTGATATTGAGTCTCGTATTAAATCGATTCCGCAATCCAACACGAGAAAACGCCTCAATGTGGAGCCCCAAGAGGAACACCAAGGAAAAGGGGATTCTCTTGTAAGAAAATCTATCTTGTAACACCAACAAGCTTTTATTTCATTTTTTTGATAATCAAAACAAAGAAAACAACAAATCTTAATGCAACATCATAGTAGATTTCTCCCACGGATTTAATAGAATCAACCATAATCTTCAACATCTTCATAGAATTCTTCAATATAACAATGAACACAAAAGAATACACCATCTTTTGAATGGAAATCAATCACATAATATTCATCTTCAATGTCTTCATAGTTCTCTCTCTCAATCTCTCATATACAGTTACACTGTTTTGATAGAATTGGCTATCTCTCTCTCTCTCTCTCTCTCTCTCTCTCTCTCTCTCTCTCTCTCTCTCTCTCTCTCTCTCTCTCTAGTACATCATATCCTCACTAAAATACTCTCATAATAACTCTCAATAATCCTTCTTAGGTCGTGGATGCACCTCCCAAAAGGTATGTCTGATATGAAGAGTCACCAGAGCCACTACAATATCTTTTCACATCTCACTATTGTCACTGTCACTTAATCTTCTCTTCAGTCTTCAGCAGCTGCTTCTTCCACTTATTTTAGCTCTTTTGAACTTAGATTCATCCTTTCCAAAGGTTAGAAAACTTTCCCAAAGTCAGACATACATTCTACATAACACTTACAGAAGGTCTACAGAACAGTTACAATATAGTACCAAAGCAGCTACAATACAGTTATTGTAAAGAGACAGAGCAGAGACAGAGGCTCTATAGAAGGTCTACAGAGGGCTACAAAAGGTCATCAGAACCTCATAACTCATACTCAAACCATTCCAAACTATCAAAAACTATTCAATAAGCTTCCAAAAGATCTCAATCTTCATCAATCATCAATCCATGCTTCATACAGAAGACAATCAGAACAAAAAAGTAGCTATACAGAAGGTATACATAACCAATCAGAACCTTAACAGAACCTATTAGAACATCATAGAGCTTCATATCTCCACTAAGAATCATCATGAACTTCCCAAACATAATCAATATCATCCAAAACACTCTCAAATAATTCCTTTAACAACCATACATCACTCTAAATCCATCAAAAATCAATCATTCAGTCCTCAAAAACATTAAAAATCAGTAAAAAATTCGGTCTTTTTCCACTCTCAACATATCCCCACACTTAGAAAGGAAGTTTCCTCGCGACCTAAGGAAAAGAAGAATATAAGTTCATTAAAGAGCTCAATTTTATCTTCCGTCGAATCTTCAATAATCTCTCCAAACCACGACCCCAACTTATCACCTGTATCTGATAGAAAAAACTACTAAAGGAAAACTTCCATTATTCAATAACTCATCTTATTAATCATTTAAAAAAATCATAAAAATTTTGTAAAGGATATGGGAGGTTCTCTTCAGCTTTCCACCATAGGCTTTCCATCCACCATCAATTGTTTGAAAAGAGATCTTGAACAAATTATTCTCAATCAGCACGAACTTATCACATACAATTATTACAACACATACACTAACACTAACACAACTATCTGAATGACACCTCCAAAAAGAGATATATATCATTAAGAATCATCCAAAATACATTGCAAAGGTATCAATGAAGATGATTCCTTTTGAAGGCTTGGTGGTTTCGAAAACGATCCATGGAGAAGGATTCATCTACAAATGTATTTGGAGGATTCTGAAAGAACTACAGGCAACACATCCTCTCTAGCAAAACAAGGTATCCGCTAAGTAGACATAGGGCATGAAAATACAGGACATCCAACTGGTGGGATTCAATGTTCACATTGACATTCATACAAAGCTTTGGAATGGCCTTTTGATCATTATGGGAATGCCTATGCATGCATGCTAGATACCAAGCAAAATGAGCTGTCAATCTCACTGAAGGATCTAGAGATTGTGAATATTGGTGAGCAAAATGAAGGTAGTTCTGGTATGCTTGACTGGCAGTTGTCCAATCTCCTGGAATTATGGGCCAGTTTATCTGAGGTCTTGTAAGAGAATCAATCAAGCTCCATCCTCTTCTTCTTGGACTCTATTGATCAAACCCTTCGTATTCACTAACCAACTGAGGGGGTTGAGAAATAGAAGTGGCAAGAGATGGAAGTGGAATAAGTAAAAGAGGATGAAGAGATGGGTAGAAAAAATCATAAAAGGAGGAATAAGTTAAAGAAGGAGTGGCTGAAAATTTTAGGGAATCAGTTAGGAAAGGTGTTAATTGATAAATAGGAAAAGTAGAAGGTATATTGATAGATGGAGAAGGGCATGGTGGAGAAGGGGAAAATACTCTATCTTCGATAAAAGAACAATAGGTAAATATGGGAATTTGAGGAAAAGATTGAGGTTGGAAAAGAAGGGGTAAGATTGCTGTTGAATTGGTTTGATAAAGGGAAAGAGGTATCATAACGATGAGCCATTTGTTGGTAGTACAATAGGCTAGGAACAAAGGGACCTAAGACAGATCTTCTCTGATAGGCATCAAAAAAGTTTGAATCAAATGGATGGTTTTTTGAAAGGTGAGCTAAGAGATCCACCCTCAGTTGGTTAGTGCTTTGTACATAGGTAGAAGCTCTGTTCTGACGTTGATTCAGGATCACAGAATCAATCATTGAGTGCCAGGAATTGTCAGGGAAAGTAGCGACTTTTGAAGAGTAACTTTGGAACATGTCATCTATTCGCAACTCCAAATAGTTGACATACAAAATAGCTTGCAAAACCACATCCCCCACATACCAGGCCATATCTACTTTATCTAGAATCAATAGATCACCTCATAGATACATGTATGATAGCAATATGGTATCCGTCGTCACAAAATCTTCAAACACCATACGGACCACTTCTATCAATAACTTAGGAGACCAAGCCCCACTCCAATCATCCTCTGGAAGAGAAAGATCCATCGTTGAAAGCTTCATGTAAAAGGCCAACTTCTACAAAATTGATAGTGGACAAAGAAAGAATGGTCCGGAGGAACATATTCCTGGAAATGCTCAAATGTAGACCATAGCAGATCCATCCTAGACTGCAATCTTTCCACTTTATCTTGGAACAAAGGACACAATGTAGCCTGTCTCTGGAGAACTGCAAAGTCCTGCTTTGAGAGAGAAGGGATCAGAGGAACATTGGGGCTTGGAGGAACAGACCGTGACTGCGTCAGTTGGTCTTGCAATTGCTTGATTTGGGAAGCTTGTGATTCCACTGTGTCATGAGCAGTCTGTAAGGCTGAGAGTTTTGCATCTAAAAGAGTTTGAAACTCTTGAGCTTATTTAGACATCCTCTCCTTCTCCTCTTATACTCTAGTGACCTCTGAATGAGCTTCTGTTAACTGAATCTTCAAAGAAGATATCTCTTCTCTCTGAGTCTCAATCATTTGGATTTGTTGCTCCATATGCTTAAATAGATATGCTAGTGTGTCTTTAATAGAGGCTAATTCTGATGTTTCCTTATGGAACTAGTCTTTGGACTGCATCAGTTCTTCATAAAAGGAAGCATACAACTGTTGAGTGCACAGGCTGTCATTGAAAGTTCAATCAAACTCTGGATGTCTTTATAGAGGAAGGGAATGGCATCTCCCAATACTAAACTGTTCAGTGAAGGGATTGATATGTCCAAGGAACCCTCTCTATGTACTCTAAACAAATTGTTACATGTGAGGTAAGCAGGGAGGTCACTGCTAGATGTAGAAAAAATTGTAACTGAAGGAAGAACTGAAGGGGCTTTATCTGCCACACGCTTCAAGCACTTTCACTGAATGACCAGTGGAGGAGGAGAATCAAGATCCTCGATATCAATAGGTTCTGACTCTTCTGAAGGTGGAAGAGGAGGTACTGGATCAGATGGAGGAGGTGGAAGCATACCCTTCTTTAGGCCTGAGTACGTCAAGAAAGCATATAGGTAGGATCCATAGGTAACATTTGTGACATTGCCCCTGGTTACTTTGACAAAATGTTGATCCATCTTTGTAAGTAGGTAAGTGATCCAATCAATAGCCACTCCTTTTAACACCATTCTGGAAGCTGTAAAGAGCTCTTTTGACAAGTAATGTGATGGTGTTAAAAGAGCTCTTTTGACCTGTCTTGGAGGAACTGGCAGACCAACTTCCACACAGGATCAGTGATCATGGAAAAAGAGACTCCTAAAGTGTTGATAACTTTCTTGACATTCAAAATTTCCTTGGCCTGCTTCTGTAATAGCTTGAAAATCTCATCGTTGGAGAATAGTTATCTAGCTGTAACAAAGGTCTCTCCTTTGTAGGGAAGAGACAAAGCCTTCCCTAACCCTTGGGGTGTCAATGTCATGGAAGCACCATGAACCAATCCCGACTTCTTGCTGTATGAGGCAAGGAACTCATCACACATGGATGGATCATTTGGAATCAAGGGGAATGAAACAGCCACGAAAGTCGCAAGTCCTGCTTTCGCTATAGGCTCAAAAGCCAGTAGGGAAGAATAATCCCTAGGGACTAGCGGGACATACTGGATAGGAGGAGGAGCGTGAGGCACCATTCAGATGGTAAACACACACACTACAACACAGACAGTCACAAAGAATGCCTGCAAAACAACCAAAGGGCTATCAAAAAGAAATCAATCAAAAAGAAGGACACACATACATAGACGTAACTAACCCATTTACCACCCCAAACAATTCACATCTTAGAAAAAATTCGACATGACCTCTACACATATGCGACCGAAAATTTCATGTGATGCAACAAACAGGCACCCAAATCCCTGTATCAGGCAAGAAAGAAAGAACTACACACCGAGCCCGCAATCGTAACATATAGACAAACCATAATACCATAAAAAGGTACCTCAAGACTGGACCATAACCTGGACCATCAGTTCAACTAAGAGGACTTTTACGTGCCCATCCCACAAAGCGGGTTTATTAAAAAGGGAGAAAAAGTGGAGGGGAAATTATTTTAATGAAGGGTTTATTTTAAGAAATTATTAACAATGGGTGACATTTTATTAGGTTATAAACCTTAATAAGAAAACGACGGTTCCTTCTTAAAATTTTAATCACAAATTATTAGGGTGAAACGGTGCTTTATCGAAACCTGGACTACGATTCCCAGGCTGGGTCTCTAAATGCAAATTCATTAATTAAAAATTAATAGTGATGTGGAGCACTTTTTTGCCAGCGCATGCTTTTTCGTGACGCGGGTGGTTCATTTTTATTACAAATTAAGGTGCCTCTTAAGCGCACGTAGCGCATGCAAAGTGAACGGCTGGTTGATTTTTAAATTATTAAAGTGTATGTTTAGCGTGAATGCGCGTGGAAAATGTGGGTGAATAAATAGTTTATTTTAGCAATTAATGGTGGTTAAGGGGGTAATGAAAATAAATAAAGCTCACAAAATAAATACCTGGTAGGGGTGTGTATGCAATGGTCGGAAGGCGCACGGAGTAATCCCCCAAAAGTAATGAATCCAGTCAAACAAAAACAAAGACCACTACTGATAAAAAAAAACACCTTAGTGTTTTTGTTGATTTTTATTTTTATTTTGTATTTTGTTCATTTTATGGTTTTTTTCATTTGTATTTTGGGTGTGTTTGTTTTGTAGTGATGCATCTTGGGGCTAATCCCCGAGGTGTAGGAGAGTCGCAGTGGAGTCACGGCAATCAGTCGAGAGGTGCTTCCCTATGTGTGTATTACGAGGCATTATGCCTATATGCTATGGGATCCCCCTCTGAGGAGAAGGGGAGGTGAACGTTGGACTACATATTGGATACAAACGCAAAATAGTCATAAGCGTTTAGCACAAAGTGAGTTTTAGATGCTCCTGGTCCGCGAGGCCGTGTGGTGGGGCTGTCTGTCATATGCATGAGGTTCGGCTAGTGCCATAGCCAGTGCCAACCCATTTTAGGTCCCATAAATGGTGCATCTACCGGGAGCCGCCAACAAGTGGTGGTTCTCGAATCTAGGGTTTTTAGGGATCAAATAGTCGGTTTACATCCTCTGACAAGGACCGTCAAGCCAAAATACAAAAAGCAAAACGTGCTGAGAGGGCTAGACGGTGGTTGGAGATTGTAAGATGCTATTCTCCTCAAAGGAGCAGCCGTTACGCATAAGTGGTAGTGGTTCCAGTAACCTAGGTGTTACGAGTAGCTCTTTGAGTGCAAGTGGAAGTCTTGGTACTTCCCTATTTCTAGTTAATCAACCCACAACAAGTGGGAGTGTAGTGTTTCCTACATAAGCTCTTGTTGTCAATTCGGTTGTAGCCATGGCACAACCTATCGCAATTCCAGCAGGTACACTGGATTTACCGGCATTAGGAGCACAGTTGCCCATTTTCCATGGGTTAGCAGAAGAAGATGGAGAACTCCACATTAAGGAGTTTCAAATGCTCATGTTCAACTATCGAATCCAAGATGAAGGACACCTAATGATATTCTTCAACATGACATTAAAAGGAAGAGTGGCAGTGTGGTATCACGGTCTAGAAGCCGGAACCATAACTAGTAGTGCTCAATTCTTTACAGCTTCCGTAGGGATTTGTGCTTAAGCTAGTGCTCTCTTTCGACACTCTTTCATGGAGGCCATATCTCAGGGCTCGTCTTGTAAGTTCTAGCTTTTTCCGTATCCCTTCCATGGTGTCTTCACCCTCAACTTGGGTCACATGTAGGACTGTGTTTAGAAAGGCCTACTGTTGGACCTCAAGACCTGCCTCCATGGCTTTCACCCTTGCAAGTGCCATGATTCATTCACTTTCTGCCAAGGTGAGGCATTTAGTGAGGTCTCTGAGTCTTTCAGTGGTCTATTTCTCCCACGTCTTAGCCTTTTTGCTCATCCTCTCTATGCCCTGATTCTGACACTGAGACAACATCATGACCATCTGTTCTTGCTCTTTCCAGAATTTTGAGCATTTACTCTTTCTGCTGCTTGAGGCACTTCAACTACTCTTCGGATCGAACTCACTCTAAGAGAGCCACCTAAAGTTGATTTTCCATTTCTATTAGTTTTTTGGCTGCCAATCTGTCTCTTTGTGCCTTAGCCTCATGCAATTCCTTGAGCAACCCTTCCTTTTGTTGTTTCTCCTTTGCGCACTATGCAAAGGCTTAGGTCCTATTCTTTTCTAGCTCCTTAGTGAGCTCATCTCTTATCTTCTTTAGCTGGTTGAGGTACTCTTGGATCTGCTTGTTCTATTGTTGCAAGAGGACCAAGAAGTCCCCCTCCAGCATCACCCATTCTCCTCTTTCCTTGCCATGGGTCTCTTGTGCAACCTTCTCCTCTATTTTTCCTTCTATTGCATGTTTGGTTTCTAGCTCTTTCCTAAAGTCATTTGTCTACCATTGATGGGTGACTATTTGGCGTGTTTTTTCAAATTAGTTGACTAAGAATGTTTTTTTATAAAAGTTTTTATGTCCATCGGTGCTACCTTCATCTCCACTTTTACTATTTTCAATTGGCCTACTAGCTCTCAGACATAGTCATCATATTGTGTTGACCTTGTGGTTGAGGGTATGGACATAGTCAAGGCCCCCACCCTGGCTTTCTTTGGGTCTTTCCTAGATTCAATGTCCATAGTAGGAGGCCTCTTTATTCCTAGTATGGCGGCTCCTCCATCGCTGGCTATTGGTCCAAGTTGTTGCATCATGTTGACTAGATCATGTTGCTTTGGTCCACTATCACATCCATGGTTTCTTGGGTGGTAGTAGTAGTGGCAGCCATGAGGGATGGAGGTGGTTCCAATGGGGCCTTCCCTTTGCCTTCCACCAGGGTCCTCTAGCCACTTCTACTATTTTTACTATGGAGCTAGTTCCAAGTGTGTCATTTAAGCTCCTTTTGGCTAGCTCTTTGGCATGGGAGGGTTGCTCAACTAACAGCCTGATAGTAAGATCCATCTACTCATCCTCTTCCCTCCTTAGTCTTTCCTCCTCCTCTTGTTGCTTCTTCCTTTGTTCTTCCTCTCCATCCTTCAAGATTCTTATTTTGCCTTTCACAGGTGTTCCTGATCTTCTTCCTACTTCTTCTTGCTTGGAGATTTTAGCAAGATTTTCTTATGCTCCCCCTAGCTTGATGGGACCGAACCCTCCTTGCCTTACTTGCTAATGGTTCTCTCCATTGCACCCCTCATGTGCCTGGAGTTGAGTTCCCTCCTTTCTTGCGGCTTGCTCTATCTTCTCTTTCTGTGGTGTCTAACTTGCTTCTTTGTCTCCCACTTTTATAGATTTTGGAGATACTTATAGGATTTTTGGGACTTGAGAGAGGTGCTGCTCATGGATGAGAGATCTCACTAGAGTCTCCCCTACTTCTTCTTCCCTTTCCCTTTCTCCCACGAATTCTTGGACAATGGTGGTCGGCACCCCTCCAAACCCTATTAGGGATGCTTTTGATGTAGGTGTTTTCTAGTCTGACTTGATTGTGGTGGTCCATGAGTCACCTATAGGTCTTTGATTCGAGGAGAGTGCCTTGGCTGACAATTCAATCATCTTGCGGATCTAGGCATTTAAATTTATTTCATCTAGGATCCTTAGTGCGATACTCTCAAGTATCGGCACTAGGATCCGAGCCAGAATGGTATTGTATTGGAGAATAGGGTGTGCACCATCTTTGCCTACAGCTCAATGGTAGGTTCAAAGATGTCTGCTAGACTGATCCCATCATTTGTGTGTACCTTTGTCTTCAACACCTTCATCATGCTATACATATCCCTCTTTGGTTTCTTTCCCTATGTGTTGGGGCCAACCCTAAAGCCTTCTCTACTATTTTAGGGCTAAGTACAACTTCTATCCTTTTGGGAAAGCATTCCTTCCTGACGGTCATTATGCCAATGTTTTTCTTTGCATCGAATATTCACAGGAACTTTATGCACCTATTGTGGTCAAATTTTTGGCCAACCTTCTCTACATATTTGTGGAGATTGCTATTTATCTCACCATGCCTTCCTTGTTCACCAGTTCTCCCAAATCATTGATGTTGTGGTACTTTAACTAGTTGTAGACTTGCATTTCAGTGGACAGCCAGTACCTATTATGCTCTTGCTCTGAGAATAGAATTTGGCTTGCGATATTGAGTTCTTGATATGGCACAATAGCTTACATTTGCAAAAAAGAAAAAGTTTAAGATCAAATATTATAAAATGGTGTGATGTTCCAGTAAGGAATGGTAACTTTTTATACTTCAAGCAATCCGCACATTCCAAACACGAATCCCATAAAATATTTTTTCCAAGTACGAGTTCCCTTTATTCATCCTTTTTGCTTATGAACATTTCTTTTTCTTGTGAGGTTTGGTTTGAAGTTTAGATTGAAATTTTGAAGTTCAAGTCATATTTTCTTTTCCACCTTATCCCCTTCCCCTCGAGAATGATGAAAATCCTTCCTAGCCACCATAGATGAGATTGTAGCACCTTGCGTATCGCCATAGTGTCTCTATTGAAGTGCCCACTAGCAATCCACCATGCGCTGCAGGTACACATGCATCTTGTGCTCACACACACATCTTTGTAATAACCCATCCTATCCTGGTCTATAGAGTGGCTGAACCTTAAGGATAAGGCGCTTTAGCCTAGCCTTCTCTATGGATCTCTCAGGAAATCCATGCTCTAGAATTTAGACTATGTCATCTGCCCAATACAGGGCCTTAAAAAGGTCTCTCTCACTGGATACACCAAAAAAGGTGTGCAACATTTGATAGGTCGTATATGATGCCTTGATTAACAATTTCTCTTGTGGGTATGTAGGACATATGGTCTACCATGTAATGTTGCTTACCCTTGTGCACAACCACAGAGAACTTAAACTCTAGTAGCAAAAGTAACCATCTAGCTATGTGTCCTACATCACAAGGTTTATTGAATAAATGAAGCAAAGCCTGATGGTCAATGAAGAAGGTGAAGGGCATAGCCAAAAGATAATGATGGAACTTCTTCACAATGAATACCAAAGCTAGGCCTTCTCTCTCCATCGTGGAGTAGTTCATCTCCATATATGTGAGTTGTTTGCTAGCAAATCTCAGAGGATAATCAAGATTATGCTCACCAGGTAGGCACAAAATAGGTCCCACGATAAAATTTGATGCATCAATGTGCACATGGAATGTTATCTTCCAATCTAGGGCTCGTAGAATTAGTGTAGTTTGTAAGAGCCTTCTTCAGTTCCTCATAAGTGCATTGCCATTCCTTGGTTCATTCAAATACAATAAGTAATTTGTAAAGGGGTCTAGCAATCAATGCATAATTTAGAACAAATTGCCAATAGTACCATGTATGTCCTAGGAATCACTGAACTCCCGTATAGTTCGTGGATAGTAGTAAATCGACAATGACCCTAACTTTGGAGAAGTCGGTGACAATGTCATTTTTAAACATCATGTGCCCTAGGATAGATCCGTGTTTTGCCCAAAACTAGCACTTTAGGGGGTTCAAGGAAAGAGTCGTGGATAGTAGTAAATCGACAATGACCCTAACTTTGGAGAAGTCGGTGACAATGTCATTTTTAAACATCATGTGCCCTAGGATAGATCCGTGTTTTGCCCAAAACTAGCACTTTAGGGGGTTCAAGGAAAGAGTGTATAGCCTACACTACTCAAAGATTGTGCAAAGTTTATCCAGGTGTTCCCCCCAATTGGAGTGGACACATAGATCATCAATGAATACCTCCAATTCTTGCCTAAGCATGTCTTTGAAGATGTCACAAATAAGGCATTGAAAGGTAGCCTGTGTGTTAGTTAGCCCAAATGGCATGACTATGTAGGTGAACTTGCCCCATTTGATCATGAATGCTATCTTATGTTTGTCATTAGGGTGCACTTGCACCTAGTTGTAGCCTGAGAAGCCATTTAAGAAATTGTAGGCTTCCTTTTCCACCATTCTTTTGAGCATGTGCTCCGTGAAGAATATTGGATAGTTGTCCCTCTTCATTGCAGCATTAACCTTTTTATAATTTGCACACACTCAAATATTTACATTCTTTTTCACAAGAATCACTATAAGTGACACCCAGTCTGTGTGCTTAATCTCATAGATGAATCCGGCCTTCAACAGCTTATGTATCTCCTCCTTAATGGCGTGTGCATGCTTAAGATTCATTGGGTAGGATTGCTACTTTAATGGCATTGCATTAGGAGTCATGGGTATGTTATGAGTCACAACCCTTGGATCTACTCCTTTTAGTCTAGGGACCAAGCAAACACATCTATGTATGCTCATAGGAGAGTGAAGAGATTAGCCTCCTCTTTTTCAATTAGGTCCCTAACTATGAATATAGGTTGAGTCTTTTCACCTTCCCCTACCAAATTGGCTTCCTTGACCTTGACTGGCCCCTCTATTGGTTCGCTTGCCTATCCTTGCCTCTTATCTCCTAGTAAGGTCACCTTTTTTTAACTTCATAAAGCGCTTCAGTAGAACTTGGGGCTTCCTTTGCTCTTCAAATTTTGACCCCTTTTCCTGTCTCAACCACTTGTGCCTTAGGTGGACCGATAGATCCCCTTTGGTGCATTTGGTCTTGGGTAGTTGGGTATCTCTAGATCTCTCTCAGAGAGCTCACTTTAGATTCGAAGTTAAACTCACAATCCTCGCTAGAAGAGGGAGTTTCCTGGTGGTCACAACTTTGAGGCCGATTTAGTTTTAAAGGGTGGTGCAGTACTTGGTTGGACTAATCCAACTTGCTCATAGTCCATTACATCTAGGTGGTCCAACCAAGTACAATCGCAATGTGTCTTGGTGACTCCTCTTTCAATCCTAAAGATGTTGGCATTCCATGGGTTGGAGTCTACTTGTATCTATTTGATCACTCAATTGTCTATATCATACTCTATTGTATCGGTTGCTTCCTCACTTTCCTCATTCATATAGTAGCAATCTTTGTACTCATTGTCTGAATCGTCATATTTTGACTACTTCTCATCTCTTAGGCCTCTGATCTCAGCCCTCTTCTTGTCCATGATTAGTGCCCAATTGTGTAATAGGTTCAAGTCATGCACTTTGATTCATTGCCACTTTGGCTCATCCATGAGGTCCTTGAGAGGTTTGAGACTGGTAGCTGGGTTATCAACTAGCTCTCTTGTCAAGTATTCAAGAATCCCTTGGAGTTCAAGTTTGTTGGATGGGACATGGAAGGGGACAAGTGTTGGTCGACTGCCAGAGCTCCTGGCCATCATGCAGAGTGGTACTAATAGTGGGGTCCTACTCTTTAACAGAGCTAAGATAGTGTGACTTTGTGTGACTCACCAGCTACCTTGACAGCTTGCTTATAATTATCCTCTTCATTTGAGGATGACATATCGATGGTGGCTAGCACATGCATCCAATCCCACTTGTCCTCGGGGCAAGGGATATACTTTGTTAGTGGCCATTAGGGATTAATGACTCATGAGTCTCCTTTCAAAATAGTGGAGATGGAATCTAGGTTGACTAGCATGGTATTCCAAGTATTCATCTCAAATCTCGTAGCTTCCAATCTATTGCTTGTGAATATTAGGTTGTTGCCCCAGTCTTCTATCACTTGTGTGTTTCACATCTAGGGTCGGCCTAGTAGGATATTGTAGTCCACTCCCTTCATGACTATGAAGTTCACTGAGAATTGGACTCTCACTATCTTCAAGGGCCAATATTTTAGCACTCCAAATGGTCTAGCCTTCATTCTATTAGCCAACATGATGTTAAACCTAGCTGTCTTCACAAGTGGATTATCCCAAGCCTACAGGTCTGTATGGCTGAGCATACTAATTCTTGCTCTTGTATCTACAATTCCCTTCCATGTAGCACCTCCTAATGCATTGACAGGCAAGATTATCCACATCTTTGTGCCTTCCCAAAAGGCATTTACATGCAAAGACTTAGGCACTAAGTTCAGGGTTAAGCTTGGTATGTGCATTACTACATTGTGGTCAAGCAAGTTGATTGCTCCAAGCTCACTAGGTTGTTCTATCCACTACTTCAACCCTTGCCATAGTGTTGGGTTCTGCCTAAGCAACTCTCCCAAAGGTAGGGTCACAGGTAGGGCATGATATCAATGTTGTGAGCATGTTACCAACCGCTTGCTTTTCATTAGGCTCTACACTCTTTTGCCAGTGATCCCGACTCAGTCTGCCTACCTATGGTATCTAGGCTTTGTCTATGCGATGCCACTGGGGTGTGGATGCATCTCTTGATCTTAGTCACATGGGCAAGACTCGTGTGCTCATGTTAGAGATCTCATCGATCTCATATTCCATGATGGGTTTGACATCCTTGAGGTGCTCTTGGGCTTCTCTCACCCACTCCTTGACCTCATCCACTATTTCCAATTGGCGCCTTGGGTCAGGATACTCCCCAATCTTGGATTCCCATTTTTTGTTGTCTTAGGATTAGATGTTTTTTCTTCTACATCCATGACTTGCTTTTCCTTTGGTAGTGTGGTGGCACTATCTATCTTGAGCATTACCTTCATTTCAGCCCTCATTCTCCTCCTCCTACAGTTCTTCCCTATTGAAGCTATGTTAAGGTTGCTAGGTTCATGAAATGAGATATCAGGTTGCTTCATTTGTGCTTGGGTCATGACATTCAATGGGATTGGGATGGCCTCACCATCAAGTGTCTCGACTCCAAATAGCCCCAAGGGTATGGATGACACGATTGCTGAACTAGTGGAAGGTTTTTGCCTAGGGCACTTGGTATATAAATGTGTAATCCCACACTCTGGACATCTCAGGTCAACTTTGTCTCAATTGGCTTGCTTCCTTTTGGGGCAGCAAGATGAGATGTGCCATGGGTGACCGCAAGTCCAAGACACGATGGATTCTTGGTATCCTCCTAGATCTTGATCTCTTCCCCTACCTAATGCCATCACTAGCACTGACATCCATCAAGATGGGGTTACCCTCTTTTTTGTACAAGATGTAAGGGTTCATGTGTATTGAAGCGTTGCTCGGTGAATGGGTCACAATGGGTCCACGTGTGGTCTAGGTGTCTATCCTGGGGATGGCTGGCTTTGAGTCATTGGGTGATGGGAGAGCTAATGGAGCTCCCCTCCCAAATTTTGATGGCCTATTCCCTAGGTAGTGTGGCTGATTGTATGGTTGCGAGTATAGAGATCATCTTGGCAATCTGCAATGCATTGCATCATGTCCAAACCTACTACAATTAGTGCATGGTCTTGACCTAGGATCCAAGCACTTGATGGGGAGGTGATTTCCTCTACAATGTATGCATTGCATATGAGGTCATGTAGGCCTTGTCATCATCATCTCTTGAATCTTAGCCAACTTCAACTTCATATTTGCCAACTCTTGCCTCTGGTCGACACCCTTTCCCTTGTCTTGTGTGTCAAGTTAGCTCTCTTGCTAATGGTCATAGTCTCTTTGAGGATCTAGTGGTAGTACCATCTTGGGTCGTGGTTCTAGAGCTTCTCTCCTTGAGAGCAGGTCATCCATGCATATGGCTTCTTTAAAGACCCTAGCTACCATGTCCCTTTGTAGGTTCGAATTGCTCACTAAGGCCTTGCGGAGCTCTTTGCTTTGGATTCCATTTATAATTATGGTGAAGACTGCCCATTCATTATAGGTCATTCCACCATCCACTAGGATTCTCTTAAAGAGACTCCACACATGGGTGACATAGTCTCAGATTTCATCCTTATCCTTCTAGATGGCATTCATCTACCTGACAATGAGGCTGTCATAGTATCCTACTTCAAAGAATCTCTTAATGAAGAGACTCTTGAGGTTGTTAAAGTTATTCTATTTGGCATTGTCTAGGCTAGTAAACCACATCTACCCTTTATCTCCTAGGCAAATTTCAAAATCTTGCACTCATTGTGAGCAAGGTTTGTGAGGTCGTTTGCCTCGCATACCTACTTGAGTTGCTCCACAAAGTTGTATGAGTTATTGCAGAGCTGATACTTGTTGAGTTGCTTAGCAACTGCAGTTATTTTGGTTTGGCTCTTAGAGTTTGGCGTGATTCCTAATCTTACTAGCAACGTAGTCGTTAGGGCTACTCTGCTCTACTCCGCAGCTATATAGTATAAGAGTCCCTTCATGAGAATCTTACTTAGTGTGAGATTAGTTTCTAATGCTCTCTCCCTCTCAACATTTGGTCCTATCCTAGTTCTATTGGCAAGAGCTAAGACACACTGGACCTCACACATTTCTATGTCTTGTCTCAGCTTATGAGCTCACTACTCTTGGTTGTAGGTGGCTACGCTTTGCAGCACTTTCATTGCCAACCTTCTCTCTTCATTGAGATCGGCTATGATGTCCTTGGCTAGTCTACCATGATGCACCATTTTGGTTTGCATGTCATTTCAGTTTACCATTTGCTGAATGTTGATTGGGAATTCTCCCAAGTCAAGCTCGTTATCTACAGGGTTGGTGTTGGTTCTTGATATGTCGATGGTTTCTTGAGTAACTAGTGTGTCAATTAGATTTATTAGTTCGAGGGCAAAGCTACGTCCCTAATTGTGCCGATTCTCTCTCCCTTCTCCATTGCTTGACAATTCACAGTTGCTTGCTTCATGTGTCCTAGTTCTTGGGTCATATCTGACTTCCTGATGTTTGCTCCTATTTGTAGGTTCATTCCTTACTTAGACCCCGTTAGTGTGTTCCTTACTATACACATAAGTTTGCAATGTTACATGAATTGAACACATGAGTGGTGGAGTGGACTTGTGCCAAATCAATCTTTCCTTATGCACTTCAAATTTTTATGTAACAAAGTGTGTAAGTTCAATCATAATCAATGCAAATCACACTCCCTTTAGTTAGTTTTGGCTAGTGCTATACATTTAAAGCGTGGTCTGAAGGGTAGTGGGTTCAAGTTGTCCTTCCAGACCTCTATTGGGGTATGGTCAGTGACTACAATTTCTCCTTGATTGTGTCGGATCTCAACTCTCAGGTCAATTAGATCTATTGCCCAATTCACCCACCTAGGGATATATTGGGGTGTCTTACACCTAGGGCTTGGCTCCTACAAGGTCCAAGAAGGTCATAGTTTGTCAAAATTTGATGTTCAATTTTCCCATCTGATTAGTAGATTTTTGGTCCGATTCCTAGAACCTAACATCTGATCATGGGATGTCTGATCCTAGACTATATCCGAGTTCTGGATTGTCCAACTCTGATTTGTTCAAATCGAACAATCAAGTTGTCTAATTTTTGGGGTTGTCTGATCTTGCACTAGTCAGGATTTGTCCAATTAGATGATTTAATTGCATCCAATTTTGAAAATCGGTGGATGACTTCAAGGCAGTCAAATGGTCCAATTCTAGGAATCAAACAATCCAAATGCCATAGCAAAAACAAGCACAACCTTGACACAAATCTGGTGTTGCAACACTTGCTATGCTCCCTTCCAATCTCTAGCAAGCTCCAAATCCAAGAATAAGAAGTTAGCAATCAAGCCAACTCACCGATAGCCCGTGAATGCATTTGGTTGCATGAATTGAAGCTCCCCTTGCCTGACTACTGCCATGTGTAACAAACCTATCTAGCTCTCTCTCTCTCTCAACTCTAAATGCAAAAATTAGCTTCCCCTTGCTCTCTTTGCCCCTTAAACCCCTTGTTATTCAGTCTTCCACTCCCATTCTTCTCTCTCCTCTCTTAATACATTGAAGCCCCTTTTTCTCCTTGTTCTTTCTTGTTTATAGCAATAATCCTATGGTTTGTTTCATTGTTTTTCTTACTTTTTTTCTTACCTAAATGCATCCAAACCACAAACAAACACCTAAGCAAATCCAACCTAATCACGTTAACTTTAAAAACCAAAAAACTTAATTGTGAAAGAGATTGAATACCTTCCGACACACTTTCTACCTATCTCAAGCACTCATATGGGAAAACCCCTACTCCAATGCTCAATTCAGAGTGCACAAGCACTCAAAGCTTGAATCCATTATCCTGGTAATGGAATCAAAATGTGGGAGCTTCTTGCTCAACTACCAAGACCCAAGGACCACTTATTGTTTCAAGCATTTCAAGCCAAGTGCAATGGCTACCTCTCACATAGCTGTGCACGCTCTCACACTTACAAGTGTAGTGAACATACATTCATTCTTGATCGAGTTGCCTCCTCCCTCATGCTCTATGGTAGCTCCAAAATCCAAGGTGCAAGCTCAAGCAAGCTCGATCCTCAAGCTCCAAACTCCATTGTAGCGCACGAGATAAGAAAAGAGAGAATAAGAGAAGAATAAGAGAGGAGAAGATGTAGAGCTTCTCCTCCATGGTCCCTCACTGTCACACACTCACTCCCTCACACCCTAACATTCCCTCTCTCAAACACAAGCATAAGCAAGAAGAAAAAGAAGAAGAGAGTTAATTTTGGCCACACACAAGAATGAGCTTCTTCATTCACTTTTTGCATTTTTATACATGCCCTACTCCTCTTTGGGCACCCATCTCTTTTTTACATGACTAGCTATTTTAGCCTACGTCCTATTTCCCTATTCCCTTCATATTTACATGGTTCCTTCATCCATACATGTCTACATTTAAAAATTTTACAAAAGGGAGCCTAGTGCTCTTTTATAAGGATTTAGGGTGCGGTTTTATATTTAAAATGCCACTTTCTCCTTTTGCACTTTCCTTGGACTTTTAAGTTTGCTTCTTACACTTTTGGCTCTTTTTCTTCTACTTTTTCTATTGGGCTATCTTTTTCAACTTAACCTCTACATCTTTTTAATTTTCTTTCATTTCTTTGCGCTTTATTTGCACCAAGGTTAACAGTTACTTCTCTCCATTCACACCCTCTTCTTTCTTTCCCATCCTTATTACTAGTTTCTTCTTCATTTTTCTTCTTATTTCTAATTTACATAGTTTTTCAATCCAATATTCTAATCACATCCTTAGCTATGGATCAGTTGTCCAATGATCTTTGTAGCTCTAGTAAAAGACTCTTTATCATCTTTATATTTAGTTGGATAGTGAGTATGAACCAATAAGGAAGAGAATAAAACCCAATACTATTATAGAGTCTATGAAACATATACTCAGGTTTGAAGGAAAGAAGAATCTCGATATTTGGTTAGATGCCAAGCTATATTCCAAAGATCCTAACAAAAATAGCACTCCACTTTTCTATAATAGCTCTTCATTGATGAGGTTCATTTGGTCATGGTTATAATGGGTTTTTAGGTTATACACTTAACTTGGTTGTAGACAAGGATGTCCTTAGATTGGAAAACCATCTTTTATCAAAACATAACAATGAGTTATTGCAGAAGCTAGAGTGTTGTCAACAATAGAGGATTCATTCATTGGAGAAACACATCAAATCTTATCACAATGAAAGCAAACTATTTTAGGCCTTCGAAATCGGCAAAAGGCGCTTAAAAATATTGAGAGCCTCAAATGAGGAGAAGGTGGTTGTAGTAAAAGAATCCAAGTAGCAAGATACATTTTTTTCACTTTAAACATATTAAATATGGCTTTTTTTATAATTAATTGTATTGATTTGTGATATTGATTGTTTAGATCTTTTCTCCAAGTGAATGTAAGTGAAAGAGATTTTTTAAAAGCAACCAATTTTATTATCATCATCTTCTTTCAATAGTTTTAAAAGATATTTTGGAGAAGAATAAATTTAAAAAGGTAAAGAAACAATGCTTAGAGTCATTTATAAAGAATCATTCTTTGGATATTAAGTGCAGAAGACACTAGATAGTATTGGTATTAGTCAAGATGCTTACATGCAACTTTTCTAGCTTTTACAATCAAATATGAAGCAAGGAGAGGTCCACAATCGTATACTTCCAAGGCCATTTGTGGTTAAATCTATCAAACAAAGAGTGAATAACAAAGTGATAGAGATTTTGGGTGAGCCTTTCCATATCAAGGTTAGCTTCAAGGGTAAGAAAAAGGAAGTTGTATTCAATGAATTTAACAATATTTTCCTTGACTTGCCCACCCTACAATGTTTAATGATCAAATTCTGTGACTTGTCACCTAGAAGAGGCACAAGGAGTTGCTAGATTTATGATTAAACTTAATGAAAGTGAGATTTTGAAATGCACAAAACTAGAGAGGGTCTCTATTATCTTGATGAATAGAGCACTTTCATCAAGTCACTGCAATCACTCAATATCATTTACTGTTCAATCTAAACATAACATTTGGTGGCTAGGAACATTCGAAGTAGATACTACATAAGATTTTGATATATTTTATTGGGTTTTTCATTGAACACCAATACTTGATGTTATTAAGAGAAAATAGGTAGGAGAAGAGCTATTTGCTGAAGGATTTGGGAACTATAAGATTGAGTGGCACATAGTTGGTGACTTAAAGACACTCAAATGTTTCTACAATGTGTCAAAGGGAGCTAACTCCAAATCTCCTTGCCTATATTACATGTCCCCAACCATAGAGTTAGACTCAAGTAATTGGAATAGAGCTCCCTCTAGGCACAATAAGAATCCACAGTTTAAGCAAGTCTTAGATATTCATTTAGTGAATGCCTATATATGTACACTTCATGCGCTTTTTGCATGATAATTGAAAAGCTTGTTCATCTTTATATAGGGTTTGCATGGAAGTTGAAGACATTATCATCTAGAATAGATGCTATAACAAAGATTAAAAAAGTCTTATCTACGATTGGTCTACATGGTGGTAATGTTGTTATTGAACAAGATCTTCAAAAGTTTAAGGATGGCAATTGTGTCCCCAAGAAGACATCTGTTTGGTGGAGTGAAGGCTAGAAGATTTTAGGCTTTCATGGGAGACTTGGTAAGATAAACTCTAGGAATGGTGGCTCAACTATTAGATACAATCAGTGGAAGTCCCTAAATAATGCAATTCAAGATCAAGCTGATAATGGACAAGCACGGAATAGAAAAGATAATGCTAATCGGCTAACTTGGAGTGGAAATTTCAATATCCACTCTTTCTTCTTGAGCCATAGGATTCTCAACTGGCTACTCAATAAATCCCCTTGCTTCCTTGCCATTTGAGATGAATTACAGACGGGATTTATAAGGGTATTCCATGATGCAAGCAAGGAATTCATTAATATAATGTTGAATTCATTAAGGTGGGAGGAAAAAGTAGAGCCTTTCTTCATGTGTAACTCAAACAACTTTTTCATGAGATACACCTTGTATATATAAGAGGTATAAATGCATTGACACAATATACATAGATAAGTATACAATGTCCTATTGGTTTTGCATATATACCTCTTAGGTGCCTCAATTGCTTCTTTTGAATGTGAACATCTTAGATCTTCTCCTTCCACAAACTAAAGTTAGTACCATCAAACTTCTTGATATTATATAACCCCCTTTCCATGGTAGATGATGAAGCCATTTGTACAAACCAACAAACTAATTGTCAAGTGATAGCAATAGAAAATCAACAAATTGCACCACAAAACTAGTATAATTTTTGTGACACTTACATAGTATAACCAAAACTAAGAGAAGATAGAAAATAAATTGTTGCTAAGCAACAATAACATATATCATTGTCCAAGAGTGTAAAGATCACTACACACAGTTTAAAATATGGTATTAAAGCATCAAAGTTTTCTCATGGATATAGTGGCATAGTAGCATCCAATTGTTTAGAAGTATATTAAAAGTAGATCTCCTTAATACCATTGTAGTACATCAAAGAATAATGTTCTTGCTCATTCGCAAGAAAATATGTATAGATAGTATGATGTAGAAAAAGAAAAAAAATTATGTATAATACTTAAAGGTAAAAAATGAGGCCCAAAACAAGATTGAGAAAAGAGTAAATTGAGTCTATATGGCCTCTCTTAAATAAAGAATTTTTCAATCTCTTTGCACATGTCGAATCTCGTTCAAAATAGAGACCATGAAGATTTCTTTTGGTGGCATTACCTAGATATTTCCTCCCCTCTAATACCAATTGTTGGAGCTACAAAGACAATAGATTTTTCACAAAGATGGAGAGAGAAAAAGAAAGAGAAGATCCTATTCTAAGTAACACCTTATTGTCTTATCATTGAAAGAATAAAGAATGAGTGTATGCATATATAGTTAAGGTTATTGTGTAAGAAGGGTGGCCAACCACATCCAACTTTAACCAATATAGGCTAACATAACCATTCTCATAAGCTATAAAAGAGAGACCCCTTTATAACCATGATTATCTCTCTTTTGCCTAGTCAATTTTTTTGAGATAGCATTAATCTCTTCACCTATTATTTGACTAGATCACCATCTAATCTTCATAATGGAAGTCCAAGAGTGAATGGAGTCATCTTGTGTAAGTCTATTTGGAATTAATGAAATATTTGGTGTTCTTGAATATGCTATGTAACCTTTATTCCTTGCTTAAAGTCTATACATTTGTTAAGTAATTTTTACATGGGGTGCTCTTAGAGGCCTTTCAACTTTGACAATCAATCAATGAGGGTTGTTTTATTACTTCTCTGTTCTTTTCCTTTGGCTCATGGGTCCACTTCTTAGGAATTTAGGTAAACTCATGAAGGAGAGAGAAATCAAGGCAATATGGATTTTTTATATGCAGTACTTTTTATATTTTCTTATGAAAATTATCTTAGTGTTGATGGATAAGGAGCTTGTAGATAGTCTCCTCTCATTATATAATGAGTTTGCCTTTGTCTCTACCTTAGTGGTTAGTACCACCAAGACTAAATTGGCCTTTAAGATTGTTTAGCTTGGTCAAGTGTTTAGCTTTGTCTCTACCTTAGTGGTTAGTACCACCAAGACTAAATTGGCTATCTAGGTTGCTTGCTTGGAACATGAACCATGTAGAAATAGCATTTCGTGTGGCTTCACTCAAGAATTAATATAAAATGCAGTAAATGGATGGACTCACAACATGCGCTAGGATGTAGACTTGTAATGTTGAATCAATTTTGTCATCTTATGTTTTGTATGTTAGAATAATGTTCCCCTTCTCATTTGTTGCATGGAAAGAAGTTAATGCATTAATATGTAACTTCTTATGGTAGCTAGGGCTCAACACCACTAGCATGCTATTGCATCAGGGTAGGTCACAACACCTAAGGAAGACAAAGGCACGGGTTCACAAGGAACTCAAGAGAAGATTCTCAACTTATTTTTCTTCTCTTAGGCATCTTTTGAAAGCCAATTTTGGGCTATCATTATTATGACCCATTGGCTTAGGGCTGCACTTGCTCATGGCTAGAGTGAAGATCAAAATGCCTGACTCATAGATTGCAATGAATTTGGCCATCAATTGGTGCAAGACATTGATACACTATTCATGGAAGGGGAATGGTGGCATGAAAGGAAACTAATATTTAATATTTGTGATTTGGACAAGCAAAGCTACCTTTAGAGACAAATTTATGCCTTATGAAGAGAATCCAACCCTCTCCTTAGCTTGTTATAATAAAGGGGTTCAATAGTAGTTGAATGTTTGGGATGCCTCCTCTCTTAGATTTGAAGGTAGGAGAAGGATTGTGTAGAATTTTATTTGACAGAGAAAGAAGCAAGGTGGGTTGAGTCATTTTTGAAGAAAGTCAAATATCATTGGTCCACATCATTCATTTAGCCAAGGGAGGACCCCATGCATGGATGGGTTAATCACAAAGGGAAACCCTTGGTCAAAGCTCAAGCTGAGAGGAGATTTTGAACCATGCAATCAAGTGTAGAAGGTCAAAATATAGAAGCATGGAAGCCTTTCCCATTAGATTCACTAAGGGATTGGTTTGATAGAATTGAAAGTGTATGGAAGGCAAGTCCTTCTCAAAGACTAAACTTGTTCCTATGGAGGGTGCTAATGCAAAAGTTAGTTGTGAAACAGAAACTAAAGTACAAAGAGGTTTCTATTATTTGTCAATTATGTAAAATATATGAGGTCCTCATGCATCTATTTTGGCCATGCCTTAAAGTCAAAACAATATGATCAAATTTGAGAAATTTGTGCAAAGTTGATCTTGCCCATATTTTTAACTCCAAAACAAGATCTCTTTGGAAGACTTG
The DNA here is from genome assembly GCF_053477565.2 of Lygodium microphyllum. Lineage (NCBI taxonomy): Eukaryota > Viridiplantae > Streptophyta > Polypodiopsida > Schizaeales > Lygodiaceae > Lygodium > Lygodium microphyllum. Next base: position 74,736,037 of record NC_141164.1, on the reverse strand, counting down.
AAGTATTGGAACATGTTGTAGTAGTTGTGCTTAGATAGATATGGAACACAAGAATGAAGTAGTTTTTGGTAAATTTTGAGATGCCTGAAAGGTAGTACCAAAAAGGCTAAACTCTTAAAGAATGCTGATTTTGATGAGAAGATGTAAAGATTTTGCATATTAATATACCTCATTTCACATACTACAAAAATTAGTAAAGAGTGTGTTATTGATCAACTTAGCTATGTCTTCTAACTAGCACCAAGTTTTCACATGAGTTTCACATTGACCAAAAATCTCCTTGAAAGGTCATATCAAAGCTTATGATAGATCTTCACACACCTTTGATTCCTTTGTTCTATAAACAACAAGCTAGCATATTTTTCAATTCATTGCGATACTTAGAAGTGCCACTAATTACTTTACACCTCTCATTGTAATTGAGTTGTACTCTAGACTAGATGAGAACTTAAGCATATCACTTATGAGAGTAATAATGCATATGTGATGCAAATGTGCATACGAGAGAACTATGAATATTATAAAAGAACTCTTGGGTAATAAGTACATATATCAGCCCTTCATATAAGATTGAAAATAATATCCTTACTAGATCCCAACATTCTACCCCTCTAATTCATTCTACTTTGTTTCAAAAAATTGATAACAAGCTATTAAGGCATAAAATAGCACTTTTGACATGAAAAAGATTGAGCTTTAATAGTCTCAAAAGATTATATGAATGCCCACAATCCTATCATGTTATCTTCTAGAGCAATAATCGATTTGATTGTTAGAAATCCATCCTTTGCTATTAGATGTGAAAGATATGACATTTTCCATTTCAACTTTGTTAGGATAGCTTGACATAGAAGTATATGGCTTAAACATCAAACACACCATACCACCTTATTCCTTTGTCCTTAAATTTTCCTCTTTAAATAATTGAACAAAAAAGGATTAAGTTTCATAGCATATACATAGCAAAATTTATGTATTAATGCTCACAATCATCATTGCATCCAGCGCACAATTGTCTTCAATAACTATCTACATTTGTTGCTTATTTAAGTTTATGTTATTATCATCTAGTTGTGTAATGATTAATGATTGGTGTTTTGATTGAATTGACATCATGCTCCATAATCATAACAAATTTATTCTTGTGCTCTCTCAATACGACACAAATCTACACATCCATCCATTACATATAATTTTTTAATAGCACAAACTCAACACACAATAAATTCTATGAGACTTTTTATCTTTTTTTTCCTTATACCATGAAATTATTGACTAAAAACACAATGATCTCATAAAGCTTTGTCATTGAGCAAGAATGATATAGGGTTAGAATATTGAACTCTCATTTTTAAATAATAGTCCATCTTATAATTCCACAAATTGAGAATGTATTCATCCTATAGGACTTTGATAAGTATGGTGTGAACAATTTGAAGATGGCATCTATCATGGTCTTTGAGGCATGTCTACAAAGAGATTCTATAAAATATAGTTATGGGTTCATAACGTGGACCATAAAAAGATTTTGTATAATGAGGAGACTAAAGTAGGGTTCATTGACTAGCATATTGAGGCTTATGTGCTCTACCTCTCCAACTAAGGGATCGAAGTCCATTTGCCACTATCTTTTTACTTTCATTGTAAATTAAGGTAGCAAGAAGACTTATGGGCATATATGTAGAGAAATAACTTATAATAAGAGGAGGAACAAGCAAGGTGGTTCGATTCTTCTTTAAAGAAGTTTCAAACACATAGAAGCACAAGTGGCTATCTCTTTGATACATTTGAGGCCTTCTCAAATGGGGTTTTTAACCTTACAAATGGAATGACTTACATGATTTTGCTTAGCATGAAGTGAACACAAAGAAGTTAAGACCATGTTTCTCCATCTACTACTTGAGATAATCTAATTAATAGATTGTTTCATTTTCACATACACAAGAGAATATGCATGCACTTATCATAGCATGAACACTTTATTGGTAAATTGTTTCATGTTTACATACACACGAGAAGATGCATGTGCTTATTGTAGCATGATCACTCTATTATTAAATTGTTTCAAGTTCACATATGCATGAAAATATACATGGCCTTATTGTAGCATGAGAAATCATCCACTTAATGGTACTGTCTTGTCCCAAAATGTTGCTACTTTAACTATAATATCAGACTCAACTTTCATTACAGCAATGTTTAAGGTACTTGTTTTGTATGATTTTTGTAGATTTGGGATCATAAATTGATTGCCATTGCCATAATATGTGCTTAGACATTGAATGCTCATTCATCCTTGTTTGAAGAATTTTCTTTTGGAAAATTTAGGCACAAAATTCAACACACTAGCACCTTGATAAAAGCTTAGCTTCAAACTACCGTAAATTTCCATTAGAAACAATTACAAGTTTCATCAAAATAATAACTGCAAAATAGTGAACCTATCTAGTACTTCTACACTTTTCGTGTAGTTTATGTAAAATTCCCTCTCCATATTAAATTACCATATTTTAGTCATTGGAATAAGAGTCATTCATAAATATTTATGATCAATATAACTTATATTGTACTCAAAGCATCTAGCTTATGAAGAAAAGCATACTTTGTTATACTATGTTCTTTCTTTTGACAATAATGTAAAGATGAATTATAACAATTTGAAGCGAGGCCAATAAGCTATAATTCAATTGAAAAGACATCACAATAGGTAAACAACCCATAATCTATTGATGTGAAGAACCACTTGCTTATATTAGGTCACTTAATGATTTTTGAGGCATCTTGTGCATCTACATTTGACAAACAAAGTAAGTTACTATTGAACATTATTTGCATTTATACCTACATAGAAATAGACTTATTATAGCCATGCCCACATGTGCACACATACACTTGCATGCATGCATCCATGCATAATAGATTCAATACATATTACTGTGATAATTTTGAAAGCCATATGGGCTTTTTGATACCCATTAAAAATGCTTAGTTGATATTGTTGCTTTAGACCATGCTTGTGCTAATAGAAATGAAGCCTACACTATCATCTAATTGCAATTCCTTTTATGCATAATTAACATTCCTAAATGAATGGATTCTTAGTTTTTATCATCATATCTAGAGTTGAATTTATGTCCCCTCATGATAAATAAAAACTTCCCTTTAGTTATATTTTATCAACTTCAAAAAACTCAATATAATTTGAGATTGCAAATTTTTTGGTAGACTTTTGTGAATTTACAATGACGTGTGGATTCATCTATTTCAATTACAAAACACTAGTTGCTTGTGTATCAAAGAAGGTGTCTTCTCAAATATCGAAAATAAATGTTAAGATAATCTTGTATTAACACGTATCAAAGAATAGAAGCTCTAGTGATGCTACTACATATTTCTACTTTTGTCGGCCTCTTGTTTTGTAAGTAATTTCATGGGATGGGCTACTTGTGTCATGTATGATGCAAGTGGCAACTTAAAAGGCAATCGATGTATTAGAGAATCTTTGGTTTGACTTTGCTTTTCTAGCATGCAAGGACCATGAAAAAAGCAAGTATGCTATATAGGTCAAGTGTCATCTGTGACTCAAGTGGCAACTTAAAATGCAATTTATCTCTTAAAGAGACTTTGATTTCTCTTTGTTTTTATAGTATGCACCAACTATGAAAAAGTAATCAATATGTAGGTATAAGAAAATAATGAAAGGGAAGAGCATAGGACCATTGACATTTATTGACCATGTTGAAGGTGCCAAATGGGTGGAGAGAGAATGTGTTCTTTACAAAGGGAGTATGTTACAAATTGAATATACAACTTTGGTGTTAGTTCAATCAATGGTTTTTCATAAAGAAATGTTTGTAGTTGCATCTTTGGATCATTATGAGTCCATCAAGTCTTCATTACAAAATGGAACATAAGCATATTACATAGTATATCTTTCTTTCTACAACATCCTCATGTTATTTGGGAAATAAGGCACTTGCCAAAACCGCCCTACCTTTTCATAAACAACATGCACACATGAAGCTCTTTATTTTAGATGGGTTCACATAATGCAAGGCTAAGAGTTGCAATTTGCTACTTTTGTCACACATCTGAACAATCTTCATGCATAGCTTGTGGTTCATTCGACTTCTTTTATTATCTATGGGCAAATATACAATTATTTCTCTCACCAAATCCTATCATTTTTCCAAATATTTGATGTGATGACTAAATGCCTTGATTGAGAGAATCATTAAAACTTCTTGAATGTTTAAGTTAGGTGCTTAATGGCTTAATGAGCTTATCAAGTAAATAAGTTTTGAAAAACTCTTTCTTTATGCATACTTATGAAATGCTAGTGTGTGAAAATCTATGAAATGCATTGATTGGGACCAAATAATATTACCAAATAAATAATATCAATAGGCTGAATATGACATCCAATTTTTTCAATAGGCCAATTGCAATAAAACATCTATGTAGAGGGCAATAAAGGGTTGTGATTTTTGCTATCATGCTGAATTTTTATGAGGTACAACTAGTTGATGCAGAGTACTAGCTATGATGAAAACAATATGCTCTTATACATACACCTCAAGAGACACCTACTTATGTTGAATGTTAACCAAGAACACCTATGTATGTTGAACGTTAACCAAGAACACTTGAAATATGTCATATGTTGTGTCAAGGATTCACAATGGATAGTTGCTAGGTTGAGGGTGATATAAACTCCTCGCTCATGCTAATGAGGCCATTTCACTCATGATAATGGGGCCTATCTTGTTACGCAAGATAGGTGCCATTATCAAAGGAATCACACACAATTTAGTGGCTTCACTTCATTCTCTAATTGTCACTTTTTGTTTGGGGTATCCATTTGGGCTCCCTTATTATTTTAACATCACTGCACATATGTCCTGTAACATGCAAATTTATTGAAGAGTTCATGTTAATGAATTAAGATGCAAAATTTCATAGCTTTGAACATCCTTGCAACACCCATGCATAATGCCTTCTTTAATCTCAAGGTATATAGGGACACACTTGCTTCATTCGTAGGCTTTGAAAAAGAGTTAAATTAGACATGGTAATGCAAACAATGTGGAATTGGAAGTCCTTTACCTTTTCCTTAAGTAGTAAGTATGTTCTTGTGCATGGCAGGGTTGAAAGTGTTTGAATTCTTGAATAGTTATAGTCTAAGAACTCCAAATTGACTCCTTCTATGTGTGCCACCATTCTTAAAGTCATTTTATGATGGATAGGGAGTGGGAAACACCTTTTATCATGAAATGTGAACAATGCTATGAAAGCGGAGTTTTGATGCCGAGAAGTGCTTAAAAATAGCTAAAATTTACGAATATCAAGGGAAAAATATTCAACATCGAAGGCAGCAGCTCAACCTAGGACGATTTTAAGCGTCAAGTGCTTTAAAGGCGCCCGAGTGACACTTGTTGATTTTTGATAATTTTCCAGACTGCCGTGCGGGTTGTCAGGAGTTGACGGCCAGTACGGGATGTCAAGCCGGACACCTAGGATTTTTCAGAGCTCGATTTGGACACCGAACGGGGAAATGGCCAACAAATGGGCAAGATTTGAAGAGGTGGACAAAACTTTGGCCAAGTGGTCTTGACTTTTGGGGGGGGCATGTAGCATTTGATGTAGCATGAAATCGTGGGCAAGTTGGGGAGGAAGAAAACATGGAGAGAGAGCACACCAGGATGCGCCGAAAAATGCGCTTCTATGTTGATGGATCCATCATGGAGGTTGTATACAACCTATCAAACAGATCATGGGCATTGTCTACCTCCTATATGCTGACTCTATCGCCGCCTCTCGCCTGTCAAATGGTGGCCTGGATGAAGATCTCTGATTTCAATCTTTCTCTCTCCTCCCTCTCTCTCCGTTAAGGGGTTGTTCTCATGTGGAAGAAGACAATGAAGAATGGTGGAGGAAAGCTTGTCCGGATGAGACCGGATTGCTTCCGGATGGATGAAGACATGAAGAGTGCTGTTCTTGAAGATGCTGAGCATTAAATGCATGCTGGAAATCAGTCCCGTAATCAAGATCAAGAAACCGAGACTTGAAAATAAGCGGTAATGCTATTTTTATAAAGAAAAAATGTTCTTTTTATGCTATTTGGTTTATGAAACTTTGTTCATATGGGATGAAAGTTCATTATAACATTGTTTGCTATGAGTTTCAACTATTTGCAACCTGAAAAAAATATATATAAGGCTACATGGCCAGAATTAGTGTTAAAATACATGAAAACACGCGTTTTAAGGGTAAAATTGGGTTTTTGCTATATAAATGAGAAATATGATATGTCACACCAACTAAATCTGAGTTTTTGTTGTCAATGAACCTAAGGGCCACAGCCCACAATCAACCTTCATTTTCAATCATTACTTAATAAAGAAAAAAAAGGAAAAATTACCTAAAAATGGAAAAAATGGATTTAAAATTAGGAAAAAATGGAAAATGGGCTGAGAAAAATTAGGGAAAATTATATCTATGTTTGTGCAATGTATAACGATGGCAAAGCATGAGGTTGGCCTCGGTTTGTCCCCGTTTCTATGTTTTGTGCGTATCTATTGTTCTTTTAAAAGGGAAAAATGCATAGAAACCCTATCTAATCGATCAATGAGGCAAAATGCTAAAAGTTGGATGAAGAGGGGCTGAAACGCTGAAAGATAAAGAAAAGATCTTATTTATGCATTGCACTTGGAAAATAAGAAACGGTTTAAATAAAGAGGACAGTAGCATGAGCATATGGCTCGGTGCCTCCTTTCAACGCAGCACGCGCTAGTAAAATTCATGGAAAGAATTCTTTATGTACCATGCACGATGCTGATCTTTCTTTTGTCTGAGCACATAGCCATACACGATTTGCATTAAGCATAATAATTAAAAGGTATCAGAAAAGCCTCATGGATGCATGGCGCCTGTCTTCCTTAGGTTGTGACCGACTAGGAGTATGAGAGGATGTCCCAAGTTGTAGGTTAGTCGTTGGGTCCTAAAGGGAAATTGTAGTGAGGAATGGTACATCCTGGAACGTAAAATATTGGTACCTTGAGAGGAGTTTGTGCTCGTATGTGTTATATGTTTAGTAGCGCATCAAAGGGCCAATCCCTGAGATGTAGGAGAGCTGCAGTGGGGCTCCGACTATTAGTCGATGGAGTGCCTCCTATATGTGTGTGATCGTGGCATTGCCAATGTATAAAGGTTCTCGCTTTGAGGAGTTTTAGGGAAACGTTGGACTATGAACTATAAACGCAGAGATTCAGCTTTAGGGCAGTTTGTCCTTTAGCATTAGATTGATGCTCCTGGTCCGCGAGGCCGTGAGGGTGTTTGTGTGTCATGAGCATGAGGTCCGGCTAGTGCTATAGCCAGTGCCGGCCCATTTCAGGTCCCATCATGCTACTTGCTAGTCCTATCTACAAGCTCTCCTATGAATCCAAGGCCTTGATGTGCCCTATCATTCAACCTTTCCATTTTACCAAATGTTTAAAAGAATAAGCCCATAAGCACAAACCTTGGAATGGAGTATATGCTCTACTAACTTGTAAATTTCAAAGCTCAAATATCATATGCAAAGTTTTGAGATGAGTATGCTGGAATAACATTACTAAAACCTAGTCCTTATAATGGAAATAATGTTAAACTCTAGTTCATGTGGATATAACTTCTTACACCCTCAATTCACCATGAAGTAACTTGGGGGGTTTTAGAACATTCCTTGTCCTCAAATTGGTCAATGTGGAAGGATAAGGAACCTTGTGCCTTGGCAAGATCTACTCTCTCAAGTAATTAGATAGTCTATATAAAATATTGTATCATAAAGACATGAAAACAAAATGTGTAAAAGGTGTGTGCTCAAAGTATTTATATGATAATGGGACTTAGTATCTTGGTCCATTCATGTGCATGTTGATAGACTTTAGGTCCACGCCTATTTGGATCTAATGTCTTTTGAAGTGACTTAAGGATCTATATGTCATATGGTAATGTGCTAACTCACACGACCTAATTTAGTGTAAGAGTATTATTTGTATTATTGCATGCATTCATTGTGATGATAGAACTCACAAAACCTAATTTAGGTCCACATCTATTTCAAATTATCTTTTGAAGTAACTTAAGGATCCATATGTCATATGGTAATGTGCTAACTCACACGACCTAATTTATTGTAAGAGTATTATTTGTATTATCATATGCATTTATTGTGATGACAGAACTCACACAACCTAATTTAGGTCCACATCTACTTCAAATTATCTTTTAAGTGACTTAAGGAGCTATATGTCATATGGTAATGTGTTGATTCATATGACCTAATTTATTGTAAGAGTATTATTCACCTTATCACATGCATTCATTGTGATGACAAAACTAGTTAATGTTTGAATAGTTAAGGCACATTACACATTATGTTTGTATGTGGGAGCTATATGTCATATGGTAATGTGCTAATTCATATGACCTAATTTATTATAAGAGTATTATTCACCTTATCACATGCATTCATTGCGATGACAAAACTAGTTAATGCTTGAGTAGTTAAGGCACATTTATGGTACATTATACATTATGTTTGTATGTGTGATCTTCCTATTCAATGCCTAATAATAGGTGTGTAAAATAGTAACTTTCACATGTGCATCCTTTCTAAGTAGCTTAATGATGAGTGTAATAGATAATCATTTCTACATTTTATGTGTAACAATATATTTACTCAAGATTTTGTTATTGTGGTCATGATATATATGGAAGCAAGAGACAGAAGAATAAATACTTGTTGGAAAACTAACATGGTCACATGCTAGGTTAGCACATGTTCTCTTTGACTCAACAAGAATTTTATATCTCATGTACAAAGTCCTAGCCCCAACTATGCATAAGCATGTCATGAAGTCCTAACGTAATTGTGCATAAGCATGTTACATTATCATGATCCAAATATCTTGTTATCTCTCCTTCTCTCTCTTGTACT